>NW_021940637.1:2739783-2866748 GCF_001715985.3 Manacus vitellinus | reverse complement strand
TCCTGTTGCAGCTGTGGGATGGAGGGATGGAGGGATCTCCTCCTGCTGCAGCTGCAGGATGGAGGGATGGAGGGAGGGATGGAGGGATGGATGGAATCCCTCCTGCTGCAGGAGGAATGGATGCATGGAGGGAGGGAGGGATGGATTTATGGATGGATGGATGGAATTCCTCCTGCTGCAGCTGCAGGATGGAGGGATAGAGGGATGGAGGGAGGAATGGAGGGAGGAATGGAGGGATGGAGGGAACCCTTCCTGCTGCAGCTACAGGATGAAGGGATGGATGGATGGAATTCCTCCTGCTGCAGCTGCAGGATGGAGGGATAGAGGGATGGAGGGAGGAATGGAGGGATGGAGGGACCCCTTCCTGCTGCAGCTACAGGATGAAGGGATGGATGGATGGAATCCCTCCTGCTGCAGGAGGAATGGATGGATGGAGGGAGGGAGGGATGGATTTATGGATGGATGGATGGAATCCCTCCTGCTGCAGGAGGAATGGATGGAGGGAGGGAGGGAGGGAGTGCCACAGGCACTGCAGTGGGCAGGGCTGGCAGCAGGCAGCACTGCAGCTCCCAGTCACTCAGAGCTCCCCACTCACACCCTCCTTACCAAGTGCTTGTGAGCCAATGCCCAGGAATCCACCTCCCTTAATTAAGGGCTTACTAGCCAAGACAGTCACAGGAATCCCCCTTCCATAATTAGGTGCCCCTGATCCAATGCACAGCCACAGCAATGAGTCCTGTCTTTGACTTGGCCATTCACCATGAGTAACCAAAGAGGGACAACAGAAAACAATCAGCACGATGCTGTCACGTGTTGCAAATGTTGCAACATCAAATAAATATAGACCAAGATGTAAACAAACACTTTCACCCCCGAGGGATAATCAGAAAAGAATTGGCTTGCTAATATCTTCATATTCCTAATAAACATTCAGATTACAACTGAATTCAGTCAGAAGTGATCACCAGGCTTTCACAAACAAGAGGAGTGGTCACACTACAGATTTCAATGTAGCAGCATTGAACTTCTTCAAACTATCCTCATCTCCAACAGGGGAAAAACAACTAGCAGTTTAGGCAGTCACATAAGAATCAATTACTATTGCCATAAACAGCCAATCTGAACCTGTACCTTCGTTATTTAATGCTATTAAATAGATAAATATAATGAATAAAATGAAAATAGTATTTTACTTAATAAACATGGTATAATTATTAAGTCTGATTAGTAAGCACATTTCCTCTCAGTTGGAAAATACACATTTTCATTTCCAAGATTTGTGCACAAAGAGAGAGAAATCCACTTCAGAAATCTCTGCATCTGATCTAAACTAGCTGTGTCATTCATAATGAGAATACTTTCAGTTCTGAAGCCCATGGATTATCTGAAAAAAAAAATATTCTGTGATATTTAGGAGCTCTGTGGGCCCCCAGTACATGTGGACACTATGATGCTCTGCACCTTCCCTTCCACTGCTCCTCCTGCTGTAACACTGACTTCTGATTCCTCACAGCCCATCTCTTCCAGCTATGTAGCCCCTTCAGTCTGTTCTGATTTTACATGGGCTGAGAATCCTGGGACTTATTTTTAATGGATGCACATTACCATCAAGGCAGGGGGTATATGCACCTTTTTCCCCCCTCTGTATAAAATCTATGTCCACTTAGATTCTTTTTGTATTACAGAAATCTCATGGGGATCTCCCCAGCGTCCACCATCGACATAAATCAGGCTCGGATTTGCTAAAACACTCTGACTTTTAGAAACAGAATAAGAGATTCTTCCCATTTCCTTCACCCTTTCTTCTCAAGGCCAAGGCTGATTTTTAAAGGCTTTCCACGCAGTCATCCAAATCAAGGTTCAATTCAAATACATTTTGAAGGAGGCACTTCAAAAGAATCAATCTTGATCTGCAGAGGGGTCAGGAGTTTTGCCTGTTCCCCCCCAACATCGTCTGCAATGGCAGAGCAGGGCTGAAGTGCACAGCTGCTCCCAGAACAGGTTGGATCCACCTTGTGCTCTGAGGACACCATGGAACAGCCCTGGAAACGCTGCAGGAGAAGTGTCTGTAAAGGAATCCTTAAGAAGCTGCTGACAAAAACTTCCTTGGGAATAGAGGGGTTCCCTCAGCCTCAAGGAACAGGCTCTCCAGGCCCTCATCTCTCACCCTCTGCTGACAAAGCTGCCACTAAAACTAACAGGAGCTGCTCCTGCAACATCTTGGTGTCAGCTTAGGCAGAGCTACGTATTTTACACAGCACTGGCTGTTGGATCTGAGCAAGCTGCAGGTCCCTTCCAACTGCCCAGTTAATTACAAACACCCAAATATTTTGCCACTGACTGAAACTCAGTGTTTTCCATGTGGAAGAATTTCCTAATCCTGGCAATGAGAATTCAGCTACGGTAAAACTAGTTATCCCATAAGTTAAACACACCAAGGTGATCAGAGATAATAACAGGTAGGAAGTACCTGCAGCAAATTTTACAAGTACTTTGTTAGACATTATATGATCCTCTCAAGGCATCTTTCACATACTTACAAATCACAGAATTTATAAAAAATCTTCTAAATGGGAGATTCAGAAAAATCTCATCTACAGTTCAGTTCATCTACTGTACAGTTCAGTATATTGCTTATTGCATCAAGTGTATTAAGTCATAAAACACTGGGTTTAAGAGAAGTCACACAAAATTCTCTTTTTTTGGTCATGCTTTTAACACTGGTCATTTGGAAACACAACATTTGAATTTACTAGACTGTAAAGTATCCTTGCTCTCCAAGATCTGAAAAGATAACAGAATATTTGGTTTCTGGAAGCTCAATTATAGTCTTCATCTGAATGTCAAGCCATTTAACTGTATTTTAATTATCCAGAGATTTTTGTGTATTTAAATGGTTATGTGACCAGTGCATTGTTTATGTTTTTAAAAGGAAAAGAAGTGGGTTGCCCTTTGCATATTTAAGAAATGAAGAAGATTCAAAATGTGAAAGGAGCAATATTCACATTTCAGGGGATATTACACATCATACTGGCCCAAATGTGCAACAGTGGGAGTCTCCTGGGCAGAGATAAGGACAGGGGGGGATCACTCACCAGCTACCACAGGGGTAAAACAGACCCCCCCTCGGGTCTCTGTGTCTGCAGAGTTGTTTCTCTCCCAGATTCTCCCTCCCCTCTCCGTTTGCAGTCGCTGCTGTGCAGTTTGCCCCTCCTGGAGTGTGTTCTCCCAGAGGCACTGGTGGGCTCAGCAGGGTCCATCCCAGAGCCAGCTGGCCTTGGCTCTGCCACACACAGGGGAGCTTCTGGGAGCCTCTCCCAGAACCTGCCCCTGCTACCAAACCCCTGCCCTCAGACCCGACACGAGCAAAATGACAATTCAATCATCTTCCAGAACGCAGTAAATGCAACTGCAGTAAAGAATGTAAAGTTCCCCTTCTGCTGCTGTTCCAGGTGACAACCTGAGCCCAGAGCAGGGGGATTATACAGAGCTCTGTGTGTGCTGTTTGGCAGAATCTATTTTTCTGGAAGAGAAGGGGGAGGAAAAACATTCACTACCCTCACTTCCTTCTGTCAGTGCCCATTTCCATGTGTTTGGTGAAAGCACGTGCTCAAACCATCTACACCCTGGAATGTTGACATGAACAATTCCACAGCACAGCTCCACTGCACAAATTATTTTTAATACCAGAAGAAAAAGGAAAAGCTTTTCTCAGACAACACTGCATTCTCAAAGGCAGTTCAAGGTCTCATTCCTCAGATTGTATTTACTGTCACATAGTTTCATATTATTTAATATAACAATTCAGCATCTATTTAATATATGACATCCTCAAAGGCTCTGAAAGGAGCTCTATCCTCTGAGGTAGGAAAGGGTAAATAATCCTATTTACAGCCACACTTCCAAAAGTCTTTAGCCTATTCCTGTGTCAGATGACTCAACTACAGTGCTTCAAGTTTTTCCTCCAGATTTTACATGTTTAAGAAAATAGGAAAGGCTGTTCCATCTAACACACTCTTTCAAGCTTGTGATCAAACAGCCTCGTTACATCCAGGTGAGTCTAAATGACACTATAAATAGAAGCAGGTTTTCTGCTTTCTTAATACATAAAACACAAGGTGCCACTAACAGCAGATACACTGGAAATAATTCCTTTTATTTGATAGTTCTTAGTGTGCACAAGAGCTATTTTTTAAAGGTCTTTTCAGCATAACTGGTGTTGCTCTATTGTAACTTCCACTATATCCATTTCTTAAAAAAAAAAAGAAAAAAAGTAATTTCTCAATGATGAGAACCCTGTATGTCCCAAAAGTGGAAAAAGCAAGTAGACCCATCATTGGCATTCTAAGATGCTACCTGATGCCACCACCCCTGAAGTGATCAAAATAATATGAAAAAAATCAACATTATTGGCCCCCTTAGAGCCCCAGCCTTCATGCTGAGCAGGAGCTGGGCCTGAGGAAGCTCTCCCACCCCAGGGTGCACCCAGCTCACCACGAGCCCTGTGTTCTGGTCGTGTTCTGCAGCACCCAGCTGGCCCTGTGTGTTCCCAGCTGCACACACACAGCCAGAAAGGATGTCTGAGAAAGGTGCCGAGCCCTGCTGAACAGCAGGGAACACACACAAGGCTCCCCTGTGTTCAGAGACCTGCAATGTGCAGAACCATCATGAATTTGTGGCCATTATGTTTTTCTCTACCAACCCCTCAAGAAGCCAGCTTGGACAGAACCTATTATAACATTATTAAGAGTCTGGAAATGAGTCGCTTGGTAAGGAGTTCCCAAAGTTCCATTTCCACACAGTTCTGCTCCTCCCCACGTGTGTACATTGCTCACATGCAGTGCTTGCCTGCAGTGCCAGCTGCACAGACTTGTTCCACATTTCCACATCACTGTTCAACATCTTTTTAATCTCTGTCATTCCTTTGCACTGAATCTTGAATCACACTGATTTCCTTTGCCAGAAATCATAACAGGGACAACAACAAAATCAGATTTTACTGTGAACGGAGCTAAATTGATTTTTCAAGGGATTTAGACAAGTAATTCCCCTGGCACCTAGTACAAATCCTTGCCAATAATTAGGGCTGTAATAAGAACAAGCTGTTCTCTTCAAGGTGCTATCAGAGAGAGGAAAACACTGGTCCTCAGGAGGCCTGAGCCAAACCTGGCTGTGCACATCCCTTCGCTCTGTGCCAGCACCTGACAGAGGCACTTTGTGTCTGCCTGCTCCCAGCAGGATCCCACAGGGAACTGGAGGAAGGGCTGCCCCCCAGATACCACCACGGATCACTGCAACTCCACCAGTGCTACTGTCAGTTCTTCCCTATGACATAAACCCTCCAGAAGCACATGTTCTGCCACACACACTCCAAACCATCCTTCATTTACATTTCAGGTCAACTTTCATTCACTCATGTGAAAAAACAGGTTCCTTTATTACCATAGTATTGCAACATAGAACCATCAAAAGGTTTGAGTTGGAAGGGACCTTAAAGACAATCCAGTTCCACCCCCCTGCCAGAGAAAAGGGAACCTATCCCTGGGTGTTCTTGAACCACCAGTCTCGCAGTTAATAGCCAATGTTTCATCATTTCTGTTACCAATTGCTCTCAGGCTGTATTATATCCACTGTGTGTTCTGGCTGGCTAATAATTTAATGGCTAATAGCCAGTAAATGAGTGATTTTCCACCAGTGCAACACTCTAGCAACAAGTTATAAAAATACCAAAGAAACTGAAATGCAAAGTAGACTGCCAAGCATGTACTTAGGAGTGGGAGTAACTCCAGAATGAGATCCTTACTGACTAACACATGCCCATTCAGAAATGCAACAGCTATCAGAGTCACCTTAATTAGAAGGGAAGATGGATTAAAATACAATATCTCAAATAAGAATTTCACTTCACTGAGGAAATCAAAATGTTTTTTTTTCCTCTTTAGCTGTAAGTATTCATTACCAATTTTGAGTAGAATAGTTCATTTTTTAGCTGTAAATATGAAAAGTCCTAGAAGGATCATCTCATTAACTACTTACCCACACAAAACCAAAATCATAAAAATCCTGCTACTTAACAGATCTTTATGAGAAAACTGTTGGCTATTGAGTGCATCCAACAATACTGAGCTGAATTTCAAAACTCATGGGTCATTGGATTTAAAACATTACAACTGTAGGACTTTTGTCACTGAAAACCTCACCTGGGAGCCATCCCTCTACATACCTAATGAATTAGAACAAAAAAGACAACAGATGCTTAGAAAAGACAATAGATGTCTTAGAAAAAAGACAATAAATGCTTTTTACCTAACAGACACTGTGAACACATGTGTGTGTGTGTGTGTGTGTGTGTGTGTGTGTGTGTGTACACCTTGGAGTTATTTTTTATTTTTAACGATGGCACATTTCATTTGTGCTTGGTCTACGTTTACCTGTATGAAGTATAAAAGGTTTACTTGCAGGAGTGTGAGAGCAAGAAACCAAAATAGGCTGTGGGAAATGTAAAGGGAGAGTCCTGGGTGCTTTCAAGGACAGAAGAGCAGCACATCAGCACTGCCGAGGCACGGCCGGGATGGAGACCTTTGGAGAAGAGTCACAACCCCAGCTCTTCCTGCAGCTCCTCTACAGTTAACATTCACTTCACCAACAAACCTCGAGCTTCAGGTACCCACATTTTCAGAGCTTTCCACAAGGAAAGCTGTCATTATAACACACTGTTTAAGGACCATCCAACGCGACGTCAACACCGGGCCCCGACGGTCTGACTGAGGGTGACACTCGAGTCACAGCCCTGGACCCAAGGACTGCCTGCAGCAGAACCCTTCCACAGCAAATGCTGCTGAGCACCAGGCTGGATTTGCTTCCATAACTGATTTTGTTCAGTTTTAGTGACTCTCCAGCTGTCCAGCTGCTGTCTCTAGACACAGCCAGCACGATCCCTCTGTCAGTTCTACCACTACCTCACTCACCAGCTATTACAGCACAGAAAATGGTACTGCCTTAACACAGGATAACATTTCTTCCCAAAAGCTCTGTTGGAAATTTCTGACTGCAGACACAGAGGGGAGTAGGTACTTTCTCTTTTACCATCAAACTCCAATCAATTTTTTACTTCTGATGCAAACTTGGGAGGAGGGAAAGGAGAATCCCTGCTGTTCCCTGGAAAATGTTCCCTGCAAAGGAGACTTGGCATATTCTAATTTTTAGATGATTCCCAGAAGCATTTGGTTTAGGCACCATGAAGGTTTCCATATATTCCTGGCTTTGTCACTAACCTGCTGGCTGACCTGGGACAAGCCCCCTGACTTGCAGAGATCTGTGAGAACACCCGTCCCCACCACGAGGTGATGTGCAAACACCTTTACCTGTCCCACCTGGGGGTACCATGTGCTGGATACGACCTTCCAGGAACACACCTACTCTCTGGGTACAAGCAGAAGCCAGCTGATGTAGCAATCCCAGACAAAGGAGGCAACAGGGTGCTTGGAAGGTGAAGGTGCCAGATCCCAGCTGCAGTCTTGGTCCTTACTGGTGACATTCCCACATGGCTCAAACAGGGGTTCACTGCCATTCTTGGTGGAATTCTTCCTTGTGTAGACCCTGACAGAAACCCCTTTGTGGGAAGAAGGCTGGGAGCTTGTGAGATGCATAACTCACACATCACCACCCCAACAAGGAGTGCTTCATCAGCCACTTTTTCCCTCATTCTCCCCTCCAGCTCCAGCAGAAAACCCTCCTTGGTGCCATAAGGATATTAGATTTTAGCAAGGGCTCCACTGGATTTAGAGTATGTAAGAGTAAGGTAATTTCAACTCTTTAGCAGTGAATATTATAACAAGACAATGTCAGGACAGTATCTACCTGCAGGAGAGGAGACTGGAAAAAGTCCAAGATTTCAAGGTAAGAAAGGAAAAGAAGGGTTATAAACACAGTGGAAGAAAAAAGAAAAGAAAAAAAAAAAGGACAAGATGGGGGGAAAAGAAACACATAAGAATAATGACTCCAAAACTTTTTCTGAGTCTGTACTTCCCTGTTCAGAGGCACACAGCTGAGACAATGCAGCTGGCTCTGTGACAAATGTGGAAAAATAAGCCAATTTGAGCTGGTTGTTAGCAGTCAGAGCACAGCGTCTCAGATAAATGAGTGTCTGCCTCAGGTATGGCAGCAGATCTTCCTGAACCATTCCTGAGAGATTTGCCAGGATTGCAGCAGCCTTTAGCCATCAGAAGCAGCAACAAAGTTCTCTTCAATCTCCCATTCCTGTGGTAAAAGGTGACCTTGGAGCAGGATTTTCTTCTTCTTCCTGCCCTCTGCTCTCCATGCCAACTCCATCCTTCCTCCTGTCTCAGAGCTAGACATGTTGTCTTATTTAACAGTAGATAAGCCCAACACTCTCCCCAGCACAGTTGCTCAGAGTGCTCTGTGTGGGTTGTCACACCTCCAACTGTACCACTGTGCCTCACTCACTCGCAGGGGTATTTTGAGCCCGCTCTGATGTTTGCCAGGAGCCCCAGTCTGGCTCAGGAGCTCTCTCCTGTCTGTCCTCAGCTGAGCTAACAGAGAAGGGGCCATGCACTGCCTGTGCCTCACTCCCTTTCCAGGCATCACATTCCTTGAGGCAGTTTCTCCCTCAAATAAATATTTCACCTGCTGATGCTGCTCCACCTACTAGTTTCCCCCTCTCCATGAGGAAGAAGAACAAACACATGACATCCACGAAGAAGGTGTAAATAAAAACAAATGCCACATCAGTTCACCCACCCTTGCCTTCTTATGAAGTAAGAGCAACGTCTTCGGCAAATTTCCTAATTTCACAGTAAAAGGAACCACAAAGAGCAATCCTTGTCAAGGGCTGAGGAAGAAGGCTTGAAAGGAAAGAAAAATATAGAAGGAATTAAGAAGGATCAAGCACAAAAAAACCCATAAACTCCTTAAATTCTGAGAGAAAGGAAAGGACATCTCTACTCAAAGAGGAAACAGAGCCAGGGGCCTGTTGACCATTTCTGACCAACCACATGGGGCCAAGGAGGTTTCTTTCAAGAGCCAAAACTTCACCAAGAGAGAAGTAGCTGCAGGCACAGAACGACAGGTCCGGGTAGGTGAGCGGGCAGGCATCCATGCTCCAAGATTTCTTGTGAAACATTCCCTATTCCAAACCTCCTCCTGTTTCCAGCCTGCGCTGTGGTTTCCTGTGTAAACACTCGTATCACCACATCACACATAATGCAGTGTGCTATTTTCAAGCAGTAAAACAGCATGATTTCCATGGCAATAACCGGGAATTTGGCAAGGCTGTCTGATAGACTTGGTCTGGGGAGGAAGTTTTTGAGAAAAATAGAACGTAACTGAATCTCTCATCACTCAGATACTGTAGAATTCTCCACATTACCTGGCCTGTTTACCTGCAGGCTCAGCACCCTCTTACTTGGAGATCTGCACCTGAAAAACTTATTTACTGATGGTAACATGCCAGTGCTGCACTGGAGTACAGACTGTACCAGCCTGAGGTGAGGAATACCTGCCCCAAAGAACTGACAATACTACTTTAGAGACAAAACACTTAGTATTTCACATGGAGTCCAAGCTCCTTTGAGGATGCCATGTAACATATTTCCATGGGTTACTGCTATTTATCACGCACTTGTGATTTTAACCTTACACTCCAAATCACCACGATGCAAGCCAGCTTCTAACTACTACTGCCAACAAGTTTGGTCTTCACATATTAGAAAAATATTGCCCCAGTTACATGTGGGGACTGAGACAAACACAGGTGAGATCATTCACCCACGGCCTCCCAGCACACCAGTGACCAGGTCAGCAGCAGAAGCCTCATTTTCCTGACTCTGCACACTCCTCTCCCAGCAGCCCTGAACCTGTCAAGAGGCAAAGAGAACCTTACAGCACGATGTAAATCACTTGGAGATGACCTGCAAATAATCCATGATTCATGTGGAGTCTGCTTTTATAAATATACAGGCTTGTTATCCTCCTTAATTTTCCTTCAGCTTCCGAGAAGACTTCAGCAATCTCGGCCTTATGGGACAGGGATTGGCTTGTGGCCATAGATTTCACACTCGGTTTCACGAGCAAAATCTAAACAGGCCTTGACTGCAAAGGCCTTTGGTGAGCAGCTGAGCTGCAGATGGATTTCTGGGGAGGGCAAGAGAGGTAAGAATTTAAAAAAAAACCCCAAAACTATCAAAGATTTAGAAACACTTAAGAGACTGGAAAAGCGACTTCCTGTATCGCATTTAATGTTTCAAACCGTTTAGCAGCTGGAACAGCAACCCTCTAGTGTTAAGAGTTAATATGTTTGTGCCACTCCACTGATGGAAAATTTGTAAAACACATGAAACCTGTAGAGGTCTTTTACAGGAAAGAAAAATAACTTTCCAGAAGTAGTGCTTTAGTGTGGCGGTTTTTTCAGTACTTTATAAAAATAAAGCCTGACAGAATGGTAATGACATTAGCTACACATTAGTTTCCAAACGTTAAATAAACTCCCTTCCAAGAGCAAGCATCAGCAGTAACTCAGCACTTTCATTTCAGAGGGGCTTATGCAATCACCTCGGGTTCTGATCCACACAGGCACATGCCTCGCAAGCATTTACTGAGCACCAAAGCCCCATGTCTCAGAGTGAAGTTACCAACCAAACAACAATTTAAATTCATCAAAAGCAGGCATTACGTTTAATGGGATTTCAATTAGTGATGGACCAAAATCCAAGCCCTACAATCCTCTCGAAATGTAAACAACCCTACAAACCCACGACCAGGCCTGTCTCATTTCGAGATCAGAACCAAGTTAAACAAACAACAAAACCAAATCTTTCCAGGTCTGAACAAGTCTCAAGGCCAAAAAATCTTTGCAGTTCTCACAGGCATATCACAGAAAACAGCAGAGGGGAAAAAATAAAAAATAAAAGAACAAGAGTGTGTAAAATTAAATTAAGAAACAACCAAGTATAATGCTGTGTAGTGACAGTTGCTTGGTACAAATCCAGCAGTCACTGATGGATATCAGTGTTCCGGGACCTCGAGGCTCTGGATATTTGAATTAACATGAGAACACACAAACATGCTGTTTGCAGCTCGCTTTTGCATCTGGCCACAAGAGGAGACACAAAATAAAAACCGTAAGAGAACTTAGGGATAATGAGTGTTGTGGGCAGAGAACTAACAGATGGTAGAACAAAACAATCTAATTTAAAAAAGACAAAACTTCCTTTATAATAGGATAGAACTGCAGAGGTGCAGAAGAGAGTTCGAAAATAGAGATGCTGAACAAGTAGGGATGGTGGTGGTTGGTGCTGCCAGAAGGTGTGGGCCAGCCCCTTCCAGAACCCCTGGGTGTGATCATAAACATCAGAGTGAATCCTCCCTGAGGCAGCAGCCACAGCCAGAACTCTTCAGAAGTATTTGGGTTTAGCAACCAGTAAGACAATACACGTTACCTGAGTCATGGAAACACCTCGTGAATTTTAAAGCATATACAGGTCAAGTAAGAAAGCCCCATGGAAATTAATTTACTGTACTAGAGATAAAATTACTGACTTCTGGGTCACAGGCACATTGTTTCTGACTGATTATGTGGCCAAAGTTTTTATGGAAGATATTTAACATGTCTGACAGACACATACACCGTGTGTATGTTATAACCTCATAGTACAGACACTGGTTATTAGGTGGAAATTATGGGATCTCAGTGGTATTTCTGCCACATGGCAGGCTTTATTTTGTTTAATTTAACAATAAACTCATTATATTAACTGAATTCAATAGGAACAGCAGGGGGAATCCTGTTAATTTCATCTTGAACATCAGAGAGCCTCTGAAAGTGCTAAAGGAATAAACACAGAAGGAAATAGAGAAAGGGGTTCATAAAAAGGAAGGAAGTTTCCATTTCCTCAGAAAGCTCATACTGAATTTAAAATGACTATGCCTGATTTGATATCAAATGGTTTAGACATATGGTTACTGTTTGAGACAGGATACTGGGCTCCATTTGACCTAGTGCAGCCCTTGTTACATTTTTTTTTCTTGTATGGAGAAATCCTATATAGAGATTGCCATAAAAAGACATCATTTCTACCCCTGAGTAGCACATGGGTAATATCAGCAATGCTAATCTTCCTCCTCCTTCAAATGTGGAAAGCAAAAGCAGTCTCCTCCACGTCACAGCTCAGACAGCAGCTTTTGGATCATCACACTGGTCTCCTCCTCCTTTACCAGTGACAAAGTCACTGCTGAAACCCAAAACACAGTTCTTAAACCACCTCACAAGGATTACAGCAAGCTCCACTGGTTTCTGTGCTGTATTTATTGGTGTCTTTCTTGACTCCTGTATTGGAAAAGCACCCTGGAGCATTTGACAATCCCTCCTCCACATCTTTTTATTTTTTTCACCTATTCAAGGAACCTGCCACTCCCTGCAGGGAGCTGTAGCAACAAGGGAAATGGGCACACCTCTGTGCATTACAGTGCTTTCCATGGGCAGATCCAAGAGGAGACACTTGGAAACAGATAGTAAACATCCATACTGATTCCTCTGCCTCATAGAGGTGGCAGCTGCTGATCCCTCAATACTGTGGGCATCCAAACACTTGGACCTGCACTCCCAAATCAGCAACAGGGAGTGGTGTGAAAGGTGGGTGTGCCAGGGCGAAGAGCAGATGGGATGATGCTTTGGGATGAAAAGTAACATTCCAGGACAGCAGTGGGGAGGGTTAGGAAAGAAAGCACATTTCTTGCTGCATGTACACTCAGCCCAACACAGGAGCAAAATCAGTGCCATTACTGATGCTTTCCTCAGCCATGGCCACCCCTCCCTGCCTGCTGTACTGCTGTCAGCAGAGAACCCAGACCTCTGGAGGTTTTGGCTATGGGTCTAACACAGATGACCCAAAACCACATTTATAGACCAATGAGTTTCTAACAACTGACCGATTCACCCCAACTGATACTCTCAAAATGGAAATTTAATGAACAAAGATGATTAATTGCATAAGAAATTGCTGTTACCTTACCCAAACACACACACCTGCAAACTAACAACAGTATATGGGTTCCATGCAAGTTGTTGATCTGTCCTTTTAGAGTGAAATTCAAGTTAACTTCGACAATGGATATACCAGATGGAAGAAAAGAGACTGTCTCTGCTAGATCCTGGATTAACCATTAATCTTGAGGGGTATCCAGACATCATAAGTAGTTTGTTCAAATCTTTTGCAATATTCAACATAAGGAATTCAGCTGTGAGTTTTCATAAATCTGAGACCTGAAGACAACACTTGGCAGCAGCCAATGCAGACAGCTCTCAGAAGGGTGAGCTCACAGGCTCCAGGCATCGCTGAGCACATCACTGCAATTAACTGAAAAACATGGCAATTTTTTTTCCCCATGCATTGTGGGCATCTACTAATTAAGCTTCAATAAAGCCACAGAAGCCATGGTGAGAAAAGTATTATTTACACATTTTCCAGTAGCAGAAAAGGAGACAGAGACGGGCCATAAGCCTTTCACAAAGTCACGTTATCAATCTGGTCACAGAGCTATTAACAGATGCCTGGATTTCTAAGGCCTGTTATCCCCTGCTCCCTTGGCACAGAACACCACTCCTCCTAGCTTCTAATTTTGTGTGGAAGGCATTTTTGAGAAGGTGCTGTCAGAGGTAAGCAGGATTCTTCTCTGAACTAAAGAGATGGGCCTCACCTCCTGCAGCCTCCAGGGACAGCCAGCCCTGTTCCCGAAATCCAGAGGCACAGACTGCTCAAGAAAGGCTGACCAGATGAAATGGCTCTGGCACACTGTGCACAGTGGGGTTTGAGGGAGGGCAGGGAAAGAAGGCAGGAAGCAGAGAGCAGGGAGGAAGAACACTGACACTAGGACAGAAGTAAAACCAGAGGCACACACCCAGTCTCTGGTGGAACAAGCTTTGTACTTACTGTGCTCTGTTCTGTGTTTTGGCTTTAACTCTAAAAATCTCAAAGTATCGTGATACCACTCATACAGAACATATTCCCTCATTCTGAAGTTTTTCATACAGAAAGAAAAGGTTTGCAAAGGGTTGTTTCTACCTGCAGCAGGAGCAAATCCCAAAAGTCATGATGGTTGCATCATGGAACTTCATTGTAGGAAACCACATATGCTTAAGAAACTTGAGCACCTTAATTCTGAAAAGAAATCATCCAGTAGGACAGAAATACATATGAAACACTGGGAGTTTATGGAAGGTACAGAATATATAACTGCTTATTCTTTTACATGGAAAACAACCCAGCTGAAGACAGGGAACAGCTGGTAGAACTCACTGCCACAGGTCATCCCAAAGGCCAAGAGATCAGGATAAACTCTGGGATGTTGTACAGACAATTAATGCAGCCCCTGACAGCAGGGAGACATGAACTGTTGTGCTGTGTAGGGTCTTTGTATCTTTTCCTGAAATGGTGCTGCCACAGACAAACAGATGGACCAGTGACCTGATCTGATGCATTTTCATAACACCACACTGACCCAAAACAGGGAACACCAGATGATTAGTAAGGGAAGGAAGACAAATGTATTTTCCTCCCTGTGACCAGGATTTCCCTTCCCTATTTCCCCTGCCATACAGTGTTTACTTGCCCGTGATATTTTCTCCTGCTGTGCCTCCAGGCCATCTGTGCAGGGTTCCATCCCCCCTGGCCAGGAGCCTGCACTGCCCTCTCTCAGTGATGCACACCACAGACCCATGGCTCAAGCCTCTGGACAGCCCTGGACCTGCAGGGTCCTCCTTTGCAGATGACACAGAACAAAACGTGGAAATTTTCCAACCCTTCCGAATGTCTCACAGGCACTCACTTCACAACACACAAGAAAAGCACCTTTTTCTCTTCCTTATTTCCAAGATTTCTTCTGTCTTGTAAATGACCTATTGTATTCACACTTGTATTGACAGTGTCTCTTGACAGAGCAAAGATTAATTTGCTGTTAAACATGGAAGAAAATAGGAAGGCAAAGAAGAATTTCCACTATTTTAACAAGCAAAAATACATTTTTTTTTCCCTTCTTGTTTTGTAGAGTGAGCTTGTGACCTTTTCTCCTCCTCAAGGCTACTCATGCTTCTGAATAATCCTGGATACCTGCAAATGCCTCAACAAGCATTAGTCAGGACATTTGTTTGGAAAAAGCCCTGGGGCAATGCAAGGTGCAAGGATCAAGCAGAGTTCTCTCAAGCCAGCTCCAGAGTGATCTTAATAAAACTGATGCATACATCAAACCATGGGTAGAAAGCACAAGTAAATTAACTGTGGTGCTAAAAAGCCTCAAACTGTTGAATTCTGAACAACACTATTTGCATTCCCTTCGCCACAGTTTCTGTCTTTTTTTTTTTTAGGTAACAGGATAAAATTTATGTTAAAATTACTACAAGGCCTTTTTCAAAGCTCAGAGCCTATAAATGAACCATAAGACTAAATGCAGAATACCAAGATATGATGAACAGAAGTAGATTTAAAAAACCCAATCTGAGTCTTTAAGTGTTCTACCAGGGCAGAATCTGGTCACAAGTCCTCCTTTGCCAGCGTTGCTTTGCATTTTGATATATTTGCTGAAATGCTTTGAAAGACACATCTATAGCAGGTCAGACCACATGAAGGGTTTACTAGTTTACTAATTTGCAGAACTGAAAGGAAAATAAATAAAAGCAGGCAGCTCAAACAACACATGAACTGCAAACACTGCTACCTTGCCTCCCTGGGAGTTTTTAGGAAGAAATGTCTCCATATGCAACTGTGTGTTACAACCCAAAACATGTCCAGAGGCTTTACCTGAGTGACCAATACATGCAATAAACTGACAATGCTCTCATTTCCTGAGCACAATTTTGTGAGTCGTTTCCTCTCCATGGTAAATTTTAGAATTACTTGGTTTTGAACCCAAATCCACATCACTAAACATGGAACAACTTCGAGATTAAACAGCTAAAAGTAGAAAACAGCTATGTAAAACCTCCCTATTTCAACTGATTTCTAAAATACTCCCCGACTGGTAATGCACAGGCTGTCAAGTATTTTACAAATTCCCAGCTTAGCCTGCTTCTATCGTTTCAGAGCATAAATTTAAGCACAAATCATTGTCGAGATTTCTCTTACTTTCCATTCCAGCTCCACTAGATGCACAGTCTTGCAGTTCCCCCTCCACAGACACATTTATCCCCAGCTCTCAGAGATCTGCATGCTGCATAGATTGACTGAACACACCACAAATTTAATTTTTCACCCAGTATTAAGAGCACATCAGACTGCATTAGAGGCAATATGCTAAAGAATGCTGAGCACCTATTTGACAAGCCATATGGTAATTGCCCAAAGGTCAGAGTAACTATTTTGGAAAAATGTAGTTCTCTGTTTAAATGAGTAACAGCCAAGCAATGCAATTATGAAATAATGGCAGCATTCCCAAAGGATCTCTGTACCGTGCATGAAATGAATACAAAAGATTCACAAGATTTTGTGCTTAATTTCTCACAATTTCAAAATATTGCCTTTTAAAAGTTAATAGTAATTCTTAAAACATGCACTAAAAGAACATATGCCACCATATTTCCAACATTTGGGAGCGCATGTGCTACAGCAACAACAACATTCCTTTGCTATTAAATGCCAAAGGCTGTTTAGTGATAAGTCCAAATAAACCCCACTAATTGCAGTGGGAACAGTGGTTCTCACTCAAAAAGAGCCATGTGACATTGAAAAATGTTATGTGTCGTTTATAAAAACTGTAAGAAGAAAAATTTTCTTTCACTAAAGCCCAGTAGAGGCTGGGCTAAATTCAAAGCTAGCTCAGGTTGCCCAGGGCCACCTCAATGCCCACAGAATCCCTTGATAATTGAGCTTGGAAGGAATCTTTCCTTCTCTCCCATATATTCTGTCTTTCCCTAGAAGGACTTTCAAAGACCTTAGTTTTGTCCATTATACAGCGGCAAAAATTGGGAAGTCTTCAAGCAGCTCCTGGGAATCAGCCCATCCCCTCTCTGGGGGAATTCACTACTAGTTCTTAAATCCTACACCAAAGCCTGAAGTGGAGGTTCCAATCCTCCCAGGCACTTGGCAGCACTGAAAAACGGGAAGGACAGAAAAATGCAAAGGAAGTATCAACTCACACAAGGCACCTGCCTGAGCCTGCTGGCTGTCTGCAACAATATTTGAATACCAGGAAGGGTCAAACTGATTTCAGGGCTTTGCTAAAATCGATCTGTGAGGATGGCACTTAAATACTAGTGTAACTAACTAGTTATAGCTGGCATCAACAGCTATGGCCAACTCATGTTAACTAATCATCCAAAAAAACCCTCTCCAGGTGACAAAACCCACAATGATTTGGTGTTTACACGTCCTGAAAAACAGAAACCCAAAAGCCACTCATTTCCTTCCTGACAAATTTTACAGTGCAGTTAAGCCTTGGTAGTACAAAGGAAAAAGAGCAGCGCAATCAAAATAAATTTAATCATCAATTATACATAGAGCATTCTGTGTTGGATTCAAACCTCTCAGTTGTTTACTATGGGAATTTCTTTTCCTTTTCCCTCTCCTTTTTGTGCTTAATCTGGAAGATTTTCATTAGTAAAACATTAATTTTTTATGCTCCATTTTCTGCATTCTTCTCTTATGTTTTAGTTTCTCATCATTTAAGACAAGAGCAGTATCTACAGTCACCCTCCAGCTTTTTCAACCCTCACAGAATAGGTTATAAGCAACACATTCATTATCATCAGCCAGATAATTAGAATGTCTGTCTGTAAATATAAAAGCAGAAATGTTACCTCAGAAGAGCCCTCTCCAAGGAGGGGCCACTTCAGAGTTCATGGGATTTGAAACTAAGCTCATATTTTACTAAGCAGATATGAAAATCATTCTCAGAACTTATTTTTACAGAATTCATATGGCGTAGAATGCACTTACAGAAAAGCTGCTCTGAAAGCCTTTTGTCTGAAAAGGGCCTCTATGGAAAAAGCTCTTTGATTGCTTTGGATGAGGTGATGCTATAAAAAAAAATTGGGAATGTCAGGAAGCACAAAGTTAATACACAAATTACTTAAACATGAAGTAGGGGTCTGGGTTTCTTTTAGGAGCAAACCCAGCTATTTTCAGGCAAGTTTTCCCTCAGCCACAAAAGATCAGAGATCCAGGAGCTGAGTCAAGACTCACATCTTTGTGCTGTCCTAAACTTGGGAAGGCAGAGCAGGGATCACACCCTCATGCATGTGCTGCATTGTCTGCAGAGAAACGGCAGCACAGCACAGAGAAGGGAGAAGGAAAGTTCTAAACACAAAATCCTTGACTTCAATATTTCTGAAGTACTGACCTCACTGAAAACCTTTACTCGCACGTGCTTTTGAAGATATAAAATTCACAGCCCTGACAATCCAAAGTATTGCTGCCTACATTTTCATGGCTGTTACAGGAAATGTATTTGATTTGAAACCAGTGACACCAGGTTTAGGAGGCTGCATGATTTAGAAACCCTTCCCATTTCTCTGGGAATACCTCAGCAGGGAGGATTCATTCTGTCCCTGAACCAGCAGAGGAACACGTTTCTACAGCATCTGACTGAGACAATGGATAAAGGCCAGTTAACTTCAATACTGCAAAATGAAATCCTGAATTCATCAGCTTGCCAACTTGCCAAACCTCAGCTGCCTGTGATGTCTACACAGATGAAAGCAGACAGATAAGTAAATGCAAAGAAGTAAAATTATTTGCCTGTAGATGAGAGATTGTAGAAGATTTTATTCATCCTTCTTGATTTTTCTTATTACTTAACCACCGAGACATAAATTAACATTTGACTCTGCTACTTCATACAACTCATCTGTAGCATGAAAGTCCAACTCCCAGTTTCCACCTCAGAGAATCAGCTCTGAAGTCAGTCTGAAAAGAACATGCCTCTGTCTGATCTTCACCAGCCGACTCAATCCAAGCTCTTTTCATGCTTTTTTAAAAAGTCTGAAAAGGTTTTGACATCATTGTAATCATGACATGAGAAGTCTTGATCCCCCCAAGCAAACAAACAAAAAGACCGAGTTTTGCCAAGTAAAACAGATGCTTCTGTTGATGTGTTCTTTAAATCGACTGTTCAGGTGTAAATCTGCTTCTTGTGGACTAAATGCTTGGCCTAAGTGTCAACACACAGAGATTCCCTGCCCTGCAAGGTAATTCCCTTCACTTCTTTTGTGGCTTCCTGCCGCTAGTACATTCCTTTTCAGATCTGAGACAAACGAAAAGTTGAACAACCTCATGTGCTTCCAGGGGAAAACACCCAAAAGCCCTCAGGATTTTCCACCACTGACCACTGGCAGCACTTCTGAAAACAAATTAGTTATCTGTTACCTGCCAGAACTAAAATGCAGCAGCCTCCCACCTTCCCAGAGACGTGATTTTCAGCTACCACTTCAATTCAGAGTGGGACAAAGCTGAAGCACCAGAAACAAGTGGCACATGTGGGCACTGGCTGGTGATGGCCCTCACACCATGTTTTATGTGCCACGTTGGAGCACTGGAACAAGGTCCCAGCCTGGCACAGGCAGGTTCCTCTTAAAGCAGGAGCTCGAATTTTTAAGCTCCTCTTGCTTATTTGTTTGTGGGAAATATCCCAAAAAAACTAATCATGCTAAAAAGAGTCCCAGATTTCCCAAGGCTGCTTGACAAGGCCAGCAGTGTGCACCCATATGTTTTTGTGTGCTTATTCCCATAACCCCCACCTGTTTCATATGTATATGTATATTGACTGTCAATGGCACTTTGTTAAAATGATTACTGCACACAGCATGGCTAACTTTTAAATGTAAATTGTATGCAAATATATGCAATGCCATCTTTAATGCAGATGTAGCAAAAAGTATTAAGATGTGTAGCGCCTAATTAGGTCCTACATCAAAAACTACATATAAAAACTTGACTCCAAAGTCTCAGCAAAATAAATGTGAGCTAGAAATCCCAGTGTACACTCCTAGGGAAGCAAGGGGAGTAACTCTTTCCCTGCGACTTCTGAAAGCTGAATAAGGCAATGAACTCAAATGAACAATTTGTTCTTTCTTCAGACAAAGCAGGTTCTTTTTAAGCAAGATGCAGATATAATGGTGAGGCTTTTCCATTATCTTCTACCTCTTAATATTTAAAATTATTAAAGAGAGCCTTACTTTCGTATCTGGAAACCAGCATACGAAAACCAGTAGCAGGGACACAAAAATTCTTGGGCAATGTAAGGCTCAGCCTAAAAAAAAAAGGAAAAAAAACCCAAAACCACAGATTATCTTTACTAAGCCAGGGGCTGCTCAGCATTAGCCCTGCCAGTGGGACTTTGATTACTGAATTCATTGGGATAGAAAAGCACTTGCACATGGCAAACTCCAGAGACAATAATCACCCTCAGGGACTTGCATTATTAATACACTGAAATAAATGAGGCAGTTGACAGCCTACAGCCACTCTCAGGTGTATGGCACTGATTGGGATTTCCTCCATGTACACACACTTCTTGGTTCTTTCTAAAAACAGAGGGTATCTTTTGGGGTGTGAGTGGTGAATCCTATGGAGGGGAAGGACTGCCCAGAGCCTGAATGGGGAGTTTTCAAACAGAAAGGAAACCTGTCTTGCATCAAGTCCAAGTGAAGACAGACATATTTTGAGAAGGGTACAGGTCTGAGCACTCTCTTGAACTGAAGACAGGTCCAGCATCAGAGAGACCAGAGAAAAATCTGACTGCACCTCCTTTCTTGAAAGGATCAAGTTTGAACTCCAGTTGCTCATGAACAGCAATGCAAAAGTAATAAGACCCACTCCACCCTCCAGAAGTACTTGGAGAGAAGGACACATGACTCTCCAGAAAATGCATATCCCCTTTCAAGGAAGGAGCTGATACCTTCCCTTCCTGCATCAGTGTGTACGAACCTGGAGATCTTCCTTGGCCAACTACAGGCCAGAAGTTCTCATCCATTCTCTCCACCCTACTGCCTCCTCTTTTCTAACACACAGTCGAAATTCTCCTTTAGCTGAGCTGCCTGGAGGCATCTCCCAACCCCACCCCACAGCTGCCCACAACTGTGCCTTTTCCCAGGTCACAGCATGGAGCTGCCATAATTTGGATATTCAAGTGGATTATGAATCTGTAGAAAATTTTATGCTGCTTGCTCTGTATCTCTAGTGGCAGCCCAATTTCTTTGAGGAAAGATGCTGCAAATTATTCACTGCGAAATATAAAGCTTGCTTTTCATTTTAATTTTGTTCCATTTCTATCTCTGAATTTCCTTTATAGCTATTTTTCCAGCGTTATGAGAAAAAAAAAATAAAAAAAAATCCGAGGCACCACGTCAGCCCAGCCCAAGCCAGACATAACATCCTGCCTGTGCTGCCCAGGGTATTATAAAAAATGCCTTTCATTTCTCTCCCCAGCCATCGTTGCAAGGCCCGTTCCCCTCTGCTGCCCATGAGCCAGCAGCGCTTTCCAGCAGGCTGCACACTGGAATTCCTCGGCTCTGGCATTCCTGCACACTCAAACATGGCTTACTGCTCCCAGCCAGTGTATTCCTTCCACCCACCAAAAAAAACCCAGCAGGGTGGGGGCCTGAACTGGCCACTGTTCAGTTGTTGGGGTGGGGGTTTTTTTTGCAGCTTTAAAAGATGCCACCAAACCCTCCCGAAATCCTGCCTGGGCATCGCATCCCCAGCAGGGAAGGCAGGTGGGATCAGAGAGGACCTGGGAGGGCTGGGATGCCTAGAAAGGATGCTCAGGGCACAACGGAAAGCAAAGCTGGCCCGAGGTTCATTTCCCAGGCCTGGCACAGGGCAGAAGGGAGCAGAGCAGCTCCAGGAGGCAGCTCCTGAGCAGAGTGGCCCCTTCCAGCGCGGGCTGTGCCGCCTTTGTGCGCAGGATTTGCCATCCCCGCGCTCTCGCCGGCGCCGCAGCACCGCTCCGAGCCTCCTGTTTGAATTAACCAGGCCCAGAGGATAAAACTTTCAAATTAAACACATTCCTACAGGATTTCAGGCTCATTGTGTATGCACCAAGGAAACATAACATCCTAAAAATAATACGTATACAGAAAGAAAGCACATTTTGCAGGCATATTAAAGTGGAATATGAATTATAAGCAAGCTCATGGGAGAAGACGTCAGATTCCAAGCAAAAAGGAGCTTTTGTAAATAACATCATCCTTTGTAAGCTATCACAATTATCATCAGCCATTTAATTTGGCTCACCAACGCCTCTTATTATTGTTGAAACTGTCCACTTTCCCCCCCTCCTGAATTGCAAAAGCCCCAGATTCTACAGAGTTCAAGCTCACAGCTGTATAGATTACTAATCAAGAGCTGGAACTCAATTTATATTCATTTCAGCAGATACATATCTAAACAGCAAACATGAAATAGCATCTCACCAAGCTGCCATCATTAGAGTACAATATTCAGAAAACGTTAAAGCTTTTGGTAAGATTTAATTGGTGTCAATGCTCTAAGTTTGTGTGTGCTGAATTGCATTGAAATCTTAACACCCAAGAACTTGTCACATTAAAAATATTCAAATAGTATACTATTGCTCAGTAGAGATTCAGAAAATGTCAGTAAAGGCAACATCTGTTTAGTTTAGAATATTAAAGCAAAAACTTTAGCATTATTTTTGTGGGGTTTAGTCTTTTAGACACAGATTCACAGGGTCCTGGTATTTCAGATTACTAAATATGACAGAATATTTAAGGGCTTTGCACATTAAGCCCAATGAAAAATTCAAAATCCCTCACTGGAATTAGTAATTTAGCCCCCAGCTAATCAGAGATGTTATTCCAGTAGAACCAAAGTCTTCCAGTTGGCCTTCAGCTTAATTTCACTGATTAAAAAATATTAATTCAAGTCAGTTTGCTTTGCCACAGTCCCCTTACAAGTTAGCTGAAGCTGCTACTGAGAAACTACAATCTGAAAAAAAAATATTTTGAACATCTGAGAAGCACTTATTTCTCTTATCTCTTACATTAACTTATGACTGGCTTTAAACCCAAGCTCGGAGTGAATCACAAGACAGTGAATGGGAGGCTCTTGGTGGCTGAAGCCCTCACTGGAAGAGTTAAGGCTTCTACTCCCAGCTACAACAAGACCAAGCTGCTCTCTCAAGTTCCCCCTCCAGGCAGAGTAAGTCAGGAGTTCAGGCTTAGGCACTTACACCAGGGGTCTAATTTTCACAAGCATCAGTCAGCTCAGGAAACACAACCAAACCCTCAGAAAATCTGAGAGCAAAGCTCAGATCACTTCTGGTGCTTCAGTTGTTCCTCCCTGCACCTCGAAGGCACCAAAATGCATCACACTGTGTAGAAGAAACGTTCATGTGCTGAGACAACAGCCTTCAAGTGAAAACAAAGGAATGCAATATTCTAATGTCAATAGGGGGAAAATGGTTTCATTCCAGACCCATCAAATGTAACCAAACTTTTCCAAAGGTCATTGCTTCATCCCACCTGTGTTGGAAGGGCTCCACGAGGAGGCCCCACAGTGCACCACAGTTCTTTCACCTGAGACACAATGGCCCTGGAGACTCAGAGCTACCTGCGTCGGGGACTTCAGAGGTGCTGCCAAAAATAAACCCAGTTCTGCATTCCAGGCAGCAGAAGGATGAGACACACCATATTACATTAAAAGTACATGGGGGGGGGAAAGAAACTCAACCTACCACAGAGATGGAAGGGGGGGATAGGAGGAAAAAAAAAAAGGGGAAAAAAAAAGAGTTAGAGTGGGGTCACTGACAGGCAGAACTTGGTTTCTGAATGGTACTTTCAGCCCCAACTGGTCAGCAGGAACAGCCCCAGAGGGACAGATGAAAACCCTGACCAGAGATCCAACATTTACACCAGGCTGGATCCACTGAAGTATTGTCTGTGCACACTGGAGCTACACATGTGTGAATAAAGTCCCTCTAACCACAGTCAATGATCAACATTTTTGTCTTTCTCTCAAGAATTATAATATTTTTTCCAGATGTTTAAACCTGGGTATTGGGTTGATTTGACTGGTTTTAAGCTTTGGCCAGAAGAACCACTTCTCCATTGACACAGAGCTACAGAAAGAGAATTATTATCTGACTAGCTGCTTCCAAATTTTTCTTTTCACCAGTACCTTTTTTTTCCCAGAAAGATATATAAAATAGACTATTTTGGGTATCTCACAGGCTCCAAGTATCTCATACCCAAGACAAAATGTTAATTGAAGAAGTGATTAGGGAAATGTATACCTCTAAGTGTAGAATCCAGACGATGGATACAACACTTCCTTCCTTACCCATCGTGCATAACCCTTTATAAAGTAGCAAAAAGAAGAAACTCAAAAGAATCCAAAGCAAATCCTATGGCAACACCCTGGAGTCAAACCCAACAGCAGACACTTTTAGCTGCTCTGTGTGTGGAGCATGGCAACACTGAGGCTGGGAACAGGCACCAGGAGCACTCAAAATGCTCTGCATCTCACAAACCTTGGACTAACGAGATCGAGTTCTCCCCGAGAGCTCCGTGCCCTTGATATCAAAGCAAAGCTCTGCCTGTTGTGGCACTGTCTGCAGTGAGGACCCAAGCAAGGTAGTGCCTCACTCTGCCCCCAAATTCTGGGAAGGCAAAATTCCAGGAGCAAGTGGCTTTTCTACTAGCAGCTGTCACTGACTGCAGGACAAGACCAGGACACAGTGGGACGCACAGGACACATGGAAGGACATCCCCTGAAGCCTTATCAGTGAGTTCTAATGACAACCATTGTACACAAATAAATCCAAGCCACAAGTCAGTGTGATGCAAGTCCATGAACAAAGCCTTGGATTAGTCTTTTTACATCTAAGCCCTGAGCTCACTCATCATACCTTAAAAAATATAAACCCCTGATGCAAGAGGTGCTGAGTCTTTGCAGGCAGGTCTCAGCCATCTGCTCTGAGTTCCTGCACACTGATGGACTGGTGTTGAACTGGGACACTGCTGATCCAGAACAGGTTTTTGCAAACCAAGTCGATCTGAGGTGATTTGAAGGCAGCACACTGCAGACTTTCCTCTAGAAATAAGGGCCTTGTGTAACACAACAGACTGCACTACTGTTCTAGCTTTGGGTTAGAGGCAGCCTGTTACACTGACTTGTCTAAGCTATATATTGTTTAAACATTGGTCTCCCTGTCCTTACTGTGCACCTCCTGTGCCAAACCCAGCATTTTCTGGGTGCTCTTGCTGAAGGACTGGGCCTTGCATGCGTGTGTGTGCGTGTGTGTGCACGCCTGCGCTCCTGCACCAGCCCAGAGGAGATGCACGGCTTTGGAGGGTGGGGCAGCAGGGAGGGTTTGCATTGCACAGCGTTACACAACCATATTGCCAATGTTCAGCTTTATTTTTAACTCAAGGATCGAGAATGATCACATGCCAGCTAAAACCTACAACTTATGCATGACTTTAAGGACACGCAGGAAAACACGAACACTGATGGCAGTCAGAGAGACGAGCTGGAATATACACAGATCCTGAATAATAATTCAGTTCCTTTCTTAAAGGCAGATCTATAACTCTTAGGGTTTGAGTAAAGCACTGAAGCAATAGTAAAGCTGGAAAGCTTTAATTCTATCTATAATTTAAGGCAGATTTTGGACCAATGTCATGATGAGTCCCCATAGCAGCTTTGTAACCACAAACCACACCTTAACAGCTACCTGCTCAAGAAACATACTCTACATCTTGATGGACAATTTATCAGCTCCCAAGGTCACTCTGAGGGTTTTGTTTGGAGGGGTTTCTGTCTTCCCAATCATACAAAACTGCAAACATGACTTAGCACAGCCACATTTTCCCTGGCCAATGTCCTGTCGTACTAAAATAACAGCGCTGCAGTGAGTGAAACTAGAAAAGGGAAAAAAAAACAATCCACAAGAAAAGAAAAACCAAACAACAACAAAGAAACATCAAAACAAACAAACAAAAACGTACAAAAAACCCAAGCTAAAGCATTTCTTTGGCATTTTTGTTTCCTGGCAAGTAAGACAATGAAGTAAGCCAAAAGGAGCATCTGGATTTGAAGTCAATATTGCACCAGAACATATGAAAACACCAATGCAGAAAAGTACAATGCCTAGATTACGAAAGGACAGTGATTATTTATGGGGTACAACAGCAAGGAAAGTTTTTGTTTTTCTTTATTCTCCAGTGCTCAGTGAGTGCTGTTGGCAGCTCCCCCCTCAGTCCCTCCTGTAAGCTTGCTCACATACTTATTGCATCTGCTTCTTATTTAATGACCATTGTTTTGGTCTGTCAGAAGAACTACAACAAGTATCCAGATCTGCAAGATTAGGCAAATATTTTGACAATGCTGCGTGTCTCATTTTCTTGGAGAGAAAGAATAAAGAGGATTTTCACTTTTCACAGAACTTCACTGGAGCTCTTAATCGAAATGCTACAGAGAATCAAATAGCAGATTGAACAGACTTCTAGTGACAAAATAAAGCATGCCATTTTGTTTCCCAGAGCTTGCCAATTCTCTGCACATTGCTATCACAGGAACTCAAACACAGGACTTTAAAATATCATTCACATCACATGGCAGCTGTTTCTAAGCTGAGAAACCAACAGAGCCAGGGAGCAGCAAATGACAACTAAACGGTAATGGGGGCTATCAGGAGGCTCTGGGGGCAAGAAAAAAATTAGAAAGAAAAAAAAATAAAAGGTGGTACCAACCCCAGGCTTTTACCCTGGGAGTGATGGTTGTCCTCCCTGTTGAGGCTTTTGTTTGACTCAGTGCAATAGCAAATATTCATAAAATGTAAATTCACATCCAGATGCTAAACCTCAAGTCTCATGTCGAAGCTAATATTCAAAGCAGGATCCTGCATGCCTCTTAAAGGTAAATACAACCAGTCCCAACTCAAATCATGATGGGCTGCAAATCAGGCCTGGATGAAGCAGAGCTGCACCAATTCATAT
This sequence comes from Manacus vitellinus, assembly GCF_001715985.3. NCBI lineage: Eukaryota > Metazoa > Chordata > Aves > Passeriformes > Pipridae > Manacus > Manacus vitellinus. The sequence continues at coordinate 2,839,786 of NW_021940637.1, read as the reverse complement.
ATTACCAGAGGATCTAGACTCCAGAAAGTATGCTGAGAAGCCAACAGTAGCAGTTGTTTGGCAGTAAAGAAGGAGAGCTCACTTAAAAAAACTCATTTCTAAGCAGGAGAGCGAACACTCTGAAGGGGGATGAAAACCAGGCCTGCAGGTTTTATAAGGACTTGGTGTCTCACAAATCTTACATTTCGTTCAGCTTTTCGAGGGCTGCTTTCCTCTACCTGTCCCTCCAAGGCCTACTGCTTCTGGAGCTGAGTTTAGGCCAGCAAAACTCAGCCAATGACTTAAACATCCAAAATGGCAAATAAAGATACTTCCTCCGTGTTGTTGCCTGTGACAGGACACTCGCTATGCTATCAGGGAAAAGAAACCACTCAGGACAAGGGGACCCAGTGACCCTATAAGAAACATCCCTGGAGGGACCAAAACACCAGAGGAAAGTTGTTAAGCTATGAGTTTGCTTCTGCTTTCAGTCCAAAGAGCTCATTTGAGGAATCAAACAACAAACAGAGGAGGTCTTTTTCACACAGAACTTCAGATCCACCTCTGCTCAGCTTGTAAATCCCCCTACTCCTCTTCTGGCAGGGAAAGAATTATTTACTGTAAGGAGATTGCTTAGTTTGGTACTTCCCACATTTTCTGAATCAACTGACAGCTATTTTAGACATACATGAAAAAACTTTTGCTCTGAACACTTCACAACCAGCCAAGAATATATAAAAGAATAACATACAGCTTCCTTTTGCACTTCTTTTACACCTTTCCATCTTTGTTACAACAGAGCTTTTAATGGGGAGACAAGCTTGGCCAAACTCACCTACCCACGGAAAGCAAAAATTACTTTAGAAAAAAATTCCTGTATTTTTCCTGTTGGGTTATCAGTATTACCTCAACAGCAGCCTGAGAAGGGCATACTGAGCACAACAGCAACAACCACCACTGGGGGCTCCAGAAAGTGCCTGGTGTGAGTGCTGGAGTGGGACCAACGTGATCCTCTCAGTCCATCACTGTCACCAGACGTGACAAGCCAGTCAGTCACTGGTTCCACCAGCCACTCTTCAACCACACCCCCTGTGTGCACCAGGCAGGTCAGGAGAGACTGTTTGGACATTCAGAAACAACTACAGAGTGCCTCGCTGTGCCAGGCTCTGAGGAGATGCTGGGATCCACACTGGTGCCTCTGCACATCACACAACTTGGGATAAATCTGCCCCAACTCTCATCCATGAACAGAAACCAGAGCCTTCTGACCAACCATCATAACCTTCAAACTCCAGACATGGTGTAAATGTTCAGGCAGGCTGTAGGGCCAGGACTGCCAGAACAGCTGGGAAGGGTCAACCCTCATCTCCCTCATGCTTTGTGCCCAGCACAGCTACAGCAACCTCTCAACCACAAGAAACTTTGAGTTTTAGTTTATAGGCTGAGGGGTTTTGCTGTGTTTGTTTTTGGTTCTGTGGTTTTTTTTGTTTGGGGTATGTGAAGATGTGTGTCTGTTGTCTGTGGGGTTTTGTTACTGTGTTTTTCAAGACAAGGACAGATGTTCTTTGGGTTTGTTTGCACCTTCCTTCAATGATAATTTTGTTATGGTGACAGCTCAAATGAGTAGATGCTGCAGCAGCACTAAGTCTTTTTTTCTGATCTTGGAGCTTCCTTTCTTATTTTTCCTTAACTTTTACCAATATCACAGAGTTACTGCACTGCAAGACCAGAAAAAGTCAGATGATTGAGTCTAAGATCTGGCTCCTGCTCTCTTTCACACTGTGCCCTTCTGCTACCATAAAGCAGACTGAATGATTAAAAAAGAGAGGCTGACCTCTTCCAGTATAAACACTCCTCCTGTTTGGCCAGCTTCCCTGCAAAACAATTATTCCTCTGATTTCACTGAACCCTGCATCACCATCACGCCCATCTTTTAACTGCATGTGTCTCTTATCTGTCCATCTCCACTGTTTTTCTGCCGAGGATTTTAATGATTTCTTCAAAGTACCCTGGCAAGCCGAACAATCTTCCCCTTCCTTTCAATCCGACACATGCGTAATGTCACCCTCTTTTTCTACCAAACATAAAGGACATGTTCAACTTTTTTCCTTCCTCCAATACATCTGTTTTCCCCATGGCAATACTCGATCACTTTATCTTTCTAGTGCCCACTATCTTTCCCTCCTGTCTACTCTACTCCATCTCATCTCCTCTTTTGACTCTGATCCAAGACAACCCAAGCCTTAATCTTTTCCACATTAGAAATACTGACCTAACTCACTCACCACCTCAATGCTCACAGATTTTTACTGCCAAGAGCCCTTGCCCTCATACAGCATGGGAACTGTAGAACAAATTCTCCTTCTGTCACATGGACCACACCTGGTATCAGAGCAGACCCCGATCCACAATTCAGGATCAATATTTTGCAGTTCCTCTCCTCAACCTGCCAGCCACCTTCAGTGCAGCCAAGTGTGCTCCTTATCTTTTGGTGAGGTTGCTCCTTTAGCTCCCCAGTTTTGGTTTCACTCATTCATCTCATTTCCTCAACACTCATCTATATTCTCTTGAACATTTCCCATCTTTCCATGGGCTTACACAGGACTGCTCATTTCATTCACAACATATATTAAGCCACCAGCTCTACCAATTTCATAACCCCATCTCCATCCATCCTGCTCTTTCTGCTCATGGCCGCAATTGCCTCAAATTCCTCTCTCATCATCTCCCTTCCAAGCCATTCCCATTGCCTCTTACATAGTGCACTACAGAAAACGTGCTTGTATCTCACACTGCAAATGGTAACATGGCATCTGATTTCCCTTATCTTGGATATTAGAACACTAATGAGGCCCTTCGTCTAAACCCTGTGACTATCCACCTATGGCTTCATTTACATATGGCCTTCTCTAATTACACAAACAATGCTCACACCCAGAAGGAAGTTAAGCCAGTGTGTGCAGGCACTGAAGGTGCAAAAATAATTCTATTTCCATAAACCAAAATATCAAGAAGCTGTCTCCCAATAGTGAACGAGCGTTTTTCACAAGTCAGAAAACAGTCCCCGGCAGCTCAGCCACCTGCAGCTGTAATAAACACACTCAGAATTGGTTACAGGAGGAGAAAAAAGCTAAAAAAATTCTAAACAAATAGGGCTAAAGAAATTATGAAAAAGGGTAGTAAATCACTAGCATTGAGGAGACCTCCAAACCATAGGACATCATAGGAGACATTTCAGCCACAACCAACCAACAAGCGTTTTGTTAATAACTTCCACAACCTCAAGTTCCATTTTTTGGTTGTGTTTTATCTGCCCCTTTGATCTGCATCTGACAATCTGCCTCACCCAGGATGAACAACTCACCTTCCCAGCAAGGAGCTGCTGATTTCTGCTCCCACATAATTTCATGGTTTTGGTTACACACTTTTCCTGGAGGCCTTCAACCACAGAGGTCTTGCAGTTTAAATACCAGTAAGAATAGGGAGAGAGACAGCCAAGGGGAAGGATTGTGTCAGATGGCTTTTCAGCAAACTGACTTCAGCAGTGGGGCATCTCACAGGTCATTCCCAGCTTTTCCTCAAATAGTTCCTACTTCATATTTTCCCTTCTAGTATCTTAAAAACACACCTCCTTAAACAGTCACCATTCCCCTCTCTGGGATTCATCCCATAAATTTCACCTTCATTTTTCTCATTTCCTGATGTTCAGGATTTGTGTTACTAGGGTTTGTTTCCTTTAACCATGATATATTTATGAATGCACTTTTTCACAGCATATCTTCAAACACATTATAGAGGTGGACAAACACTATTATCTTTATGCTACAAGCAATGGTAACTGCAACACAGAATTAAACCACCACACAAGACTGAGCAAACCCAGCAGCTGACTAACAACAAAGGTGTCCCTAAATTCCCTGGCTTCTAACTGATTAGCCACTTAGATCCAGAAATCCCTACTGACTTACCAGGCATTTACAAGTAAATAAATGATTTTTCACATTGACTACAGCAAACAGGTTGTAAAATCCTGATGCAACTTTTCCACTGTAACGCTGCTGTCAAGAGTATTCCTGGCATTTTGAACTCATTTCATCGTATGACACCAATCTACAGTAGAACAAAAATTTCCTGAAGTGTTTTTGAGTGTTCCTTTATTTTTAGGCTTCGGGGTCGATCTATGTGCTACGGACAGCAGAATCTTCAAAGCTTTGCTGTAGTTTGTACAAAGGGAAAAGAGGTGTTGGAAGCAGTTTCAAAGCACCTTTTTCCCAGTACTCGTTTTTCGGACAGGAGTGTGTAGAGTTGGTCAGCCACAGGAAATTATTTGTATATCTCAGGGGCTGGGAAGGCATCAAGATGCCCCACAAAAGGTGCTAGAAACACACAATACAGCTCTTGCTGCAGCTTTTCTTCCCATGCCTGTCTCCTGTAGCACATTATCCCACTTAGAGAATCTCTCCTGAAAAAGCTTCTCTCTTCAGTGCCCAGGTCTTGTTTCCTGTTAAAGAGGATTTTGCCTGCATGGTTTTAAAGGCATCCTACAGAAGGGCTGCACTCTGAGAAGACCACAGGGATGTCCCCACGCTCACTCGTGTAGCTTTGGAAGCACCAGCATTAAGGAAGCCTGTCCTTGTTCATGTCGACATTTCCAGCACCAGTACTGATCAGCTTTGATATCTATGACTTTAAGTGTACCTGGGAAGACAGGCAGCAAAGTAGGGGATATTCAAGGTATTTTCCCTAAATAAAAGGGGCAATGAGTGTTTACCTCACCTGTGCTTTCACAGGGCTAGTTTAGAATAGTTTAGCTTCAGGTTCTGTTTGTCATATGCTATGTTATTAACCTGTAATATCACCTGATCAGACTGTAACAGCATCAAATTCCAGTGGTTTTGCACCAAGCTGTTATTTCTGTAGGGACTGCACAACACCATCGAGATTCTGGCAGACCAGGATACAGCAGTGATATCCACACAAAAGCAAAGAAAAAGGGAAAGGTAAAATCTAAAATCTTCTGAGCTACAGGACTTCAGAAGTCCTCATGCACTCAGCCATTGAAAGTTTTGACAGAAGTAGAATCTGGAAGGATCTGTGGAGAAGTGATTGCTGTGACACTTAGCTGGGGTCCCTCCCATCCGAATCAGATTTAGCTGAACTTGAACCTCAGGGAACTCAGCAAGAACAAAGCAAAACCAACCAAATTCCACACAGGTATCAACACTGAATTTATCGAGTTGCTTGTGTGAGCAGTTCTGCATCCCAAGTGAGAACAATTCCTGGCACCACCCATTTTTCACTCCAAGAACTCCTCATAGATGGTTTTTGCTGTGTGCTACACAGACATTTTTAATGCACAAAGCAGATGGTGCACCTAAACCTGACCTCTCCACTGCAAGAAGGAAAAGAAGAAAGCTTGTCCTCCGTGTTGTCCTCACCTCCTCCATGCTGCTCCAGTGAAGGAGAGGATGGGCTGGTGCTGCCTGTCATCTTTACATCACAGTCACTGTCAAGATGAAACCAGCATTTCTAAAGCAAACACTTCTCTTTCCAGCAGGATTAATGCTAAGAGGGTTTGACTTTAGGCTGTCTAGTAAGATCCAGAAAATATATTTTCCATTTCTAAGTCTGTTTCTTAACTTCTCATTCTAAGAACACTCTGGAGCAAGTGTCTCAGAGACTGGAACTCTTTAGATTTTTGAATGGGCATGGAAAAAAAACCAACAAACCTGGAGATTTCACCCACATTTTCCCACTGACCTGTGGGATGCTTTTGGCCAAGTTGCTTTGTGTATCAAAACAGAAGTGGAAACAAAGCAAAGAAATATAAGGCACATCAACAGAGAGGATCTGTACAGGTCAACACAGTTTGGTGCATGTACTTACCAGAACACACAGAAATACATATTTAGAAGTACAATTAGGCCAGAAGCAATAGGGAAGAGGAAAACTGGCAGATCACACTTTCAAGAACAATTATAAAAAAACCCCAAACAAACCCCAAAACAAAGACCAACATGGACAAAGGACATGCACAGGGAAGAGCTGTGTTTTCCACTAAGGATGCTTTTATTTTCACACAGTGATGTTAGAAAGGCTCCTTTTCTGCCTGCAAAAATCTCCAAGTGCATCAAATCCAGGGAGCCAAACCTGCTTGTGATTATTCTGCTCGAGAGGAAGGAACTGCTCATCTGCACAGCTTCAGCATTTCTGCAGTCCCAGGCTGTGGGCGAGCCTGACGTCAGTCCCAGTGTGAGCCATAAAAATCCCCTTCAACAACTAACCCTCTCTGTGTGGGAAGCCTGTAGCATTATTTTAAGCAAGGACCCAAGATTACCCTGGTGCTTTCTTGCAATATTTATCACAGAGCCAGGGATGGGACTGAACCCAGAGGAAATGCATATGTGCCCATCTCCAATATTTTCACGTGCTCTCCACATGGAGAATGGTACATTCCAAGGGAATAAATATGTCAGCCTCCCTAAATCTACTCTAATAGCACCACTGTTGTCCACTGTCTCAACATAAATGTCCCTGCTATATAAAGTTTTTTCTTCACAGTGGAAATAAATGTGGTATTTGTGCAATATTCTGACAATGAGGGGGCCTTGGAAAAACCTTCATTTCTTATTGATATCCCCAATCCTCTGTTTAATTCACAACTTTGACATCTATTTCACAAGACTACTCTGATTTTCTAGGAGTGTTTAGATGAGGGATCCTTGAAGAGATTTTTATTTTGCTTTTGATAGGTGACCAAAAGAGTTTTCAAGCTACATTAGCAGCAATAATAATAACACCACCACAATCTCTCACAGCATCTTTCCTCAAAAATGAAGTTGAAGCTATGCTTTATTTTCAAACAGCAGAAATCTCTTCAGTTACTGTCACTGCACTTGAAAACATCGTGGTGGTGAAGAGTGAATACAACCCATACACAACATATTTATGACTTAAAAGAAAAGTATCACCTGCTCAACTTCTAAATCATAACTCCTTCTTGTAAATGGAAACCCACATTCCATTCTTAGAAACATCCTCACCCCTCCACTTAAAATCACTGCTGACAAATCAGTGTCTGTAAACTCCTGCTGGTTTAGAGAGGTGAATTGACACATCACAGGTCAATGAGTTTACTTTAAAAACAGACACTCATCAATTGCTGAGGATATTCTGAGTCCTCCAGACTAGTGACAACCTAATTAAAAAAACATCTCAGAGTAAACTTCACTGAGATCTATTTACCTCTCTCATACAGTCCAAACTACATTTTGATTTTTACCAAATGAAAAATGAATGCAGAAACCATCGTATGCCTTTTAAATGGAGTCCCCCAACTAGTTTAATAAATAAATAATAAGAGGAGCCTCAGCTCAACAATATGCTTAACTGGTACTCAGGTTTAAATACAAACTTTACAGCACTATTCTTCATTTCACTAGTGAAAACACTTAAGCTTGTGCTTAAAACATAAATACCTACTATAAAGTGCTTTATTTAAACTTGGATTACATACTGGATTTCCTGGAATAAAGGCTGAAACAGTCCTTCACAAGGGCTTGGTAACTCAGGGGGAAGATTAAGGTAAGTGCCCGGTAAAAAAAGATTTCAAGAAGCTTTTGAAAACATAATTTGAAATTTTTTTCCCCAAGTAATAAGCCAAACCTCCAGGTTCCTGCCTTGTGCCCTGGCAGAGGCAGGGCAGGTTTCCCGGGACACACACACCTCTGTGCCCCAGGGAGTGTTGGGAATGTGCTGTGATGGGATGGTGTGTCTGTGGGACAGGAGCGGTGCTGGGGTGTCAGGGATGTGCTATGATGGGATGGTGTGTCTGTGGGACAGGAGCGGTGCTGCAGTGCCAGGGATGTGCTGTGGTGTGTCTGTGGGACAGGAGCGGTGATGGAGAGTCAGGGATGTGCTATGATGGGATGGTGTGTCTGTGGGACAGGAGCAGTGCTGGGGTGCCAGGGATGTGCTATGGAGGATGGGATGGTGTGTCTGTGGGACAGGAGTGGTGCTGCAGTGCCAGGGATGTGCTATGGAGGATGGGATGGTGTGTCTGTGGGACAGGAGCAGTGCTGGGGTGTCAGGATGTGCTGTGACAGATGGGATGGTGTGTCTGTGGGACAGGAGCTGTCCTGGGGTGTCAGGATGTGCTGTGACAGATGGGATGGTGTGTCTGTGGGACAGGAGCAGTGCTGGGGTGCCAGGGATGTGCTGTGACAGCCGGGTGTGTCTGTGGGACAGGAGCGGTGCTGGGGTGTCAGGATGTGCTGTGGTGTGTCTGTGGGACAGGAGCAGTGCTGCAGTGTCAGGGATGTGCTGTGATGGGATGGTGTGTCTGTGGGACAGGAGCGGTGCTGGGGTGCCAGGGATGTGCTGTGACAGCCCGGACAGTGTGTCTGTGGGACAGGAGCAGTCCTTGGGTGCGAGGGATGTGCTGTGGTGTGTCTGTGGGACAGGAGCGGTGCTGGGGTGTCAGGATGTGCTGTGACAGCCGGGACGGTGTGTCTGTGGGACAGGAGCGGTGCTGGGGTGTCAGGGATGTGCTGTGGTGTGTCTGTGGGACAGGAGCGGTGCTGGGGTGTCAGGATGTGCTGTGACAGATGGGATGGTGTGTCTGTGGGACAGGAGCGGTGCTGCAGTGTCTGGGATGTGCTGTGACAGCCGGGCGTGTCTGTGGGACAGGAGCGGTCCGGGCTCGGCTCAGCTGCGGCAGGCGCGGTTTAGCCCGGGCCGTACTCCAGGGTTCCTGTGCCACCTAGTGCTGCTTGGCATGAACTGTTCGGAGCCGGCAGGGAGGGAGGGACGGGGAAAGCCGAGCACACAGCCCGGCCCCAGCCCGGCCTCACGCTCCCAACACTCCTCGGCTCGTTTAATTCCCTGAGCAGCAAAAGGGTCCCGGAGCGGGGGCAGCCCCTCTCCTGCAGCCCCTGCGGCCACAGCCACAGCCTCGGAGCTTCCAGCGCTCCAGAACGTCCCAAAGATGCCCAGGGCAGCCAGCGATCCAACCCAGCAGGGCACCAGCACAGCAGCCCCGCCGGGTACACCGCTCACTTCTTCAGTGCCTATTGCCCCACCAACTATCTGTGACTTCTGTTCTCCTTACAGGCTTTCTGTCTTTTACACAAGAGGCAGCTGCTTTGTTTGAATAAAAGAAAAAAAATAAAATCCTCCAAGTTGTCCATTAAATCCAGCAGCTCTGGTAAGGAAACATGGTCATATTCAGTAGTGCCTTTTGTCCAAAAAGATCCCAAATGAGCTTGCAAGAAAATGTAAAGCAATAACACTACTGGGAATGCACATGAAAAAAACGAATACACACAAAATCTGACAAAATCTCTAATTGCACGTCTGAATTCCAAATCACTCTGTCTGTGGGAGGAATGCAGTAGTTCTTTAATGCATGGCACACCACGCCATGGCAATAGAAACCCAAGTACTGCCAAAGCCACGCTGTTCCCTAGTTCAAGCAAGAGGTGAAAGTTTCTAGGAAAGGAGCCTGAAAAAATGAAGCTAATGATCACATAAAGTCTAATTAATGGAAAGAAAAGTATTCCAGTGGTGTCACACCTGCTAGCTAGGCCACCCTCTGCACAGGCAGCCCACCTGTCTCCCAAATAACAATTTTAATTCATTAGTTCCCAGCATCTCCCAGCAGCATGAGAGTTCCCCTATGCAAACGCTGACATATCACCTTAATAAAAAAACACATCTGGCAAATGACAGACACCGTGCTCTTCATCTGACACCAGGATAACGGGGAGAGAAAAATCAACAAAGCAAGAACAAAATCTCTTCCTTGCTAGTACACATCAGGCACTTCTTGCTTTCTAGTTGCTCAGAATTGCCCTTGGTGTGCTCTTCCTCCTCTTTTCTCTCTTAGTATGTTCTGCCCACCCCCTGCACCTCCCTGCAGGCCAGGGGGCTGCACAGGAGCTCCTCCCTGCTCCCAGGGAAGGGCTGCACTGAGCAGCTCCTGGGTTGTTCTGATGCAGAGGCTCCTCAAACACACCACCTTTCTGTTTGCACAGCCCTGACCTGAGTTTATATTGGCACAATTAGTGTTAAGACACTGATAAAAATCAGCCATTACCACATATGCTACAATAAAAGTGACAGGCTGGACCATAACCTTTTAAGAATTAGAACTCACCAGAGTTTATGACCCGTCAGCCAAACAGTAAAACAGCAACGAGCTGCTGTGATACACATTTTAATACATTCTTAGAAACCCCACAGCCAGTTACTAGAAGTGGCAAGAAGAGGATTTTTAAATGGCCTCATTATCACTTAGTGTACACAGCAACTGTTACAGTTTGAACAGTAAAATGAACTCCTTTGTTGAATTACTCCAAACTCTTGACTAGGTGGATTTAAAATAACACTCTAGTGTACACCTAGCACCTCCACCTCTTTATTTGTTTTTAAGTAAAGACAAAACCAGGCAGCTGAATCAAGCAGTTAGTCCTTGTTCCAGGGCTATCAATAGATTGTAATCGATTAAGAGGGGGATGACCAAAATCAGACACATCCTCTAACACACTAAATTTAGCCACAGTAACCCACATACATTTCTTCCAAATGCCAAGGGGCTTGGGAAGCTGAGCTGCACATCAGGTATCCCTGAGGCACTTGAGTCCCTACATCCCCACCCCTCATGGGGCCTTGGAGACCCTGAAGTCACTGCAGCAACTGGAACCTGGGAGCCTGAGCTGCCCTGCTGTTTACAGCTCTGTTCCACACATCCTTTCCACTGCAGCCCAGTAGCAATCCAATTTTTAATTTCAGTCCTGCCTCAATTACAGCTGTTCTTGAAGTTGACCATGACTTCCTAATTGTTTTTGCTGCCCTCAGCTTTCACACACCAATTAGATATGAAATGCTCTCCAGCTGCACCTTCAGTTCACACACAATTAGGGGATGCACAGAAAAGCAGGGCTGCCTGGTGACAGAGACATTTCCCGTGTTAGAACAGTGGGAAATGTGACACATCCTTAAGAACACAGCTTGACAAAGCATGTAATTCCAGCCTCTGCTACACCACCAAGGTGAGGACACCAGAGTGAGCTACCTGACTGCTCCCTGCTCCCTTGGAAGAGTGATTTGGGGGGAAGGGGTGTGGAGGGCATCACCAATTAAAGGACATAGAGAAGGAGAAAAAGGGGAGAAAGGTCACCTCCTTTTCTGGGTGCCCTCACTGAGTCTAAAGATTTCACTGTACTAAGAGAAAACAGAAAATATAATTCCTTACTTGGCAATTGTTTGAAAAAAAAACCCAAACAACTTTAAAAATAACTTGTATCTCCTATTCCTTCAGCATTTGTCCGTTCAGAAATCTTTCAAATGTATTGTTTGTGATATGACTGATAAAAAAGTATTTTTTCTCCAAATTGAAGAATCTTTTAGAAAAACGGCTTTTTTACTCAAAATAATATTTGAAATCCAGAACATTTAGCCTTCTTCAGTGAAATCACAAAGAAATTAAAGTCCCTGTACAGGACACCAGTTTTGAAGGGGAAGGATAGAACCAAAAGTAAAATGTATCAAAACCATTTCACTCAGGTATTTGTAATTACTCTGCAGTTCCTTCCAGAAATCAGAACAGATATTGAGAGCTCTCCTTACCCTCACAAAATCTCCCACAGAACATTTGTGTTTCTCTCCCTTTACATTTTTCTTTCACAGGGCTGAACACAGACCAAGCTGGGGCCTCGTGCACCAACAGGTAAAGGGATTGCTGGTGGATGTGGTGCTATTTAAGGGATCTGTAGCAATTCCTGCTTTTCTTTCTCCATAGGGAGTGGAGGGTACAGCATTCCTGCACAGAGGGGTTGTGCTCCCACAGGCACCTCACGGGCACAGTTATCGAGTGCTTCTGTAGCTGCAGCAGAAACTTTAAACCAGCCCCTTCTCTCATCCTTCTAAACCCATTCCAGGTGCATCCTTGAAAAGGCATTGACTTTAATGGTGTAAAATTCAACAAGACTTGAAATTAACCTTTTAGTGAATCTTTCACATTCAATGTGAAATAACAGAGCCGGTTGTGATGTGACATTTTTGTAGGTGAAAACATCAAAGGCAGCCCTGCCACAGACTGATCTACCTTTGAACACCCAAGGGTATCTGAGACTGCCAAGTCTCTGTAGACTAGACAGAGAGAAAGAAAAAAGGAAGAGAAAGAGATCTAAGATATTCCACTATTTAAGGTGAAGTCATTCTAACTAGGATTTAATTCAATCTTTTACACTTTGTTACTGCTGGTGGTTTTTTAATACACAGTCAAAAGAGAAAATCAGGATAAAAGGAAAAGAATATTATTTCTGACTGTCAGGCCATAATAAGGCATAAATACATGAAAATTTAACTGGCACCACTTATTCTTTCCTTCCTCTTTAGCATTCATGCCTTAGGAATTCCTTTCTATTGGAGTTATGCAATAAACAAACCAAAAAGGAAAAAAAAAAAGAAAAAGAAAAAAGCAGTATCAGCCTTTCAAAGGGCTGCAGAAAAAGGTAAGTACCTGTCTAATAACTCAGAAACAACTGAATTAATGGACACTGACTACTGTGGCCCTTCCTCCCAAGCACACACATTGACTGCTCTCCTGGTGTTCAGACCAGGGGCTTGTTGGAGTCCAGTCCCTCTTGAAAGCACTCCTGGTAAGATCCACTCCCGACCCTCGTGCTCTGGGCATAACAAGAAATGCCCAAGTTTCTGGCCTGCAGCTCTCTCCATGCTGCCAGGATACCTGTGGGGCACCTGGCCATGCCAAGCCCCTGATCCTGAGACCTCATGAAAAACTCAGATGTGTTGCCATCAAAGTGAGGCCCTGCTGGGTCCTACAAGGTGACAGAGCACAGTCAGTGACAGGAACACAAACAGCCTTTGTTTGTAGGGTTCTCCTCCAGAGTGAGGATTCAAAATGTGAGATATTATTGCATCAAACCACACAGCCCAGCCCACCCTGTACAAGCCATCCTGTTTTGGGTGCTAGAGCTGGAGTTTGGTTCTTTGCTTTAGAGCAAGGCTTTTGTGCCCCAACTGCATCAGAACCCAAGTTAGTCAGCTCAGAGGGACCCTGAGCTGCTCCTCCTGGCTCTGCTTGAGAGCTCCAGCAGAGCAGTCTCAGGCCACGTGCATCACCTTTCAGCAACAAAGCCAGGAAGAAAACTGGACTTTGAGACAGAAGGAGGTTGAGTTTGCCAGGTATGGCACCTGTCTGGGGAGTCATCACCTCCTTCTGCTAACAACTCCAGTGCTTTATTTAAGGAAATGGGCCACGGCAAAAGGCTACACCAGGCCAAGGAAAAAAACAAAGGAAACAAAACTCACAGCCAGAACAGGTTGAAGAGACACTCAGAACATCCAGAGGAGACTGTGCAGGCAAGTGGGAGAGAAGGGAATGTGACACCCTGCTTGGGAAGCTGAGAGTGTTAAACCCTACACTCTGACAAGCAGCTCCCTAAGGATCTGGTGGCAGAGTGGTCAACAACAAAGCTGGGAGCAGCCCCAGTTTGGTTTGGGTCCCAGACTTTCTGAACAGTGGAGGTCTGCACGTGGGCACCAAGGAAACAACAGTCCACAGTTGTCACACTTGAGCCAGGAATCTGTGGGATGCAGAAGGCAGAGACTGACAACAGAGACATCTTCAGAGAGGAACGAGAGGAGGAGGGAACAGACAAATTACCCACATGCCAAAATACAAAGCCAGCCTCCCAGAGACAGTGCAATTTGTATCTGACATACACTGATGACATTTTTATGGCTTTCCAAGGCCGTTAAAAACATGCCAGAAAGTGAAGGGAGAAGAGAGCAAAGAAAGGAGGAGAGAACTTGCTGCTGCCTTCAAGTTATGTACAGCCTCTTCACACAGAATAATCCCAGCCTGACCACGCCTGAGCTTCTTCCACAAACCAATGCCTTACTCAGCCTGTGAGGAGCCTCAACCAGGAGCAATCTCTCACCTCCTTCCAGAACATGTGAAATTAAGTGAACCACTTGAAAAAAGTCAAGAATTCTTAAATGGCCTCTTTTCTGAATCAGCCTGAATCTATTTGAACTTATCTTCAAAAAGATCCTGAGATCTCACATTATGGGGAAAATTATATATATGATACAATTTCTCATGGCTCTTTCACAGTCACTAAGAGACAGTGGAAGAAAGACAACTTGGAAGCAGAGCTGAGATATAAAGCCTTAGATGCTAATTCTCACCCAGCTTCCTCCCACACATTGTGGTATCTTGACCTTGATTTCATCTATATCAATGATAACTTCAATGCAGCAAAGATTTTTCTGATGATCATTTTTTCCTCAGAGTCTGTGATGCCACAGTAGAGGTGGGGTATGGTTTCATGCATTAAAAAGCTGAACTCTTTAAGTTTAAGATCAAAACTGTCAGTTTTTATCCTGCTTCAACACGGAATTGTGACATTTTGAAAAAAAGTTTTCATTTGAAATGTTCGCTGATGCACCAGTGAAGCTCTCAAAATCATCTTAATAACACGAGGTATTGACTAAGTGGGCTGAAGCAAAGTCAACAAACTCCCAGCTGCAGAGCACACACTCCTGTTTTCACCACCCCCCCTGAATCACACACTGCAACACCAGCCAAGGTTCCTACTGTCTACACGAGTTCTTCCTCTTTTTGTTGCACAACAACTGGAATTGCATCTTACTCTGCTCCTCAAAACTGCTTTTTCAGCTCTCCTCTTTGGAGGAAGAGCTACTACTACAAACAACATAGGACTTTATGACTCAAACCGCATTTCCAGTGAGTCAAAAACTCAGTGTCACAGCACACCACAGTGCCAACAACTTAGCAGCACAGGAGGAGCTGAGCAGGGATGGAATTTTTCCTAATGTTCCATTATCTCTTCTTATCACTCTCTGAGGAGGGGCTGTGAAGTTGTTATATGTAGCTGCATTGTCAAATTCCGAGAGAAACGAAAACAAGAGGCCTGGGGACGGCCCAGACCTGCATTTCTAAGGCCCTTGAGGTGGATGCCCCAGGTGAGGCTGGTCAGGGCCATCACTCCACTCAGGGTCTAATGAGCATCAGCTGACACCAGAATGATGGAGACAAACAGCAGGGATCTGCTCCTGGAGCCACAGTCCTGCTCAGACAGAACCGCCTGCAACACGCCACTGAACGGGAGCAAGCTGCTGCTGTACTTGTTCCAGAAAGCAGAAAAAGAGACTGAAATAAGGCTTGTGAAAGATAAACCAGCTTCCTTGATAAAGTCCCTTTTTAACTTGCTTTGAAATGGTAAAAAAAAAATAATAAAAAAAATCAAAAATAACTAAGATGTGAGGATTGTAAAAAAAAAAAAAGGAAGGAGTGGGAAGACACAGAAACGAAGACTTCTCTGATGCATATGGGTATCAGAAATGTGAATGCATGATTAGACACTGCTGTGCTGTCAAACATCACTCCTGCACTTCTAAAAGCCTGATGTCTGAAGATACACAAATGAGTACACACTGGCAAAATATTTTATTGGTGCCTTCTACCCCATTACTTCTGTGACAGCCCCAGGGCCCTGCTCAGAGCCACACTGACACAAAGACACACAAGAAAACACAGACCAGTCAGAAACATTTTATAGGCGAGGACCAAATCCTAGGAATACAAATTGTGGGCAGGAGGGTGTTGCTGCTCTCCTCAGAACTCTATCAGCAATTTATCAGGAGACACATTCAGCCAGGGAAATTACTCTTCCTGCCCACGGATTAAAAATCTGCCTCTGGTACTTCTGGGATGTAGTAGCTCCACCTAAATTTCTGAACTAACAGGTGATTTGGGATTACCAAAGACTAACTTGGAAGTGGACTGTTAATTAGAAGTTTTTTCAGAAATCTTTCCCATTCCTGAAAATTGAACTATTGGAGGAGCTTCTTGAGGGCATGTGGACTTTGGTGCCCAAAATTAGATAGTGGGAAGAGAAGGACAAAGCAATGAAAACAGGTAGTGCAGGCATATTCCACTGCAGAAAGAAGGACTTTTCTCCTGCTCATAGCAGGTACACTCATGTGAACCTGCTTTTTCTCTTGCAGGCCAGAGATTGCAACACAAAACACTGGAACAGTTAATTTAGCTTTCTGTTTTTCACAGCTAGTGACACTAACCTGACAAAGCACAACACAACATACTGTGGGCTCAGATGCAGTTCTTTCTGCAAGTGTGTCTGAAGATACAACAAAATGACTAATAGCCAGTAGATTGTTTCAATTCCAGGGTGATAACAATAAACCATTCCAAAAAAACAGGGGAGCTACCAAATGGTCCAATTCCTGAGCAGGACATGTCCTGCACTCTGTTCCTCCCTCTGAGTGCACTGCACTTCCACACCACATCCCCGGCTCTGACCCAAGCAGGGCAGCGGGGATGGAACCAGTGCTACTGATGCAGCATATGCAGGTCTGCAAATCCTTGGCAACAGCCAAATTCCTTCCTTTCTACTCCCACAAAATTTCCAGCGGGAGACAAGAGACATACTGAGAAAACCTGGGCTTATGACAGCTCTAAGATTGTAGGAATTCAGCCACAGAACAGCACAGACAGGCTTCCCACACCATCCTGGTGGTGTGCGTTCCCTCTGTCTTTCCAAGAACCTACTCCCTTTGGTGGCTCAACAGAACAAAAGAGAACTAGGGAACACAAAGAAAGATTTGTCAAAGATTGTACAACAGAAAACCTCTACGGGTTGTTTGAAGAATGATGAAAAGAACATTAGAGTGAATAGCACACATGTCCTCAGCACGTTTAATGTCTGCTCAGCTTAAAGAAACCTTGTCATTTGGTTTCTGAATTGATACAGGCATTAGCCTTTGCTTTGCTCTCCTCAATTCTGTGTAGACACTCCTTAACTAAGAACTAGCTGTGGGCTGCTACAGCAGAGAAAGACAAAATCCCAATTTACCTGAAATATTGTTTTGATTAAATGCAAGATCTGATTTACCACAGGGATATTCCTCAAGTCACACACACAAGTAGCAAGTGCATTTAAATGTTTGCTTAAGGTCCAACAGTTGTCTACCTTTAGCTTTGAAAAAACCTGGCCTTCAGGAATAGAAGGGATGCTAAAGTCCTGTAGTAGAGGGCAGGGTTTCTCACAGGTTCTAAAAATTATAGAGTGAAAAAGTTTTGAGTGAGCTCTCAGTCAACAAGAGGTTTTTAATGCTGGTTTGAACTGCTAGTCAGAATCCAGAGTCTCTGGGACATAAAAAATAAAGATGGAAAAAGTAGAAAAACCTAAAAAGCTTTATTCTGGTGTATAAATGGGGCCTCCAAGGCCTGTGTAGATCTAGGTACTAAATTTATGCCTTCCAAGTCTCCCTCCCAACAAGCAATGCAAAAAAAGCTCCCAGTGCCCACTGCCAGCATAAAGTGTGAAGGATGGGATATTCTTATGGAATACCCTGGTAGTAAAATATACAAACAGGAATTAACGACATCAAGACTTTCTCTGAAAACCCCAGTGCACAAATTTGCAATTTCCTCAGTCAGTACCATAATTCTGAGAGAAATAGTCACAGTGGTGCCATTTGCCTACTATGTTTTCAATACACATTTTTCCTTTTCTAAACAGGTCACATGGAGTAGGCAAAGAAAGTGATTTGTAGGGAAAGCATTAGCAATAGGATGTGGAAGGTACATCAGTCACTCCAGTCCATGCTGCTTTAATACGAGAGATGATTTGCAAAGCTCAACACATGTGGGTGCTTTCTGCTGCTTCAAAAAGTTAGCAAAGCAAAAAAAAAAAAGAAAAAAAAAGATTTGTTACAGGATTTTTTACACGTTAGTTTTAATTTAGATGACTCTGCCATTGGAGGACTCACACAAGAGAAATCCTTAAATAATGGGAAAATAATACTAAAGGCAAATCACCTCTGCTGTAGCTACTGCTAAACAACAGCCACGAGCCCACGAGGGACAGTGGCCAAAGGCTCTCAGAACAAAGCCAGACCATCCTGCTGGGTTTGGGCCTACCTGTTAAAATGCCATTTTTGTGAAGTGTCCTGTTTGTGCACACAGGATTTCAAGAAACAACTGGCTGGGCCATGGTGTTGCAAAGCATCCTGAAGGTCAGTTAGCACAAAAAATACCACGGAAAATGAATGTGAATTGTCTTGCACTGCATCTACCTTTTCCTTCATTGCCACAAATCAGAAACAGACGCTGACACCATATTCAAAATTCCAGATGTAGGTGGCATGACATGCTCAGGGCTTACCCATACTTATCACACAATGGGGCAAACAAAGTGGGGGGGAAGAAAAAAATTACTTTAAATATTAATTAATTCAAGAAGTATAAATGGTTAGACTTCATATTTATTAGGGAATTTACGAACCACTTATTTCTGGGGAGCTGTTTGTACTCGTCATTAAGGTCTCAAAGTGTCCCCAGCTGGGGCAAAGCAGCAGTGGAAGATGTTCTCCAGCACACCTCTATGTAGAGTGCTCTCACTTTGTCCCTGCCCTTGGTTATCATCGTTTCTTTGTCACCTTTCTTGAGAGAAGAAATGGTTTTGTCACAACAAATGTAAAAGTATTTTCAAACTTCCCAGATTGTCTGAAAATTGTACCTCTGAGCAACATCTAAATTTGCTTCAAAAGAGTTAAGATCCGTATCACAAATTAGGCTCAAAGTGACAAAAACGGACATGAAAAAACACACCTAAAATAATGCGTTTTGAAAGCATCCTGGGAAGAAACAAAACCAAAGCAGAGACAAATGACAGAACCTGCGATCACAGATTTGTTTTACAAAGTCACAGTAAGAAAGGGAGACAGGAGAGAAGGCAAAGGCTGGTGCATCCAGGGAGAGAAGAAGGGGTGAGTGGAAACAGCTGGAATTGTTCAGCTGTGTCAACACTGGGCTGCCTCGCAGATTGACTAGCAAAGTGTCATCTGAAACCAATTACATTCCCAAAACCCCATGGACCCAGTTCATAACATTGATTAATCCACATTGCGAAAACATCCCCAAGCAAAACTAGAACAGCTGTCAGCCCTTGGAGCTCAGAAATAGCATTTGATTTTAAAAAAAAAACCCCAAACACAACATGCCACGCACACTCCAACACCATCTTTGTAACCCACAGGAGATCTTATACCTGTTCCCACCGAGGAACAGCAGAAACATCTCCCCACTTCTTCCTTCCCCCACTGCTTTCCCTGCATTACCACGGCTGGGGGCAGAAAAGGGTGTCACGTTAGACCCAGCCCAGCACTAATCCCCACAGACAGAGCACCTGCCTGGGAACTAACAGCTCCTGGAGATGCCTTTTCCTCTCCTCTGCAGCCCCTGGGGGACCAAAGCTTACTTTCTGAAGGATGGAAACTTTCTGTCCCCCCTCCAAGTGCCCTGAAATGACAATTTCCAGGCACGAGCCATCAGTTGTGCTCCCGACCCTGCCTGCACTCCCTGCCTGCGGATCAGCTGCTCTGCCCAGGCAAGGCAGGGGCAGCTCCAGCCCCTCCCCACCCTCCCCACCTTTCCACAGCCCTTCCCAGCTCCCACTGCCTGCTGGAGGGAGATCTTGGATGGGATGAGGTCTGTTGTCTCCGTGGTCCCAAGGGCCTTGCTCACTGCAGGTGCTTCCCAGCACCACCACCCCCTGGACAACCCCTGCTCCATCCCCCTGAACCAGTGTGCTCCTCCTCACTGCCCACAAAGACAACGTTCACCTCTCCCATTCCCCAAGAGACTATCAGACAGATGTACTCTGACAGTCCACAGGATATTTCCAAGCTAACCAAAATCACCAGAAGGTGTCACAATAAACAGGAGTAGAACCATGCATAAATAAAAATCAAAAGAAACAAAGGGGGCACAGAAAGATTTTCAATTTTCACAACTGCCAATTAAAGGCTGCAGGAAAAAGAAGCTTTTTCTTGCTTGCATGTTTATTAAGTAACTTTCTTAAATAACTTATTTTTATGTGGAGCTCAATTGGGGTTTTTATTTTGGATTTATACATTTAACTTATCAGCTATTCTAAAACAAAGTTTAGAGGAGCAGGAATGCTCCACTGGCTACCACCAAAAATCAAGGGACCTTGCATTTCAACCTGCAATATTCTTCCTGCAATTCTATGAGCAAATATTGCTGTTGTGGTGTAACATGAAGAGCAATTCCATGCTTCTTTTATATTTTTATGTCCCACCTTGAGAGCAAGGAGTTGTCAGACCAGCAAGGTAAGCACCAGAGTACAGGTCCATGGAAACAAAAGCATTCAAGTCATATTGTAGATGATACTTCCTGGCTTTAGAGCAGCTGCTTGGGAGG
The DNA here is from genome assembly GCF_001715985.3 of Manacus vitellinus. Classification (NCBI taxonomy): domain Eukaryota; kingdom Metazoa; phylum Chordata; class Aves; order Passeriformes; family Pipridae; genus Manacus; species Manacus vitellinus. Next base: position 2,819,508 of record NW_021940637.1, on the reverse strand, counting down.
ACAAAGGATAATGTTATCAGAGTCAGAATATCTTCTAGCTTATCCTTTCCTTCCCTCAGTCCTCTTTTTTATTTCTAAGGACTTGTCACAGATCAAAAGACCCTCATTGTTTATCAACTTCAGTATTTCTTTTCAGTTTCACAGTCAAACACACAAGACATAAACCAAAATGTAGCACACACAACCAATTTTATCAATTCGTTACTCAGAAAATAAGTTATGCTGGAAAGGTTATTTATTTGGGGACAATGGTATACTGTTGAAAGAATTTATAATCAGAAAGGTAAATACATTTCCAAATTAAAGAGAGTGAATCTCCTTTTGACTCTTTACCAAACTACTTTACCAAAAATACTTTACAAAACAGTACTAAACATGCCAGTAATAAATTACACTGCATTAAAAAAAGAGCCACAAAAGAAAAATACTACTTCACACATACAAAATTCTGTGAAGACACTCACAAGCTCTTCTTGTTTCCCAAAAATGTTAGAAATAAAAAATAGCCACTGGATCTAATATTTCATATTCTGCAACAGAAAAGAAAGAGACAGTGGCATTAAATACAATCCCAAAAATCGTGAAACCACCACAGCAAACCCAAATTCAGATGGATGGTCCACCAGCAGTAGCCAGGCTTTTTAGAGTGACCAATATCTGATCTTCAAAGAACAGGAAATTCCAGAGCTCCCAGGTGCTGGAATTCTGTGCTGCTGGATGTGCATGCACCGAGTTATATTTTCTCAACACCAAGACTTATTATAATTTTCTCATGAAAAAAGCTGAATGACTCAACATTTATCTTCAAGGATGTAGAGTTAAAAGTCAAGATGGCTTTCACCTAATCAAAATCCAGCATGAGAAACTGAATTTTTTTCCTAAGTAATTCTTACACCACCGATGGCTGGATTCACATGGGCTGCTAATAGTAGCTAACAGACTGAGAGAACAATGTGTAAGGTATTCTTAAGATTATAATGAGAAAAATTTGTACAAAGACTTGTAGAATTAGGGCGAAGTACAAAGAGTTATTCAAGCTGTATCAGTAGCAGACATCCATCAACTCACAGAATTTAAAGTTGAAAAAGGACAAGTGGGATGATCTATTCTTGCATATCCTAAGATGTGCATATCGTAGGTCACTGCACTTCACATCATTAACCCCAGTTCTGGGGCCCACAGTGTTTGATTAAAACTTTGCCTACAGAAAAGCATCCAAGCTCAATCTGAAGACGTCTGGAAATGGTGCAGCAGCTGTTCCTCCTGGTCATCCATCCCCACATTTAAACCAGATTCAGTGGGGAACGTTTTTACCTGCTCTTTGTTTGGAATTCATCTGCTCCAGCATTCCAGCCACTGGTACCCATTTCCTTTAGTACCCAGAATTTTCTTTCTCTGAAGACTCTTAAGCACTGTTATCCTACAGTTTTCTCGTTGATAAATGTAAGAGATGATGCTCCAGGAGGTTGAAGACCAACCATTTGCTCCTACCCCAATATTTTGTGGTGACTTCCTGAACCTTACCCAGTACCTCACTGTCCCTCCTAAGGCACGGATCTTAGAATGTCAGGAGTTATTTTAGTGTTCTCTTGCCAACACACACAGGCCTGTAAGCAGACAAAGCTTCTCTCCCAGCTCCCACTGCTGTTTAAAAAAACCATTTTTGCATCACAGTTCTCTCCCACTAGAAGCCCATGGCCAGCTGTTATCCAAGAGGGCTGTCTCTGCTTGCCTTGACTTAGTCTTCTCCCACTGAAACACTTCTTAGGAAGTTGATTTATGCTGTGCCCTCTGCTTAAACAGGCAAAACAATTCAGAGCTCTCTGTGTAAAGCATCTACTACCTCTTCATCTCATATTGTGCCACTCTTTGTGCTACCTGGAAATAAAGCACCAGCAATTCAGATAGATTCTTCCACATAATTGCCCAAAATACGGAACAGTGTTGAAACCAGCCCTGATCCTTGTCAGATTCCTGCAGCACCTCCCGGTGAGTCCCCACGGAGGTGTGTCTGAGATAAGGCAGCTGGCCAGAGCTGCACTCAGGGCACAGACTGCTGCAACAAAAAAACAACTTGCAGGGAGAAGCAAGAAGGACTTCAGACTAAATCCTGGAGAACAATGTACACTGAATCCCACCCTGTCACTGTATGAACTGCTCTGTCATAAACACATGCTACAAATGAGTTTACAGTCCAGAAGTTCTCATAGCCAGGAATCACATCTGTCACATAAAGGTGAAGATGCACTGATGTAAAGCAGCAATTAAGACAATCAGGAGTTTGCAGCACTGTCACTAAGAGTCCCTTTGGTTCCCAGTTTCCTGAAGAAAATATGGATCATCACCACAGATTGGTTATCTTGAAGGGTCAAGTGTTGAAGAGGAGGTATGAAATGGGTGACTAAAATAAGCAAAGGAGAACAACAGAAGGAATGTCTTCCTAAAGAGAGTAATGACCATATATAGAATGCCTTTTTTTAGCTATAGTCGATGTGTTTGATGTCTGAGGACCTTTCATCAACTCTGTCATCAAGTGGTATTTCCCAAATGGAGGACTGGTGTTCTGTGAGTGCCAGGAGTTAGTTATTTGAGCTTTTGAAAGCATGACTGCTCCATTTATCCTTGTAGGGGACATCACACCACTGGGCATTTGCAATATTGCAGGAAACCAAGCCAGTAACACGGGCACTGACCTGACTGTCCTGTTCCCTCCCTGTAGGTGCTCAGAACAAACAGAGCTCCCCATGCAGATCACCTGTCCACTGCTGGGGAACTTGGGACAACTCCCTGACCTGAGAGATCCACGGAGGTTTCCCCAGGCACAGCAGTCCCTGGGCTGACTTACTGTGTCTGCACATCACTGCAGAAATAAATATGGATTAATATCTGTATGTCCACAATGCATACCTTGAAAAATGTGCCTGCAGGCTTGGTCTTTAATATCTTTTCACCCAGAACAACCTGCAACTATGGCTATGTAACCAAAACCGATGTAATAAAGAAGTAATAATACTAAAAACCAAAACAACTGTCTGACATGTCAGTTCTCCAGATGGCCTAATCCACCAGCAAGAAATACAACAGGTTACAATAGCGAGATGTATCAAAAGATAAATCATTTTTGATGCAGTGAAAGTATGAGATTACAATGAAAGAGTGAATCTGAATAAACATCCTTCCTTTCTCATTCTAGAAAATCATCTTCTGCTTCCTTTTACTACATATTGAGGAAAAAAAAACCACAAAGAGGCGTATTGTGTAAGATATTAGGGAGTACAGCTTTTTCTTTAATCATCTCCTAAGAACAAAGAGAGACATGGATAATTACTACCATGAAGGCTTACACTAGGAGACCTGCTGAAGGAACATGATCTGTAGTTACCAGCCCATGGCTATCTGTCTGCTTCTTCCACACCTCAGGATGTGCTGAAACCCTCTCCAAAGGGACAGCAAAGGAACAGCTCTCTAAAGCTAAACTCCCTCTGTGGTTAAACTCATTAATTGTATGCTTCCTCAGCCTCTGCACTGGGACACCATGGACAGGAGCAAAGGTCAGTAAAGCTTCCCTCTTTCCAAATTTATGCTTAATTGCTGCTGAATTTGGCACTGAAATCATCAAAATCCAAACTGGTGTGCAAAGAGCAAAGTAATTTTTCTATTACTCCACAAAAGGATCTAGAGATTAGAATTTGCAGAGAAAGAAAAAGTCATCAACAGCTTTAACTGCCCTTTTTTTTCTGCCTCCCTCTCAAACTTTACAAAGTATGTAATAATGTAATACAAGATTCAGGTGCAGAAGCCATGTAGGATTTAATCAGTTTGGATTTAACACTACAAGAACTTTATTTTCCTTTCCCAGGCTGTCCTATCTGCATCTTATCCAGCCTCTAAAATCACCCACAAATATGCTGATACAAACCTGGATGCAGCAACAGAGAGCAAAATGTGCTCTGAGTTCAATGACCCAGCATAAGAGGACCTGCTGCTATTTTTCCCTGACATACACTCTCTAGGTGCCTTTGTTACTATTTCTTTTTCAGCTTTTCAAGTCACTAATTTTATGAACATTCAGCCAACCCCAAGGTGTGAAATATCAAACCATTTCTTTGAGTGTAGAAGGGCCTGTTTGTTTGTGGAGCTTTCCAACCAGAGCAGCTTCCCAGGTTCCATGTCAGTGTGAACAGTCTTGGCACAGAAACAGTTTTTTCAATGAACATTCTAATAAAGTGGAAGCCCAGAATCCACTTGAGGACTTGCTCCACATTATACAAAGGGTAAAACCACCCACCTTTAGCACCTGAGCTTACATTTTAACTTCACAAGAAAACCACCACACCACTGATCTATCTGCTTTTCCCCCCAGATATCATTTTACAGACTGTGATTGCTTTGTAACACTTTCATATCAAGACTTTTAATTTATCTAGATTAAGAACACATTTTAAGGTATACTGGCAAAAAAACCCCAAGCCAAACCAATGTGCAGGGGTCTGTCTGCATTTGTATGTGGCTGAAACACATCATCATACACACCAAAGACTTTGTCCCACAGACTCGGCCTCTGCGAGATGGAATTGTCTTCTGGAAGTTGGAAATATTATCCTGAAGCTTTCCAGAAGCTATTGAAGTTATATAGATAAACTAAACTGAACTGTAGTGTTTAATCCCAGAAATGCTGAAAGAAAAAAAAAATTATTTAAAAGCAAATGCTTTGGTGACAGCATGATCTGAAAGGTCAGCATACAAGGGAAGTTATATTCTGGACTTTTACCAAAAAATTATACTCTGCTTCTCCTGTTGTACAAAAGAGTGCTTTCCACAGAGCTCCTACATTTTATTTGAAATCCTTGCAGCCTGTAAGTTCCTGAAGCAGACATGATTGTCTTGTTTTTGTCAACACACCCACCTACTCAATCAACCTTCAAAACATCAAAATTCACTTTACTCCCACCATCTCCTTGATGTAAATTATTCTCCTATTAATAATTCTCTTTTGTTATAATCAACCTTTCCTACCTTGCAGGAATTGCTCTCATGCTAATATGACCGAGTTTGATCTAACTTCTGGAAAAAAAATCCTCATTGGAAAAAAAAAGGAAATGTCTGAGGCAAAATCCTTGCCCCCCTCCAATCACTGGTTGTTTGTGGTGAACTTCATCCTTTCCTCTACATGATTCCAAAGCACCCCTGTAATGCTGCTGGACACTGGAGAGACTGGCCATTGCTGACAGGTATTGCCAGCTCACTCCATCCTCCAGCATTCTGTCTGGAAGGGATTAAAGGCTTGCTTTGCTCCAGAACATGCTCCCTCTCCAGACCATGAAAATTCCAAGCATCCCCAAGGGGGCAGCTCCTTGGAATGGCCTGATGAGCCATGTTCCATAACGGTGAATATCCTGGTGAAGAGGACTGGGACAGTCCCCAGGTTTGTTCACTAATCCCACATCGTGTCACCAACGCAAAGCAAAACTTGTTCTGAGTTATTCTTTTCCTCCTCACTCCAGTGGGGAGCTTTATGACATTAAGCTGTTGTGCCACTAAAGGAACAGAAAAGGGACTTGGAGAGTTATCCTGTACACATGACCTGCTGCAAACGTGGTGTTCCACACGCGAAGAGTGGACTTGTTTGCAGGATAACTGAGGAGGCTCCCAAAGCCAGCTGCCTAGAGCAGAAGGCATGAGTTCTGCACTAAGGTATAGGCTTCCCAGTTCTGCAGAGATCTTCCTTTATTATACTCAGTCCTTTCAGTGGTTTTCCTGTTTCATGGAAATACTGCTAAAGCAGCCCATTCTTCTAACACTTGCACTATCTGTTCAGCTCCTGGTGGCACGTGGTGGCCAGAGGTGTTGCTTACAGCAATAATTTCAACTCCACCAAATCACATGGAAGTCCCAAAGGTGGAGAGAAAAATCTGTGGACCTGACACAGAACTAAAGTTTCTGGCTGGTGTTAAACCAAAGTCAGATTAGATAATTATAAAAGGTCCCTTCTGAAATCTCTTAGAGATGCAGGAGTGTAAAATACAGCCTTTTGGCCTTGCAGGGTTTTTTTCTGCAACTAATTTTAACAAACTGTTTATGGGACTGGGGGACTGGGGTTTGGTTTGGTTTGGTTTTTTCCCCCTCCTCCTTCCTGGCTACCTGAATTCTCCTCAAGCATCTTTGAATTTGCAGCAGCAATTCCCAGGAGACTGCTCTGACATGATAATAATGTCCAGACTGCAGCTCCCCAGCTGCCAAGTCCAGCCAGTGATTCTCTGGGGCTCCTGTACAGTCTGGGGTATTTGGATTTGCTTGGTTTTATCTTCTTATTTTCCCTTTATTATTAAAGATTTTTCTTTAATTTGCCTTTGTTATTGTTAAAGACACTTTGTTACCCAGGGAGTTCATTCAAGTTGTCGAGCAGAAAAGGATTCTAAAATGCAAAGGCAGCAAATGAATCGTCCTTTTCCCCGCTTCTCTGTCTTCCTGGGTGCTTTTAGCACAGAGTTTTTTCATCAGACATATACTGATGTATAATAGGTGCCAGAATCCAATCTCTGATGTGCCCAATAGGCACTGGATTATAGACAGTGTCCCTGTAGCAGCTGGTAGTTGGGCAGAGTGGGTTTTCAAATCATCACTGCAATATACTGTGACTTTCCTTACAACATCAACAGAATTTTCAGCTTTAGTGTATGATCAGATTTTAGCTCCTCTTCTGCACCTGGTTTCTATGGGGTAACAGCAAGAGCCAACAAACACACCTTCAAACTTGTGTTTTATGTGAAAATCCAAAAGGCAGGCAAATTTATGAGTGCTGCTGGGAGATACATTACTGTCTTTGGGCAGTGGACACCGAAAGATGAATTATTTTAGCTTGGTTTTGAAAAACAGCACAGGTCAAACAATAGAACTGTGTGACAGCTGCAAGAACACACAATACAAGGAGCCACAGTGAGCTGAAGCTGAAAAATGTTTCCTGCAAACTCTGTCCAGCACATGGCAGAAGGATTTTTTGAGGGAGGTGTGGGGGGTGAAATTTATATGTTGTTCAGCAATCATTCTTTGTTACATAGTTAAGACTTTTAAAAGATGGTATTTTCTCCTTCCATATCTAAGTCTTCCATTTAAAAGATATCAGTATTTAAGTTCTGATAATACTTGTAGGAGGCAAAGGGAAGCTATCAAAAATGAAGTAGCTTTGTATTTCAGACAGTCCTGCACACCTAAAGCCACTCCTTGTGCTGTAATCATGCACAGACACTTCCAGAAACCCCCTATATACAGATATGTTGCTAAACTGAGAAATATTAGCAAGGCTTTGATCCACACACTTAGAACATGGTTTTACACCTTTTATTTATGTCCTATTACTTTTATAATATGCTTTAAAAAGAAAAAAAGTCAGGAAAGCACTTTAGAAGAGTGCAGTTCAGATTTCCCATGAGAAAAAAAAAGAAAAAAAAAATCCCTAAAACAACAACAAAAAAAAAATGGGGGGGGGGATTGGGGGAAAAAAGGTAGAAAGTTCTCCCTGAGAAGGACTGCTGTGTCCTGCTCTCACAAAACAAGCTTAAACCACTTGAAAGCAGCTCCAGAAAGAATACAGGTTACATGCCACACAGGTATGTAGGTATGTATTCTCCTTCTGGGGGAGTCAACTCAGGGGTATATTCATTGAAGAACAAAGCTATGCATTAGCTATTTATACACTTACCCAATCAATACTGACACACACGCACGTATAATTACGTAATTATCACATTAGGAAGTCCATAATGAATGATTTAATCAAGTAAAAAAGGCATATCATAAATATGGCCAAATGATAATGAAACTGCATTACATGAATAAATCTCGCTGAGAAAAGGCAAGTACCCAGTAGAAACTGGTAGGGGACAACCAGTTTACACATTGAGATGTGTCACGACTGTATTATTTAAGAATCCTGAGGACACTGCTGTACTTCAGAGAATGAAAACCAATAAAAACCCCAACTCGTTGACACAAACACTTGAAATAAGTAATGATTACATGCAGATTAATGTTGTTAGGGGCTAGAGCCATAAAAATCACTGCCTGCTCATAAAGACAGATGCATGATGAGGTGCCAGATTTCTGAGGGATCTTTTCTGCTCCAAAGATTCCTTCCGTGATTCTATATTGGGAAGCTGCTCCACTCGTTCCGTTTGCTTGGACCTGGTTACCATCATCCTCAAGGTTTTCAAACTACGTCTACGCAGCTCGAAAATGAATAATTTATTAAGTCCCCTGTATTTGCATCTGGAGCCTTTACTGGGGGCTACGTGGAGCTGGCATTCCAAAGGCTGAACAAAGCAGGCTCGCTGAGCTCTCCGCCGGCGGCCGCCGCGTGCTGGGGTGCAGGAATCCACAGGGGCCTTTGCCATCCGTGTTCCAGAACTGGCACACAACAGGGCTGGCACATGGCACTGTGAGCACAGGGGGCATCGAGGCCCTCGCTTTGTAAAGACTTTATAAAACCGGAGAGACTGAGCCAAACTCGCCGAGCTCCACTGAGCTACGCCCGGGGAGCGGGTCACACGCTCCGGAGGGAGCGGCAACTGCGACAGCCCAGCACTGCTGGGGGAATAATGCACAGAACTGGCAGCTGGGGTGGCTATGGAAACAACCACTGCAGGGGCCAGAGCAGGAAGAGATGGTCATAGAGGAACGAAAGCAAGAGGGAGAGTTAAAAGATCAATAAAAACACCGAGCCTAGCCAGGCCAAAAGCCCTCCCCCTCTCCTCCTGCAGTGTCTTGTGCTCTATTAGCACTTGGGAAGCCCCCTCTCCTGCGCTGCCTTTGCTCCCAATTGCTATGCCAGCCATTGGAATTGTGTCCCAGTCCAAGGTGGTAACCAGCAGCAGTGTATTTATTAATAAAGCAATAAACTGTGCCAAGCTTTCTTTGCCTGACAAAAAGGTTGCTGCGAACACATTTCCATTATTCTGTAATTTCAGCAAGGAGAAGCAAAGAATTGGATGGGAGAAAAGGACACACTAGGGAGTGGCAAGAAACAGTCTCTGGAGAGCTCAGGCCAACAAAAATGCATAGTCTCCACTGTGGAAAAAAATATGGCTTAATAAATCATCATCCGAAGTTGCCATGGTAATAGTAAATGTCTAGTTTCCTACACTGTTTAACTCCATACATCCACTCCTGCAGGAGAGGGATAACACCCATTTGTGCTCCGTCCCCACCGACACTGGGGGTTCTTATTTAAAGCTGAGGACAGAGTGTGCAGCTCGGCGCAGGCAGGCTCACGACCTGCAGGGTACTTGAGGTGAAGGAACACTTTCTTTATGCAAGTCAGCTCCACACCACACACCCGCTGTACTTTTTGCAGAACTCGCTTCCTGGTGCAGTTGTCTCCCGAATGCAGCTTTGCCAGAGCACCAGCAAAGCAGCCCTTGCTTTCTAAAACTGGCAAAGGCTCCGCGATTGACTGAGGGCTGCAGTCCCACGTGGAATGCCGTGCAATAAATTACCAGAGCTGGGGGTAAATATAGACACACAGATAGAATCCGGAGGATCTTTTTACGTCCCAACGACTCCTTGGAGGGAGGGGCTTAAGGGAAAAGAAAGAATGTGACAAGAAAAAGGATGGTGCGTGGGTCTCTCCCAGAATAAGGTCAGCTCCCACAGACTTCCTCGAGCAAGTTTCTTAATGTTCCCGTATCTCGGTTCCCCCATCTGTACAACAGTGTTAACATGTACTCTGCTTATCTAAGCTTATTAGCATGTAGAAAGTGATTTGTAATCTGAAAGTTCAGAGCCTATGAAAAAAGGAAACTTTTGTTTCAAAACTTCACTGCCTGCGAGAGTCTGAGAGAATAGCCTGGCTGGCAACCCCTGTGCCAAAAAAGCACTGTCAGTGTTTGTAAAGCAAAGATAAAACATTTCCACATCACATAGAGAAGCAAATTGACTAGTCATACTTAAAGCACTATAATAAGATAAATGAGTAAAAAGACAGTCAAGAAAAACTAAAGCGACAGCGGCACTGGGAACAATCACTGATGGGAGAAGTGCAGCTCAGAGGCAAGGGAGAGGCAAAGTCAGGTTCAGCTTTCCAGCAAAGGACGTGCCAGTGCTGAGATCCAGGAGATTTCAGTGTCTGAAAATCAGCCAGGTTTTTGTAGCTCTTCATTTAAAATGCTCACTGTCCCACCTCAGAACATGATCATCCTGTGGCATGTGACAGTAATTTACTTAAGGCCAGGTTAAATGCCTTTCCTGGTTTCTCCAAAGTGAGGTCCCTTAGACCACATACAGACCATGAAATCTCTTTGCCAAAACCCAAGCCACAGTCCCTGAAATATAATCTGTGAATAAAGAATACTTGTTTTCATTAGAACAGGTCTCAGGGTGCAGTGCCAGTGCACCAACTGTAAGGGCAGGCAATTCAACTACGCTCTCCTTGCTGGAGTCTCTTAAGCCTTTGCTACTGCAGTTTCACATTAAATAAGACATGATGTTAGCCTAGAACACAGCTCATGTAAAATCAGGATTTTTCAAGAGGAGCTACCAGATCTCTTTCACTGACTGTTCTTTTCTCTCAGCCTTTACAGAAGGCTGTATCAGGCTGTATCAGGCTACATTCATGGAATGTATATAAAAGTAGTTCCTATTCTAGAGCGGTTTATCACAATTCCACATTCTCTTCATTAAAAAATATACTGTCTGCAAAAATGGGCAGGATTTTTAACCACACTAACTCCTACTGTAAGTCTGCATACTTTGTAAAATGAACTCTTTTCCCAGCCTGTTAAGATGAACTAAAGTTAAACCTTCCCGAAACAATGATAAAATTTTGCACATTGTAATCAAAATCATCCATTCACTACAGACCACATCTCCTCTGGAGAGGAACACATGTTTGAGAGAAGTGCTGCAGCTGAACAGTTTCAGTGGTTTACACATTTGAATTTCTCAATAGAATATTTCAAACACCCTTTTCTCCCTGTTTCTGAACTGTGGTTTATATTCCTGAGTACGAATTTCAGAAATGCCTCAAAAAGCAGCAATGCAGAGCAGAGGGAAGCTCCTTGGTGTCACTGGGTGCACATCACACCCCACAGCTCCACGGTGCCTCCCCTTCCCTGCCCGGGTACCCCCAGGATTCCCACCTGGGCCTGCACAGGCTCACAGTGCAAATCCGAGCTCCAGATGGAAATGGGAATTCATAATAGGTTCAGGGCAAATATCCAGCACACCAAGGTTGCATCACAGCAGATGCAATTTGCAACTTCAATGGAGAGACAGTGAGAGGAGTCGGAGTGATCCTCTGAGGAAAGTGTGATTTACAAGCTAAGGCAAGACCAGCAGTTTGTGTCCTCTGCACAAAGACATCCACAGCTTGACATTAAATATGTAAAAGATTTGAGCTTGGGTAACTGGGAGCTACCAGGGATATCTTTCTGCAAACACTTTGCTTTCACTCTAAAAGAAGAGGCCGACATATCAAATTATTGCCAAACTGTAGCATTTACAGGTCAAATAACAACTCACTAAATTTAAAAAAAAAAAAAAGAGGACACCCTTCCTTACCTGTGAAAACATTATGACTCCAACTGACACAAAACATGGCCCCTAAATATATAACAGAGCAGGCAAAAAATAGTGCAAAACCATAATGAGTGACTGAGTTAAAATCCAAGAAAAACGTGATCCCTAGTACTCTCTTTTCCCCACTCCCAAGGGACACAGGACTCCTGAGGTCTGCCAGGCACTTCCTGCACCATGTCAAACAAAGCAGACAGTATCACAACACTTGGATACTAAGCAGGCTTGGAGAAAAATATACTGCAAATTATTTTGTCTCTTCTGACCAAGGACCCTGCCAGTGTCTTCAAACCCACAACCACGACCTTATTTTTATGTACTCGCATTTACCTCAAATTTAAGCAATTCCTAAAACATACCTTATTTTTAAGGTGATAAATGTTTCTCAGCATATTGCTATAACCTGGCTTCTCTGCATGGAACAGTTTCTGTGGAGTGAATGGTTAAAATAGGCACCACAGCACAAAGCAGGTACAGTTTTCTATTTCTTTTAGCCATTCTGGGGACAAAAGGAAAAAAAAATGTCCTAACATTCTACTCCTGTGCTGACACCCAGGACAGGCTAAGGCTGCCCACATATCAGGGGCAGCCTCTCAGAGGACAAGAAGTGGCAATGGAGCTCTGGACAGAAAGTGCTGAAGAGGTTAACAGAAAAAAAACCTGCATTAATAAAACATGAAGTTATTTAAAATAGTTCAAGTATAGCAGAACTCACTTTCAGTTATGCCAGACTGGATGATGAAGTTTGTGTGATTAATTCCATTCTCTTCCTTTTCATCTCAGAAAACTGTCAGCTCTGTTGTACCAACAACATACTGTTACAGTGGCATCGTGAATAGCTCTTGGAGAGCAAACAAAAAATATTAAGTGAGCTTTGCCAATTACCTACCACAGGTTTTGCTCACAAGCTGCCTTATTCCCTTAAAATTCTCTTGTTGGAATACCTAACCTTTTAAAAATAATAGGCACCACTTAAAAGCAATTGTTATTTTAATTGTGAATTGGGGTCATAAATCCATTCTTTAAGAAGCATTTTTACGTTGTGCTGAATTCTTTTGAACGTGCCTCCTTTAATTCCCTTGCAGGCAACTTCTGCTATAATGAAATTTTTCATTTGCAAATTAGATTTGCTTGTAGCTAGAAACAAAAAGCCATCATCAGAGAGCCACTAAAAGGGATGCATCTTTACCTAGTAGGAACAATTAGTTGCACTGACTGTAGCTGTAAAAGCTGCCTCTTTTCTTCTTTTTCCTCCAGCTCTGTGATCTGAAGCAGGACTCAGAAACATGGGCACAACATGTGTGTCTTCACACAGGAAATTGTGTGTCTACACACAGTGAAAGAAAATGTGCAGAGCAGTGCCTCTTTGCAGTGTCTGAAAAACTGGACTGCAGTATGTGGGATACATTTGCTAAATGTCATTTCTACATGTGTACATATACTGTGCATACATATTCATGTTAAACAGAGAAAGGAAAATTCAATTATTAATGTAGAACTACCACTCAGCAAGGGACTGAAGCACAGGTTCACATAAGAAATTTAAAGGCAACAGTGATCAGCCTGGCAAACGTCACCAACTTCCCAGTGAACTCAGTTTTGGTTTGATATGTCTTATTGACAACAGAAAACTCCAAATAACCCAGCAGCCAACCCCATTGTAGCCTACTTTCTCCAGCAGAAAAGTTTGGTTACTCCCATTTTGCTTTCAAAAAACTTGCCGACAGTAAACAGGCATAAAAAGATGGAGCAACAATTCCAAAGCTGCTCAAGGAGTTTGGTCAAGAGTTAATTATTGAAAAGGGATCTTCTGAGTTCCAGCCTCGTACCTTGACACACATAAACCCCGGCTCATCCCAGAACACTGGGCACTGTTTAGATTCAAAGCCATGTTTTCCCCAATATGCATTTTGTTTAAGTTTGCAAGACTTCATATTATCTTGAGACCAAAATAATCCCGACTCTGTACAATCCAGCTGTTATTTCAGTAACTAAACTCCGTGCGAGAGAGCCGAGTATTGTATTTTTAGGTTCCCTGCAAGAAGCATTGTTCATTTTTATCCTTTCAGTGGGTGATCTTTATCTCTGGCAGCCTTTGGGATCTTTTCTTCCTGTTCGAACACCAAGGACATTCTTATTATTCTCCCTCTAATGAATCCTGTAGTCTTCGGAGTGGGCCACAACTCATTTGGGGAAATTAGTGAAAGGGAATAGCTACCAGGTGACAATGAGGAGACCCGAGAATGATCCCATTTTCAGGCATGAAAAGGAAGTAGCTGGAAACATACCTACCATTAGGCACAGCAGGAGCTGGAAGCTTTGAAACTAGCATTGCATAAAGAGAAAGTTCTGCTTTTGGCAAAGGGGAAGATTTTATCTGGATACGTAAATCTGTCAATCGCCACATGCCTTATTTCCCTTTGCAGCAGAGAAGGTTGGGAGGCCTTTATTTTTTTCCCCCTGTCAACCATTTCAAATACAAAATCCTGTTCTTTTTTTCAGCCAACCCTGCACATCAGGCTCAGGAACACTTGCTGAAAAAGTTCTTCCGGCCTTTTATCCCAAGCCCTGTAGAAACCAACCTGAGAGCCCTAAACCAGGTTATGTGCGAAGCGCTGATGAAACCGTCCCTTGCGGCTCTGCAGTGCTGTGCTGGGCAAAAACTAAAGATCTAGAGCCCTCTAACTCCTCCCTTGCTGAAAGGAGGTAAGGTTTGCCAACACTCGCAGACTACAGGACAGAGCAGTCAACAGGAACAGAAAGTACAAGCAGAATTTGCCAGACTGTAGCAAACTGCTGTCCCACAAACTCTGTGCCCTGCCCGGAGCCGTATGCGCTGCCTGGTAAGGGAGAGAAACACACCCCGTGCCTCTGCAGCTCCATGCCAAGCTTTGTGCTGGAGCAGCAGGGAAACAAGGCCAAGAGTCTCAGAACTTTCCACCTATCTCCACCATGTGGTGACCAATTTATACACTAAACCTGAGAAGGAGAGAATGTTCCCCCCAGTGCAGAACATTTCAACTCCTGGGGCTCTTGCACCGCCCTTGCCTGCAACACTTCTGTGTCTGAGCATCACCACGGAACAGCACCTTTGGATGATGATTCAAGACAACTTCTGCATCTAGATTCAAACCTGGAACGGAGAACAGACCATTGACAGCCATGGATTTGCAAATGAAAGGCTGCTCCTGGGCAAAGGTGCTGACCGAGCTGGCTGATGTGCACCAGTCAGTCGAGGGGAGGAAATCAGAAATGCTTAAGTAAACAGTTGTCCAAATACTGCACTTCTGCTTTTTCTCATATCTGGTAGATTAAATTTCAAGTGGCTCAAAGAGGACGAGATAGGAACATACAAGTATGCAGTCAAGCTTTCCTGTTAAATAAAAACATTTTATTACTACATTAGCATGAAATCTGGCACAACAAAAAAGCAAATCTGTAAAATACAAATATTCTGGACTCTCTGAAAACTATCTTTGTGAAGCTCCACTACTGTCCCAAACACAGACTTTGGTCTCAGGCTGAACCTCCCTATTACCAGGTCACAGACACTGAAAAACATCTTGGAGTCAATTCCTGTAACAACTTGGCAAGGTCTTCAGACCTCTTCCACAGCCTTTTATCCCGGATGGAGCACACTCCTGAACCCTGGCTGACCATGAAGGTGCAGCAGCCCCTTACAAATGGCACAAAAGCTGAGATATTCCTCTTTGCACATCTGGAACAGGTCTCGACTGTCCTCAGTGAATAGAAAAGCAAGCCCTGCCTGGGGCTGTGCCCTGAGCACTCCACCCTTCTGTGGCACCAAGGCCATCACACAGCTCTGGCTCCCCACATCTTTCCTCTATTTGTCTTGGTGCCATTTACTCTTTACCTTGATAACCAGCATTCCTGTGCAGTAAAACCCAAGATCTCCTCTATAAGTATTGTTTTCCATTTCTTTCTGCCTCGCCACACACACTCCTCTCCATGTGCTGGTAACACACATGGATGCAGTTCTGAATGGAAACCAGTCAGCATTAGGAGTGAAAAAAGTAAAAAACAATGAGAAGAAACAGATGAAGGCAAAACAAAGTGACTGGCAATAGAAGCTGTAAGAACACAAGTTGCCTGATGTGCTGCCAGAGGCAACAGGGACAGAATCAGGTGTGTGTTAAAGACCAAGCAGGCAGCCACATTTACAGCTCAAACTGCAACTGCAATCCCATCTCAGCAGTTCAGATCTCTGCTGCTGGAAAAAAAAGGAGGTATGGTAAGGATGACCCTCAGGTAAGTGGTACAGACAACCCTCTCTCACAGAGTGACTGAAGTTCACACGAATGGACCAAAACTTCAGGCACCCCTGAACCAGAAGAGCACAGACACTTTATGTACCCTCACAGTTCTATCACCACCCCCAGCACTGAACAGGTCCAGTCTCCAGAACCTGACACAGCACCACCCTAAAACTACAGAAGAATTGACACCTCCTCCCATCTGCTCTAAAAAGAACTGCACTGGCACAGCACAAGTGAGAACAAGGAGGTGAAGCCTCTTGCCCTCTCACAGCGTGTACCCTGTACCCTGCAGGAGCAGAAGGAAGCCCCACAGTTATCCCAGTGTAGGAGGAAAAGAAGAGAGGTTCAAAAAACAGGCCAAGGCTGGAGGGATGTCCTGACTGCAGGAATGGTCTGAGGTGGAGGCAGACAGCCTAGAAAAGAACACTCCTCTCTTGCATCTAACAAGATAACAACTCAGATTTTCAGAAAAGCTGGTAAATCAAGGCTTCTGTCAGAAAAAGATGACTGTGTTTCTTCCTTCTGCTACTGCTGGTCCCCAGGCAGCAAAGCCCAGCTGAAGTCCCTCCATGACCCAGGGAGCAGCAGCCACACCACAGACCTGAGCATAGGTCAGAACAAGTCTACAAAAGCTATTCTTTCATGTGCTTGAACATGTTTGAAAACAGTTAAGTTTGTGATTTTTCTGGATTTTAAAGGAACAGAATAAGGATCAAACAAAGTATTTAAATACAATTTTGATCACATAAGTAAGAAACAGCACCTTAACAGGAATGCAAAGGCCAGAGCTGCATCTATTATAGTACCATTTCTAACTTTAACATGCAGCATTTTGCAAACTTTAACTTATATTTATACCAGAATATACCTCAGAGACCATAGCTTCCATTGTGATTATGCCCCATCAAAGTTTGACAACTGTTTTATATTCCCTGGACCCCAAAAACTGTGGTACCTGAAATGACAAAGGCCAGCTGGGCTGCTCGAGCTGGACAGCAGAAAAAAACAGGGGCCAGCAAAATGTAATGAAGTCCTGCTCTTGTTTGCAGGTCAGACATAAGCAACACAGTTGTGTTACAGGGGGGAAGAGCCCCCCCCAATTAAAACAACCTAAATCATAAAAACCCTCAAAAAAAAAATCACTTGCACATGTTAATCTAATTAAAGAAGTTTGATATCACAGAAAGATTTAGGTACAAAAGAATGACAGAGAACACAATGCTTGGAGTGTGCCTGTTGTGGGCAGCAAACCTCTGCAGCAGCAAGAGGTAACTCCAAAGGAGGGCTGATCAAACCCCTTTAGACTGGCCATCCATTTCAGACACAACCACACTCAGCCTTCTCTGCTCTTCCACTAATTCTTTAAATAGCATTCAAGTCATCTTCTCATTTTCCCTTCTTACTTCAAGCTGATGACTTCCCTGTATTTTATTTTATTTATCTTTTAAAAGCCTCTCCAAGCAATTAGTTTGCCTAACTATTTTTTATTGCTGGCATGGAGCATCCTTAGATTTCCCCCTGGAGGGCCATCCCTCCTGCCTCCTTCACCGACTGCTTGAAATCCGGGGGTTCCATAATTAATCTGAGAGATACTTTCTGTAAGGGATGTGTGACATTTGCAGTTACAGTAACACTGCCTTTGGTTATGTTTTGGCTTTGTTTTAATCTTTAATACTGAACTTTACTTCAATCTGAGCAGAACTATGTGAAGTGACTGTTAAATGTCCTTTATTTGCCTCTGTCTTGAAGAGATTTGTTGAGGCTGTAAACAACTCACACACTTCCTGGAGACCACCTTGCCTGGTTCTGCACAAGCACAAACTAATAGGTACAGGATGTTAAGTAGCCCATTCCAATTCCTATCACATCCATTGACTCTTGGCTCCAGCCACACTGGAAACCTGTGTCCCAGAAAGCTGGCATCCAAAGAAAGGGATCTATGAGCAGTGCAACTTCAGATCATTGGCATGGGGGAAGGGATGAAATCCTTTTCCCTTAAACACCCTGAATCGGCCTTGCAACCACCCTAAAATGCCACCTTACAAACAGGGGGTGTTTCATTAATCTAGAAAAGAAGCAGCATCAATCTCCCTTATATCTTAACCCACTTCATAGAAGGATTATCTTCCTGGGTTCCCCCTCAATTAAACAATACACTGATCCTTCTCCTTTTCTTTTTATTAATTCAGCAATTAATCTGTTTCCTGCTGTATGTTAAAGCTAATATCTTCCTAGGAGAAGCAAGGAAACACACACTTATTAAATCACACCTTTAAATGAATGCATCTCAGGCTTTCTACCTGCCCTGTCTGTCTCATCTCAAAACCCAGATTTTCTTCTCATGACTCATAAAGGAAAAAAAAAAAGCCTCTTGTTCCCCCAGTCAGATTGAGGATTGTGATGCTCTACAGTTCCCTTATCCAGGCAAGTAGGAAAATTAGCAAAATCACAGAGGTTTGTCTTTTCTGTGGGTTTATTTTTTTAACAGGTCTCAAAGTCAATAAGTTTTATCAGTTTCCATCAAACATAAATTTGAACAAGTGTTAAATTTCAGCTCTTACTTTAACATCTTTAATTTCCCTAGATATCTTGCTTTATAATGAGGGGGTCCCCCTCCACCTCCAAAAGCTTTCCCTAAACCAAAATGCTTATTTACCTGATCTGAGGGGACACCTAAAGATCAAGAGCTCTTTTTTCTTGTCTTTCTATTTTTCTCAAAAAAAAAAACCAGAAAAAACCCCAAACAAACAGACAAACAAAAAAAAAAACCAAAAACCCCCCAAAACCAACCAACCAACCAAAAAAAACCCCCAACCAAAACAAACAAAACAAACAAAAAAATCCCAAACAAAAACAACAAAAAACCCCAAAACCAAAAAAAACCAAACTCATCATTTCTGTAACTTAAAAAGGTGGCAAGACTTAAGACACTGACCCAGGCAATGTATTTCTCACATGCCTAATCAGCATGTTCTTACACCACAGGGCACATCCTGCTGTCACCCCCTCGCCTATTGCTGCAGCCCCACGTGAGCCATGGATTCAGACATGAAGGTGCACAAAAACTGAGTGGCTCTGAGCTCTGACAGAGGCTGCTCTGCCTCCATCCCCAGGAGGAAAAAGGCTTTATTCTGCTCCTGTGGGCCAAAATCCAATAAAAAGGGGCACAGTTACTCTAAGTACAAGCTGCAATATGGCTTTCTTGCCACTGAACCAAATGAGATTTTACCTCTTTAATCAACCCAAAATATTTTACCTAGTGAAAACAAACCCCATGTTCACACTAATCACCTGTACCATTGTATCCTTGTATTTGCTGTCTTCAGAGATCTTCACATAAAAACAAAATACAAGGAAAGAAACCCAAAAATTCAGTGAGCTTTAAAACTAAACCACAGACAGGTGTGGATTCTTTCTCCATAAAGAATTAGCTTTTTAAAAGCCATTGTACAAGTGAGAACCAGCTCAGTTCAAGAAGAAAGGATGTCTTTTTTGTGACACACAAGGGTCCTGACACTGCAAAGTGTGTGCTGGACATTTTGCTCAATTCAGCAGGGCTGAGGTGCACGAGATGCTGGAGGATTCCACCTAATCCATTACCAAACGAAGGCTCTATAAAGGACACCATTTCACCTCTATGCCTTCAATATTTCACCATTATGAGAAAAAAAAAAACAAAAAAAAGGAAAAAAAAAGGTTTTCAGGACACACCTGCTGTAAACCAGCAAAGAAAGAGATGGCCTGGATTCATCCTCACTTGCCTAAGCAGGGTCATGTATTGTGACAAAATTGTTATCAAAGGAAAACAGACAAGTCCAAAATCCACTGGCCATATTATTTTCAATTATTTTAGATTTTTTTTTCTCATATTCCCTCTCAAAATTTAAACGGGATGGTCGAAAAAATACATCAGGAATTTTTTTCCCCCCTATCTTAGAATTTGTAATTTATGCAGGCTATCATAATGTGAATAATGAAATGATGCTTTGCATAGTTTTATTCCTATGGGTTATAAAAGGAAGAGCATTGGCACTGTCCTGTCATTGCAAATGGTCCTGGATTTCTGATGTCTCACTTCAATTGATGTTAATGAGAAAAAGAATACTCAGGCAAAATCTGCTGTTGGCACAGCACACAAGAAAAAAAGCCTCACAGGATCCCAGAAGGGGGAGGTGGAAGTAGGCAAATCTCTAATGCATAAAGTAATAGAGTTTCAAAAGATCTTTACAAGCTGTTAAGTAGCAGTTGGCAAAGAGAAAAAAAAATTTAAAAAAATTACCTAAATGGTATCTCAAGATTTGGGCATGACCCAGACTTTAATTAATATTTCCCCCTTCCCACAATTTGTATAGGCCTGTGCTATGCATTTCAGCTGAACCAAATTAAAATTAAAAAAAAATAAAATAAAAAAAAAGGTGGTCTCACTCCATTAGAGAGGTCTGACAGTTTCTTTGGGTAATAAAAGTTAAGATATTCATTTCAACAATGTTGGCTTGGACGACACTGAACTTCACTGAAAGCAAGTGGCAAACCTTGTGAGGCTCAGCCATCACGGCTAATAAGGACTGCAATGAATCACATTGATTAACTGGATTCCCCAGAGGCTTCCCAAACATTTCCCTGGAATTCACAAGCAAATATACACATGTGCCATGAGCTTGTTAGACAGATGACAAATGAAGAGAAAAGCCTCAGTGTACATACAGCTGTTCTGAGTTTGAAATCCCTGGGTCCAAAGCCTTGGGAACTCCTCGGGCACCATTTCCTCCCTGGGACACCTTGGGGAGGAGGCTGAATTTCTACATGAACGCTGCTCATTTGCAAGTGGTTTCCCTTCATCCTCTGGATGATTGTAATCAGTAAACTCATCAAGGATCAAATCATTGCTTCCAAAATTACAGGTGTTTTTTTTGTGAAAAGTCAGATGTCACAAGTAAGACTGAAAAACAGAGGTGAAGGATGAAGGATCAAGACCCTCAAAAAAAATCAAGTAATTCAAGGAAGAAAAGAGGACTGTGGGGCCCCTCACTGTTCCTGTGAACCCACCAAGCCCTAATAACCACTCGACTTCTACAGAAGCACCTGATCTGCAGGAGAATCCCAAACCCAGAGCTGACAGGTCACTTAGCTGGGACCCCTTTCTGAAGCTTGTGAAGGACTTCACGAGCGGTTGTGTTGTTTTATCTGGGGGAAGAGGGAAATGTCTGTGTGGCACAGGGACAAACCAGGCACAGCTCCAAATGTTGGCACTTACTGTAAACCATCCTTGGCTACAACGAGAAAGGAACTGAAATATCAGAGGACAATGTAACAACATCAATCAAGGGAACTGTACCTGTTTTACCAGAAACAAAGAGTCTGTGGAGAGGAGGGTTTGTTCATTACAAATCAATAAGGGACTCGTTGAGACTTAAGGAAATCATTCTTTCTTTCAGACACACATTTAAATATCCACAGTGAAGCTACTATATATTTTCTAGAAACATATGCATTAAATATAACTCAGAGGAATTCATGTTTCTGTGATGCACTGAGAAATAATGGATTGCTTTAAACATTCAACCATTATCTCTTTCTTACTTGCAAGCTAAAGGACTCAGGGGGAAACTGATTAGAGTTCTATTTTTAGTTAAAGATGCTTAAGTGATAAGTAAAGCAAGGTGTCTAATATACCTTTTTTTTTTGGTTATTAAATTTGCTTTATGCTTTGAAAATGTCCTGCTGTATTGTTTCTTGTTCAGAGAAAGCACAGATACACAAACACTTCTGGGTTGTTGTCAGTACCTGATAAAAACACGCCACTTTTGGCAGGTCGAAAAAATTATTTCAAGAAACCAACCGAGTGGCTTGAACTGAGTCTATTCCACATCAGAAGGAGAGTCCTCTCCCTCCCACTCTGATTTCTGTGGAAATTCCCCCTGTGGATGCAGCATGCACGAGGCAGAAGCTTCCCAGCTTCCCAGCTTCCCATCCCCGTGCTGCAAACTGCCACGTCCACGCAGTTCTGCCCAAATCGAATGGAAGAGCTATTAAGGAACAGGAATCCAGTTGCACATCTCCCTTCAACTCCTCCTTGTGCCCCGTGATGAAGGCACTGATGTGGAAGGCTACTTCCCAAGTTCTGGTCATGAAATATATAGGAGCCCGGGACGGCGTGTGTGCACATTTCAAGGATGAGGTCTTTTTCCAGCACTAACACTGCCCTTGAAACCATAGCAACTCATCACCCAGTCTGATGTCAAAGTATTTCAGCTTCAAAGACTAATGCATTCCTTGGGACGCCATTAAAATGAAAAAGGCAGTTTATTGTACCATTTGTTAAAGGACTAAGTAAACCTGCTCCTTATAATAAAACACCGAGTAAATATCACTTCTTAAAGGCCTTGTAATTAATTAAAACAAAAACCAAGCCCCCAAAACCTTCATGTGAACGTGTCAAACCAATGGAAAATACTGCATGAAAGTTCCTGCTGGAATTAGGGGGTTCATTGGAATATATCTGTGTATCCACTAAACTCAGAAAGGTCTCCAAAAAGAAACCTCTTTTAAGGTGCCTCAGTAAGTTGGTAGTACCTGGGCAAGTTCCAGACAGTGAGCAAAGGGGTTAGAACCAAGCCCAGATTTTCCTTTCCCTCAGCCATCCCTGGCTGCCTCTGCCCTCAGCTGACAAGCAGTTTGTGAAGAAAGGAAACAAGAGCAGTGTCTCATTTTGTTCCTGGACTCCTACTTGCCTCGGAGATCCAGGATCACAGTAACTGGTGGCTGAGCCTTCATTTACCCAGGGAAATGCCTAATCTTATTGATGAGCTCATAAAACCAGTCTCTAGCTGGTGATAACTCCAAACAGCCTCCTCTCAGGCCTTCTTGCCTTGCAGAAACTTCCCATTCAATCACTTGCTGCAGCTTGAGACTCTCCCTTCCCTGGGTTTCATACTTGTGGCAGGGCACATGCCAGATAATAATGCCAATGCACCTCCACCTCTAGGACAACTAGGTGCTTCCTATTTTAGTCCCCTGGGAGAGCTGATGGGCTTCACCCACTGCTCTTCCTCCATATCACTCAAGTTGTGTGTCCTTCTGTTCCAAAATCTGTGGGAATACTTCTGCTTAACTCTTTGGCCAGGCACAAGAGCAGATCCACCCCTCCATTCCCTCTGCACACAATCAGTTGGGGCTGTTCTGAAGTTGGGCAGGAAAAGTGATGAATATCACTTTGTGAAAGAAATTATTAGAATAAATGTAGTGCTTGCATAATAGTCAACTAGAAGGCAAGAAATCTTTAAACCAATTAGCCACAAGTTTGCAGCAGGAAAGCTGGAACCCAACTTCATAACAAAACACTACTGTATTTCAAGAGAGATGGTGTTCTTGTTGTTCTTGTCCAGCTCTAATCTGTGGGTACCCACTGTCCTTTTCTTAGCAGCTTTATTCCATCTATGGCTTGGCAGCACAGGAAGAGCCTCCAACTTGTGTTCAAATCTCTGTGCCCAGAGCTGCCTGGAGGCACAGCCAGAGCAGAAGGCTGCCAAGAACAGCTGCCAACAGGTGCTCCAGACACAACAGCTTCTCCTCCTGCTAGTGTGTAGTGAACAGGCTGGAGTTTGGAGAGCCCTTGGACAACCATAAATGATGAATTCTCTTGTGGAGCCACCTCCTTGTTCCCCATCCTGGCTCCATTTAGTGTTTCCCTCTGATACAAGGGGGTGCCTCTTTCCCATTTTGCAGCTGCCCACAGGTAGAGGAAGTGGAAAGGGGTGGCTCGGAGGAGGCTCTGCTGCTCATGGGCTGGAGATGTGGGTTCTAGGACAGGACCAGGGAAGGAAGAAACTATGCCAGAAAAAAAAAAAAAATGAGAGAAGATGAAAGGGTGACTACCACCCACTTTTCAACACTCTCTTTAAGTGTTTTGCATCCTCCAAGTTCCTCCCAGCACAACCCTACGCTCCGTCTCCTTCCCCTTTCATGTCACGCGTCTTACCTGCATTTCAAAATGGGATTTTGCCTGTATGACTCAGAGCCTCAGGCTGTGCCTCTCTCAGCTGAACTTCCTCACCTGAGCACACACCTTCCACCCAGCAAAAATATTCCTCCCACTCGAGACTACAGAGCAAAGGTAGCGTGTGACGTGGCACCTGTTTGTCACCTCTCTGGGATCTGCTGCCTCCCATTGCAGTTTTAACCGTTTCTTTTTAAAACTAAGCAGAAAATATTTCAACATATTGGGCATTTCAGCTGATGAAGGGGCCCTTATTTTTATTCCCCCCCCTCATTAAAGACAGCACCTTTGTCACAATCAGTCAGAGCGTGACCAGACTGTCTCTGTGCCAAAGGTCAACTGAAAAAATCAGTTGTTCCTTATCCCTATGACATGTTCCTCTGCCTTTGTACATACTCTGATGGAAATGACTCATGCATTTCTCCAGCATGTGGGAAAACCTCTTTCCTTTTCATTTTCCTAATGAAACATTTTTCTTCTTAAAAAAGATATTCTTCCTACTCAAAAGAAGATGGGATATAAAAGTACAGAATATGTCTTATTCCTGGTGGGTGTGAAAAGATGTCTTTTATTAGGATACACATCATCACTCATATATGAAACAATTTTTCCCTCCTGACAGTAGAGCTGTTTGCTCAATTTCCATTAATGATTCTCACCAAGTTTTTAACATCTTTTTATTTTCCTACTGATTCCTTGAGGCACACCAAGGGTTTCTTATATTTGGAGAACAGTTCCATACTTTGCCATTTCTATTTTGTTTAGAAAGCCAGACAGCTGGAAACCTGGATAAAAGCTCAACCAATTTATTTTTACTCTTAAGTATTTCAGAGAAAACCCCTCGCCCATTTGTCAATCAGAGGAAGTCAGTGACTATCATTTCTCCTATTTTCCTTTTGAGCTCCCACTCCACAGAGAAGAGCTATAGGCTCCTCCCTGATTTTAATTATGAGGCAAATGTATATGTGAACTTCAGTTTCAGCTCAGTGTGACAGTGAAAAAGAGTACCTAAAACACTGCCAGGAAAACCCAACTTTCCTTAACAGAAAAATGAGAATAACACTGCCTGTAGTTCAGTGACAACTATCAGACAAACTGCAGTGGTGTCTGGGAGCTAAGTACTGACATATCCTCTCTTTGGGCATTAGAATAAGGAACAACTGGAGGACAAAACTAAAAAAAGGAATACAGCTAGTATGGAATATCAGCATCAAACAGGGAGATATCCTTTGGCACCAGGAGGTTTAGAGTTCATTTCCTTGGAACATATCAATTGGAAATACCCAAGCGACAGTGCAGGAGTAAAATTCTTAGTGCTTAAAACCACTGACAAAAATATTGAGACTTTCCAAGTACTGAGAATAAACCAAAGCATTCTCTAAATACTCAGGTGACTGAGAAATCACACACAAGAACCAAGACTCCACCAGAAGCACTTCCACGGAGAGCTGGAGGGCTGTCTCAGGCCAGGTGTAGGTGTGAACACTGGCTTCTATCTATCCACCTACCTCTGTCCATCAGAGTCTGGTTTGGTCCAACAGCCAAATGGACAGATTTTTACTTGCAAACCCCCAACTTCCCAGCAGAGCTGGAAACTGCCACATCCTGTGTGTTTATGTATGTTAGAAAGATGCCGTGAGGACCTGAACGTATCTGGGAGATGAGAATTCCATTTACCCAGGATGCTGCAAAAGCAGCTGATCCAGAACCAGATCCTTAAACGAAGGGTTGGTGTGTTGGTTTTTCTCTGAACTGAAAATGCTGGAATTAACAGCATGGTGATATTTTAACAGGAACAAACTATTATGATAATTTAGTCTAACCTGCCAGAAATCTGCAGAATAATGTATGCCAGAACCTTTGCCCATTAAAAAAGTTACTTGCCTTCTTTTTTAAATCTTACCATCATCTCCAATTCTTATATTTTATCATGTTTAGTACAGTTGTGCCAGGGACCAACTCAAGGCAGCTGTCACGACATGGACGGATATTAGAAGACACAAAGAATAGAGATCCAGATCCACAAGATAATTGGTATTGCAGCGTTTTAAAAGGTTTTGAGATTCACACAGCTAATGAGAATAACCTGTATTATGTTGCACAGAATTCAGCAAATGTGGAAGGGATAGAAATCCAAACGCTTCCCGGCAGAAGCCAGTCTTTAGCTGAGATGGAAAAAATATCACATACGGCCACATGACTCCCTAATTGGGTGTTGTAGGCTTTCTTACACTTTCCTTCACAGCAGCCAACACAGGGTATTGTCAGATAAAAGAGACACTAAATAGGGCAGAGATCTGATTCAATTACATAATTTTCATGTGGATGGAGACAGTCTAAATTTTGGGGATATCCACCTTTAATGCAGCAACTGTTTTAAACACATAAAACAAATCCAGTTCAAAGCAGTGCTGTATTTCATGCTGAATCATCATAATGTCTTTCTGCAGAGAAAAGGGAGGATTTTATGTTCCCATGTACCTTCAGTTCATCTTGTTCCCCTTTTCAAGCCCTTGTACTGCAGTAGGAGCACAGAATGATGAAGTCACACCGCTGACCTGCCCTTTAACAGGACCTTAACTTTTACACTCCTCTGCATTCAGCCAAGCTAGAGAGATGAATAGCTACGGTAATTTCTGTCATCTTTAACTCTAAAAGCCAGTTTATCTTGGTTCCACTTCATATTTTTCCTAATCTTCCCTTGTTCTCTATTCCTGTCATTTATGTCCTCTCCATTCCTACTTTCCCCAATCGCTTTTGTTCTACATCACCTGCACTGCTGTAAAGTCATCTCCTGCTCACACACCTTGAGAGAGCGAAGAGACTTGTTTTTAGTGGGATGTGAACAGTCCTTTTCCCAGCTTGTTTATGCAGAAGGACACTGAGGATTGCTGTGGCTGCACTGCTGCCCACGCTCGGTGCCAGCCGGCCGCGCTCAGCGCCGCTGTTGCCAGGACAGTGTCAGCAGGAGCCATTCATCACCACAACAGTTGTTGACTAACTTCTGAAAGGTGGCTGGGGAGCCTGGCTACCTTCTCCATTTCCTCCTCTGTCCCTCAATACTCTCTTCCACTTACCACAGTTGCTTGCTCTGCCCTGCCCATGTGCAGCTGCTATTTAGCCCCTACCTAATTGTTTCCACTATGCCCTGTGTTCGTGGGTGAGTCCTGTGGCAAGGAGCAGACACTGGTGTGAGGCACTGCTGTGTTGACACCCTCCACTGACAGAAGTGAGAAATCAGTACTGAGATGCAGTAAATATGCACATAAAGCACCCGTTCAGGAAAGAAAAGGGAAAAAAAAAAAAGGAAGTTAGTCTTTGAACAGCAATAAATTCTAATCTGTGAGCCATTTCCCAGCTACTGTGATTCTCCAGTCTCCAGTCTGTGCTCAGCAATGCCTGCAATAGAGCTTTGTGCAGACAGGACCGGCTCTGAATCTCACAACTGAGTGCATTTAGTGTCACTATTACTTGACAGTTTACTTCAGCAGACAACAAGGAAAGATTATTAAGCCTTCACCACTCAAATTATCAAACAAGCGAAACCGAGTGCACACCACAAAAATGCAAAGGGTTACAAGGGGTGGGATTGTCTGTTTTGAAGGCAAATGATATAAATAAAGACATTCCACACTATGCACTGTATTTCCCCATAATAACCAAGAATGTTATCAGTGTTATCCTCAAGATTCAAAAACCATAGCAATGGAAAAATGCTTGCAGCTGAGTCAGGATAAAAACACTTAAATTATTAAAAACCCTAAAATATAATTAATCCCATACAGTTATATGTAGTCCCCGTTAGTTTAGACTATAATAATGTGAAGGAGCAATATTGTTAAGGGTGCTGTTTTTACACATACTATTATAATAACTCTGACAAACTTGCTATTATTGAAATGAGCACCATAATAGCTCTCAAGGAAAGGTGGTTTCATACACATTTTAAATCAACTTTCATAAGTGGTGGAGCTTTTTAAAAAATTACCAAGCTTCATAAAATGAAACTAATTAAACTTACAAGCATGAATAATACAAGAATTCAGGTTATTGAAACTACACAACTTTTCAGCTGGGCAGAAAATCAAAACATACATTTGGCATTTTCACAAGTCATTGAGGATATTCTTTATTTTTCTTCTGCTCCTGAGCTATTTCTCTTAAGGCAAAGAAGCTCCTTCAGAAAAATGCAGAAAAATAAAATAAACACTGTTTTGGGGCAAAGCTGCAGATAAAGTGACAACTTGTGAGAAACAAAAGCTACTTCATTTCAGTTGCAGTGACTGAAGTATGTGTTTCATGGAGTATCAAATGTGAATATAGCAATAAGAAGGACCTCCACAGTACCCAATAGCTACTGAGTAGGATAAAGCTTCTTCAGCCTGGAGAAGAGAAGGCTCCAGGACGACTGGACTGCTGCCTTTCTGTATTTAAACAGAAAGATAGGGACAAATGTTTTAGCAGGGCCTGTTATGACAGGGCAAGGTGTAATGGTTTTAAACTAAAAGAAAGTAGATTTAGATTAGACATAAGGAAGAAGGTTTTTACAATGAGGGTGATGAAGCACTGGAACAGGTTGCCCAGAGAGGTGGTAGATGCCCCACCTCTGGAAACATTCAAGGTCAGGTTGGACAGGGCTCTGAGCAACCTGAGCGAGTCGAAGATGTCCCTGCTCACTTGGACTAGATGATCTTTAATTGTCCCTTCCAACCTAAACTACTCTTTATTATCCTTTCAACAATTTTATCTGAAATTACACTGGAAATGCAAAAAGTATTTTGCCTCCTTCCAAACCAGAATCAGAAACCAGGCCATTTTAATTTATTCTGTGTGTGTGTGTTTGATTTTTCAGGTGGCAATCAGTCCCATGAACACGGTGGCGGGGCAGGATCCAGCAGCTCAGTGCTGAGAATGCTGGAAGGGACCGGGGCACGGGAGTTCATCAGAGCCTGACTAACAGCCAGATGATTTCTAGTGACAGAAAAAGGAATAGAGAGCAGAAAGCAGAGAAAACATCCCACCCTTAAGGAGAAAGAGGACACAAACTTCTCCTGTTGCTGCAGCGCGCGAGGAAGTGAAGGCCAGGCCAGAAGAGCAGGCCCTGCTCAGGATCCCTCAGCCCTGCGCAGCTCCTGCTCAGCGCGGCTGGCACAGCAGC
Source organism: Manacus vitellinus (assembly GCF_001715985.3). NCBI lineage: Eukaryota > Metazoa > Chordata > Aves > Passeriformes > Pipridae > Manacus > Manacus vitellinus. The sequence continues at coordinate 2,790,509 of NW_021940637.1, read as the reverse complement.
TCCTTCGTCAGACCCTGCTTCCCAGCAGAGGGCAAAACGCTACTTCTCTATCTGCCGCTTAAGCTGCTTTAAGGGACACCAAAAAGAGGATGAACAGCTGATGGTCCTGAAAGTAACAGCTCCCAAAGAGGAGAGGGCCCTGGAACAGCGCCCGGCCGGCAGGGAGGGAGAAGCCAAAGGAGAAAACCCTCCTGGAGAGGGGACAGCACAGCATCCTGCCCCCAGCGTGCCCAGGGCTGGTCCACCTCAGTCTGGCAAAACAAATACTACATCCTTGTGCTTCTCCATCACCTGCACAGTATCAACAGCTTCTCCCAAGAGGATATTCTGGAGGACATCCGTGATTTTACTTTGCAGAAGCAAAAAAACTTTACAGCTGCTGAGAGCAAACAGCGTAGGTAATTAAATTATATTGCAAAAAGGGTATCTAAAAGTAAAAGAGAGAAAAATGTTTGTATATAACAAACAACACATTCAATATTAACAATTCTAAAACAGATGAGCACATGGAATACACTGTAAATAATTTAGGAACCAGTGCCCTCATTAATGATTTGATACTGTCAGAATGTTGCTTATTCCATCCAACCCCCCACCCCTCATCTTCCACTCCCCGAAGTGGTTTTATATTTATATAAGGCAAAATACGTATTTTGTACTTGCCTGAAGGGCTTAAATGCTGCTTTGAAAATAGCCCTTGCAGTCCCTGGATTTTCTCATTTCAGGACAACAGGATACATTTACAGCACCTTATCATGGATGCAATCCACTAGACAACATGAATAGAGATTGCAATATCCAATTAGAGAGTATCAAAGATAATAGAGTTAGATTTGCAGAAAATTTTCAAAGATGTCATATCTTTGAACAAAACTTATTAGGGCTCCATCAGCCGTTTGAACAGTTTTAATGAAGTTGAAGCTCGGCTAAGGACGGAGTTATTTTACTTCATGATTAACTTTGAAGAATTTTATTTTTGAAGCCTTAACATCCTGTAATTAAAAAGAATCCTTAACACGTTGCGGTAATTCAGCATTCGGTAATTTATGTTACAAGATCTCCCTTCCAGAAACGGGCTTGATAAATAGCCAAACGCTGCTAACCAATGGGGGCACTTTCATTTATTGCTACTGTGCTGCTTTAATATTTTAAACCTCACGGAGAAACCATATTCTCAGCTTCCCATGGAGGGCTGGAGTGATGCATTTGAGCAGTGCCCCTGTTCTGGCAGTGTTTGCTGCACGGTAACATTCACCCACAGCAGTGCCAAGGGGCAGCCCCGCTCCAGCCTGGGCATTGCCACCAGGAGGTGAAGTATTTGCAATTATTGATACCCAGAGCTATATCTGAAGCTACATTTTAACGCCGTCTCAGCCCCACACTCTCACTTGCTCAGCCTGGGTCGCTCTGAAGTTACTCAAAATGGATACCACAGCCAGCAGTCACCAACCTGCTGCTACTTTAACAGTAAGATTGGGTTTTTTTCTGTGTCTCCCAGACAGTTAAGAAATCTATTAATGCCACTGCTATTTTGCCAACGCTCCCCAAGAACAAGGCTAAAACAATCACACAGATCACACCGAAGCAGTGGAATTTAAATACAGAACACAAAAAACAGCTTGGCTAGATTTCACAAACCTTGTTTAGAATAAATCACACTGAAAGGATTTAGTAGCTCAGGAGTGAATGACCTCTTAACAGTGGATGCTGTTAGCCCACAACCTTTTATCACAGCAAAAAAAAAAGAAAAAAAAATACTTAATGCTACCAAGTTCATGATATTTTAGAAACAGAATATCTTGCATTCCACTTCTAAGCCAACCCTCTTGTCTTCTTGGTTTCCTCCAGCTTCAGTACTACACATTATATTAAAAAGAATAAGGAATGGACATAACAACAGGAAAAAATGAGCACTATATAAGTAATTACCTACAAGCCAGAAAATAAGAATTCTCATCCTTAACACCACAAACTATTTCCAGTGTACGTTTCTGAAGGTTTTACAGGCACTGTACATGTTCCTCTCATGATTTATTTCTTTCAGAGCAAAACTCTGAAATTTCAATTGGGACAAGGATATATCATATTCAAGCCATAAATATACAGCAAAGGAAGCAGAGAGTCACGTCTCAAAACTGTTGACAGAGAGCAAGAGTTTCTCACTGAAAGCACCAAGGGAAGGTTTTGAGCTGTCCCGTGTACACCAACACCTGCCAGCCTGGGACTGCAGCCTGAAATGGTTCTTGGTAAAAATTACTACTTTTCTACTTTGGGAATGGAAATGATGCACAAAACCACTGCCATCAGCTGAAGAGTTAATTTTGAAAAACATGTGTATTTTATTTTACTTTGCAGAATTTCTCCTTTCAGTAACATTCCTTGGCTATAATCCATATTCAAAAGTCACTCAGCCTACTCTAATATCACAGTAGCAGCTTAATGAAAGACTAGTGGACCCCTTCTTCTGTGACTCTGGAGTATCTCTATGCCTTTTCTTTCCCAAAGGGAAGCAGTGAACAAAGAAAAATCTTCCTGTCAGGCTTGGGCTAGTTCTGTGGTGGCAGCCACGCTGGGAGCTGAGGGGCACACATCCATCTCAGACCTCCTGGAACCCTGACTTAGGGCTTTGGGGGGGTCCAGCCTGCTTGGAGAACACTGGGAGCTGTCCTCCATCACTTGTTCCTTGCCAGCAGGACACCTGCAGGGGCCTGACCAAAGGGAAAGCAACACAGCTCTGTCTCCCTGGAGGGTCTATGGGAGAACAGGAAATAAAGCAGGAGAAAAAGCTACTGGAAAGACACAACTTATAACTAAGGAGGAACAAAAACATTTCAGAAATGTTTGTTATTTCCCTCTTCTCTCTTCCCTTTCTCACACACACATTCCCTCCCCCTACATTCCCCATTATTATTGTTATTATTGCTTTCAGCTCTCCTAACCTGTGGGGAGATATTTTGGGTAAAATGAGACAAGTCTACATGAAATGCAAGCTTCTGATGTAGACAAGAAATCTTCTTTTTTTCCCCCCAGAATATTTGGCTTGACACTTCAAAGGCTTATTTCTCACATTCACAGTGATTCTTCTATAAATACATCCATCTATATGCACACAGCGACTGCAACAAATCCACGGTCACACAGGACTTCACAGTCATTACATGCACACCAAACTGTGGCCCTGCAGACCTCACAGGAAACCATGGGGAACACACTGCAGACCTTCTGCAAACACCCCAGTTTGTGCTATTGTCTAGAGAATAAAATGTTAGATGCAGTCTTCCTAGACTGCTCCATGTTCCAACCACTGCAGGACGATGGGGGCAGATCCTCTCCTTTCACAAGAGAACAGGGGTCTTGCTTCACATCTTGCCTTACACAGGAATAGGGTGTGCAGACACCCATCTTTTTGTCTGCTCAGTCAGGCATTTAAGCAGGGGACTAGTGGAGAGAGTTTCCAGCATGTAACAGTGTGGCTCTTTTCTGGAGAGGGGAAATGGTTTTTCCAAAGCAAAGACTTTTACCTGTTTGCTGCCCTATCCCCCAGAGCTCCATGGACCTCTTATTTCTGAAGAGGTTATACTCTACTGGTGTCTGGTACCAGCCCACACCCAAACCATACTATTAAGTCTTCCAAAATGAATAATAGATGAAAGGAGGTGCTGCTGAAAACAGTGACAAGCAACTTATCAGGAAAAGCTGTTTTTCCACAGTAAGAAACCTCCTGCTCAAAAACACTAAGCCATACCTACCACCACACAGAGCATATTCTATTTACAGTACACCTATCTGGTTTTAATCACATCAGAAGAGTGTAAATTCTAAGAGTGAGTCCTTTTATCTTTCAAGCCAAGAGATGTATCAAAAGTTAAAAACACAGTATCAAAATATTTTCATCACATTTTGAGCTTCATCACAAAGATGTATTTATAGCATCAACGAGGGGGTGTTGTGCAGACTTTCTGAACCAACTTTTATAGATGTGCCATACCTTTGCATATTATTGTCTGAAGTACATTCTTCTTTATTAGAAAAAGCTCTGTGAGCTCTCCTTTTACAAAAACACCACTCAGGAATTTAGCTCTCATTCTAGGCTTTGAAAAACAAGTTATTTGTAAAAGGATGGGATACTTCACTAAATGCAGTATGATGCATTCCCACTATTCTTTTTAGTACAGCCCAGTGAGCTTTTAAGGTACTGGAAGTAACAAGAAAGAGTATTGTGCAGTCTCCACTTAAAACCCTCAGTACAACAGCTACCTGCACGTTCCAGATATAAGGAATATTGTTCATATTTGAATATATTCAAAAGGCCATAATTCATATACGTTTTCTTATTTATACATGCTTCACCAATTCTCTATCTAACGGTTCCCTGGCCACGTTATCAGAGCCACTTGAGTACTGCTCAGACCCCAACGTGTTCTTTCTCATGCTACTGTAGAGTTTTCTTCCCACTTCACAGAACAGAACAAAAACAATCTCACAGATCACACCAGTGTATCTGACTACCCAAGGTCTCTGGGAAAGCAGAAAGCTGGACTTGGATCCCGCACCTTTCAAACCTGAATTTATTCCTATTCTCTACCCAGGTACAGGAATCTGTTCCCAAGTGAGTCACTGCAGGATAACACTGCAGGCTAAAGACTCTCAGGTCTCTGCAAGTGCCAAAGCGTGGACACTGCAAAGGTCGGAAAGAACCAGCACCAGCACAATAATATTTTACTGTCTGCTTTTTCATCTAAACATGAATAAAATTCCAGCTCCAAGTTATCACAGCATTCATTCCCTGCGGTAACTTCTCAAGAGGAGAAAGAAGCAGACACAGCAAGCGAGAGTCAGAGACAACGACACAGAACAAACTCCTCCATTCCTGCTCACTTGAGACATTTTTTCAAGGTCTATGAGGTTTACTATTTCTTCCCTGAGGCAATGACTGGGACTGCATTTTTCCAATCCCCCTTCAGCTCATCCAGCCACATCTGTCATCTCTCCTGGCATCTCTTAGCTCCTTGGTGATATCTGCTAGCTCTTCCATCTTCATCTTTCAGCTCAACCAGACATATCTGTTAGCTCTGTTATGATTGATCTAATTTTGACAATTAATAAACATGACACACTTAATGTCCTGTTATTTTAACACTGGGAATTCCTGGGAAGGCACTATCTTTTAACAAGGTTTTCATGACTGAAAATTTCATCAGAAACTAAACCAATCCTACTCTCAGGTACAATAATATAATTTACTGTCTCCAGCTAAATGCCCACATCTCCACAGTGATACACACTCCAGACAGTCTTCAAACTACAGCAAACAGGCAGTCCAGACATATGTGACTGCAGAGGGGAACTGAACTGCACTCTGAGAGCTGCCTCCAACCAACCTGCTCAGAACACAGGAAGGCAATGTGCACTCTGTATATTAAGCTCTGTAGCACAGTAGCTGATTTTATAACAAGTTGACTCCTGCAGTGGTGCAGTGACTGTCACTGCAGTGCACGCTCTGCCCAAGGAGATGGGAGGCTGCAGAGCCTTTCTTCAACAACCTCCCTGCCAGGACTAGGGGGCAAGAGGGAGCACCAGAGGAAACCAAGAAAGAAAAGTGCCTTCCTTGGAGGCAACCTTGGGTTCTGGCAACAGGATGTGACCTGTCAAGCCAACAGAAGTGAGTCCCTTCAACAAACCAGACTCAAACCTCGGTAAGAAATAAAAACAATGGAAATAAAGAGCTGAATTATTTGTGCTGGCATTCCAGCACGGAGGAAACTACAGCGTGTCCTCAGGACAACTGTGCTGTTGACAGTTGGAGCATTTATGATAATCTGCAAAACCAACATCACAGGGAAATTCTGCATCCCCTGTGCTGGGCATTTGGAAGTGGCCCAACCTCTGCCCACCTCTGTGGAAGACACTCAGAAGACGACACGGTAGCAAAAATAATAGTATGACAAAAAAATCCAATCAATGTGATACATGTTCTCCTCCTCTGATGAACAGTGATAACCTCTGGGGAGGCCCCAGCTACTACTGGAAGCTTGAGATCATACATGGACTTAATAATGAAGCACAGCAATGTTTCCCTGAGCTTCGTGGACTTTTAAAATGTACCCATAACCCGTTCTCTGACTCTTGCACATGTACCCACCATTTCCATAAGATGCAAGCCTTCCTTTTTGTGTGCAATCTGCTTCAGAGGAGTGGATAAATCACAGTTGCCTGAACCATGGGTGAATATTCTCTTTCCAGCTGAGCACGACTGAAAATGCAGTGGGTGAAAATGGAGCAGTGCAGTTTGCTGTTATTACCACATGGTCCCCAGCACACACCATTCACACAGCTGTGATGGAAAGGGGTGAATTTTCCACACCCACAGGGAGTGATGAGCTCTGTTCTCCCCTCCTCTTGAAGTTGAGGACTGGTAAAACTGTAGAGGGACAGTCTCATTTGATCGTAAGTCACCAGAGAGAAAACACACTGTTCAAAATGCTAGAGATTAACAGATTTTCCTGGAGATTTTTTCCCAGTGTCTATATGAGAGAATAAATTGCTAGGGCTTCACTGTCAGTTTATCTTGTCATCCAGACCCTCCAATTGAGATTACTTCTGTTCTTCACTACAGACCATCTGTTTCCCTGTATAGAAGGGACGTATGCACACTGGTGTTCATTAGTGTACCTCAGGAATGCCTTCTTCTTGCACAATAGTGCCAATTAATTGATGTTACTTTAAGCTCCAAAAGAGCAAAGTGGAGCCTAACACTGCACATACACACTGACAACCCCCACTTTCATCTATAATTTAGGAAAGTGGATGCAGTTCAGCAACAGTTAAAGACTAATCTCTCATGCTTTTTGTGCATTTACATAATTGATTTGCTAGATAATGCACTCTGCTTCCTTATTTAATAAACATGTTAATTATTTCAGACAATTACTCAAAACTGCCTACAAGTGTCTGTCTAAGAAACACCCAAAAAAAAATTAAAACGAAAATGCACACCAAAAGGCACATCCTTCATATCACATAACACAAGATATTAAGTCAATATGTCACCCTGTCAACAGTCACTTGCTACCTGCTGTTCTACATTTATTCAAACTCTGGTGTATTAGCCAGGGCTGTGGCACTGACTAGACACCCATGTGGGCTAAAAAGGGAGCTCGAGAATAAAACTGGTGTGCTGTCAAAAGTCTGCGTGTATGTGAGTGGGGAGGGGAGCTGTGAGACAGAAGGAAAGGAGGAGGGAAAGAAAATAATGCAGGGTGGAAGAGAAGATTAGAGAAGACATCTCTGTCGTGTAGTCTCCTTTGGGCTACAGGGGGGAAATTATGGAAAAACTAAGCTTGTTCTATTTTTCCCTCCACGGCTCCAAGAAGGCCCAGCAGACAAATGCATCACTTTGAATCTTGTAAGCCAGCACACATTTTAGCCACTCTTTTGTTGAGATGCAAAGCACTAGAGAAGCTGCTGATTGTAGGGCTGGGACTGGGGACCCACATCCCACGTGTCCCTGCGATTCCAGCCCCCAGCAAACGCCCCAGCACCAAGAGCTGCCACCAGGAGGGTGGAGGAGATGTTCCTGCTGGCCACACCTGCACAGGGCAAGCTCCACAGGCAGGGCATTTTTAGGCCAAGATGTTCAGGGCTTCCCTGTCTTGCCCTGCCTCCACAAGAGGCAGTTAGGATTTCTACAGACACATTTAAAGGGAGCCCAAGACAAAATGAAAAAAGCGGGAGGGGGAACAGAGGAAACACCAGCAAGATTAATAGCTGGAGTCTCCATTACTACAGAACACCTAATCCTGCACTCAAAGGAAATTCCAGCACAAGCAGCTGCAGGTCCAATCTCCTACTTGACATAAAACATTACACAGCAAAGGTCAATTTGCTTTTGGAAAACTGGCTAACAGGAGGCACTGCACAAAGCCATCCACAGAGCTATTTTCATGGCCTGCACTGCAAAGAGATCTAAGAGGGTACCACTTGTCCACCCTCTCAGCTGGTGGTTAAATTGCTCCAATAACAGCTGACAACCAAGAGAGCAGAATAAGACAAAAATTGTCAGTGTCTTATCTACAGTTTTTAATCATAGCAGGTATTTTAAAAATAGCTATTCACTCCTCTGTGTGTTGGCTTAGCAATTCAGGGAGGGAATCAATAAAAAAATATTATGCTACACCACTGTTATCTTCATCCAAGCAAGGTTAATGGAAAAGTATCAGGAGGATGTTTCACTAACTTCAAGTTAAAAACAAGAAGGTAGGTATGGTTGTGCAATAAAGGAAAACCAGGACATTATGATGAGAAAATGAGAAGTAGAATGGTTTTCTTGTGGCACAGTCAATAAGTTGGCCACTGTACAGCGGCAATAGCAGTACTTCATATTTCTGAATTCATTACTTTTTAATATTTTACCTATATGAACCATATCCACAGCCTGGACACAATGCCAATCTTATAAAACTACCTGCTTTAAGGATGAGAATTAAAACTATCTTACTCTTCTCTGGTAATAATGAGCTGTTGCACTATCAAGCATTTTGATCACCACTTCTATATTGAAATTCCTTGCATTCAAGAAAACGGGCACAGAGAGTTTTCATGCTTCTGACCACAGCATACAAATGCCACAGTTACACAAGACAGATTTTTAAGCTATGAGTTTCTGTATATGGTTTAAGCTATGGTTTTAAGTATAACCAGTGTGTTCCTGAGCTTCTACTGGTTTGCAATGTCTTAGGAGCCTTACAAGGATGTTGGATTTGACACCTGATATCTTGCCCTGGACTGGCAAACTTTTCTTGCTTTGGAAATATTTTGCAACCATCACTGATGCCATATGGACTGAAAGGGAAAGTTTTCCATAACTCCTGTATCTTTAAAGTTTCCATAACCAGACTGTTGGCCATTAATGAATTCTGACATTTTATGAGACCAACTGAATGGCAAGGACATCACTGCTCTAAAAATAATTGCCACAAACAAAAAGCTCCAATTCTCCGTGTTCCCATTTGATTTCCATTGCCAGTGAACATGGAACAAGTCAGCACCACCATACTTTCAGACCCTAAACGCTCAGGAGCAATAGCTTTTCTTATCATCCTTCACAGGTGACCATCTGAAAAGTAACAGACTTCCCCCAAACTCCATCCTGCCCCTCTTGTCTGCCTCCAACGCTCGGGTTGCTTGCCAGGATTTCAGTTTACATCATTATTCTCATTCTCCCCAGCCTACAGAGATACACAGTGTCACTGGCAGATGTGAACATAAAATGTTCTGAACAGGCTGAAAGAACCTTTAGACACCACTAGACACAAAGGAAACAAATGCAGCAGGGGTTAAGCCTCTTAATCGAGCTGTGCAGCTTCAGAGCACGACCAGTTTTATTCAGAACACACCAGCAGCATAATAAAAATAAGTACTGCTGCAAACCCTTTGGGTTTTTACTCCTGAAGTTACATAATGCAAAAATTCACAGTGTATTTGGTTAGCTGAAGTGGGCATATAAATTGGCCAGAAGTACCACTTGAAATGTTACAAGTGGCCTTACTTGTCCTATCCAAACCTATTACATTTGTTAGTATTTAGTTACCTAAACCCCTTCTGCTGATCCATCAGTTCTGCTCAACTTTCAGTTTCTAAATGTTCTTTCTTCCTCAAGGTACCATATTGGTTTTCCTGCCCCACTGCTACTATTCCACCTGGAGCAGATTCAGGATGAGGACAAGTAAAAACAGGATCAGCTCTATAAGTGAACTACCAAAGCCAAGACTGCCTTGTGGTCAAAATAAAAGACAGCAAGTAAATGCTTATAGATTATGGTTAATAAATATGTCAAGTCACAGATTAATGCCTAGTGACTCTCGGATTTATTTCTTTTTTATTTAAAAGACTCTAATGAGTAAACAACATAAAAAGCAAAATTTTTGCATAATAGGAGAAAAAGAAACCCACCAAACACAAAAAGCACAGTACACCCATCTAATTGCAAGTGCACCAAAGAAAATCAATTTTTGTAGGTTTGGGCTATTTTTTCCTCTGTGGTAGGAAACCTTAAATAAATGTAGCATCCCATTTTTGCAGTCTCTGTCAAACACCTACGTGTGAGAAGGCAGGGAAGAGACAATGTGAATAACCCTTAATCTGTGTCTCCAAGAGGGCCAGCACAGTAAGACACTTCTGTTGTGCATGATATGCAAAAGCACTCGCTTGGGAGCAAAGGAGCAACTCAGATTGCAAGGCAAAAGGCTTAACACAGGTAAGAAAACCTTCTTGTCCCCCCTAGGTCTATTACTTTCTCCTAACTGCTCCCACTGGGTTATATCCTCAGCTGGAATGAATCAAAATCAATGAAGCAAAGCTTATTGACACTGGTTGTTCACCTCTTGTAAAATCCCCCTGCAAGCAGCATATTCAAGCTGCTCCCGATGCCTGAGACAGCCCTTCTTGGAACACACAAAATAACACCCTGCTCTTCCTCCACAAAGCTCATCAGGACCAGTGAGTGTGTTCAGTGAGCTCTGCTCCAAAACATCAGCCAATCTCCATTATAATGGCAGGGAACAATATTCTTTCTAAAAACAGGAAGCCGACACAAGAATGTAAAAGCAGGACCTGCTCTCCTGAGATCTGTGCCCACCTCCCTTCCCCCCACCACCACTTCTCTCCTTTGCATTTCTCCTCTATTCTTTGAGCCTTTCTACCTGGTTTATCTACTTCATTTAGACTGTAAGCTCTTTGAGGCAAGAGCCAGTATTCTCAGGGGTTTGAAAAACATCACTGCAAACTTCGGGCACTCTATTAAAGAGCTATTTTTAAATAAGGCTCCCTTGCAGGATGAGAGTGATTTATCAGTCATGCCACTGACATCAATGCAACATGTACCTTGCACAGTGGTTAAGCTCACTGTGCTAGGAAGGGGGCAAGGTGCCATGCAATCTTTAGGATTCCACGTTTTAAGCCACTATACATGTTCATTTCATTGCAGAAGCTGCATTTTTAAACTAAAAACAGATGGGAAAAAAAATTTCCACTTCTGTAAGTAGCAGAGTTCCAGTTGTGAAATTCAAATGTTATGTTTATTTCACACGTTAAATTATATATAAGGTGCCATGTTAAATTATACATATAGAAAGAGCTCATGTAAGTGAGGTAAAGTCTCTCCAGATTTCTCTACTTTTCCCTTTCAAAAAAAAAATTAAAAATCTGCCACTTCCTTCTCCTTTTTGTTTTGTCAGCAGAAGGCAAGAACTGTGTTAAATTCTGATCTCAGGCACATGCCACAAGCCTTGAGGGGACATTTACCTTCATCCTGTCCATCTGAACCTAAGGCATTTTCTGCCATTCGAAACACCTCAGAGGTGTCCACACTTCCAAGACAAGAAGGCATTTACTTTCTCCCGTGTATAAAAGCACCCTTTAAGAGGCTGCTTATCCTGTACTCTTGCAATCAGTACACTGGGTTTTTCAGGCAGTACCATCTGGAATGACTCACCTATCAGCAATAAAGCAGAACCATGAAAAGGAGGCCTTACAGGAAAAAAAAATTCCTCGCAGCCAGTTGCACAGTTATTTCTACTTCATCATCACTCCTGTTCCCAATACTGGACCAATATATTCTATTCAGATAGCATCACCCATCCCTTGATGAGATCACTCAAAATAGGATGGGAGTCAAGTACAGTAACAGGCACAACATGTGGACACCACTCAAAAATTCATTACCAGGTCTACTGAAAGCCAGAACTGCGGCAATTACGAGGTTTGGAAGCAATTTATTTAGGGTACATAAAGTACTTCTTCCAACTGCTCATTATTGCTGCTACCCAGAAGAATCATTAACAAAGTACCACAGTGATGAACAGTTTCAGTGCTCACTTTGTTTCCTCTCCTGTTGCTGGGTCACCACCGTCCTTCACGTTCTGAGCAGCTGCACAGGTGATCTGAAGCCCTATTCCCAAAGAAACAAGGTCTAAGACATAAAACTGTACAAAGAGTTTAGCAAGTTTTCTTTGCATTTTGGAGGGAGATGATAACTTGTGTCTTTCCTTTTTTTTTTTTTTTTCTGAAATGTTTCTCATTCTCTGGCACTTCCAAAAGCTCTTGTCTGCTATTTCAAATACAAGTGCTAAGAGTTTTCACATTCTACCATTCCTTCTCCTCAAAACTGTAGTTACTAATGGTAGACCTGGGAGTCTTTGCAGACAAAAGTATATTAACGAGTAAGAGCTTTCATCAGATGAATATGGAATGATACCCATGCCCAGGTAGGTATTTGAGATGCAGACAGTCCCAACAAAACTCAAATTACCTACAAACACCATGATAGAGAAAGACAAAACACTTGCAAGGAAGTCAGAAGTTATCTTTTTGAAGTGCAATCCTTCTCCCATCACATCATCTCACCCAGTCTTTGCTTAAAATTTACCTAACAGGGCTTTGTCTTGCTGAGGCACGGGGGGGAGGAGATGGGAAGATGGTAGCATCTGGTGGCATTGTTCACTGTAACGGCTGGAAACGTCTTCCAGCTGGAAAGAAACAAAATTCACAAACTTTTCTTCTGCACCAGTAATTATCACATAAGAATAAACGGGTTGTGAACACTGGGGATGTATTTTGAAATGAGCTTTGAGCTGATCAATCTGGGGCACCAAACAAACCAGCACAAAGGAACAGCATGAGACAACAGCCACCATCCAGATGGCAGGGAACAGATCAACGCTGGGAATGCTTCTCTCTCCTCACAGGCTCTCCACTAAATGGCCTAAGTCACCTGAAGAACAGATTCCCTGTAAATCTCACCAGAATCATAACCCTTTTATTCCTTTTTTTCCCCCAGCCATTGTTCCTTCCTTCTATCTCCATGCAAACACTCCTTGCACCATCCCTGACCTTCCTGCTTCCACCAAATGGAGAGATGTAATCTGTTGCTCCCCTATTTTTGCCTTTGGAAGCTCAGACTGTCCAAATAATTCTGAGGCCATAACTGCAGGCCATCTCCAAGCATACTACTTCCATTATATTTACTAGTCACCCTTTTTCCATACTCCCTGTAGCAACCAATGCCATGGGACTAAGAGTGGTTTTCATTTCTAAATGTTAGTCTGAATTCTGCCCTTTCTTTTTCTAGAGAAAAACACCTTCAGAAATACTCTTTCTGCATGTTAATTTGACTGCAAATACCTGATCTGAATTCTGAGTCATTAGCAAATGAGGTGACCTACGACAGAAGCTGGTCTGCCTTAGATGTATGAAAGCTTATCAGAGAGGGCATTTTTCAGATCAAGAACCTCTATTGCCTATAAAGCTCATGGGATGTTCTGTAATACTGGAGAATATTATTTATTTACATTAATAAAACATTACTTCAGTACCAACTTGGAGAAACAGCAGGAGGCTGCATTGTACCCAATTCCAGTGAACCAGCTCATCTCATTACATCCATTACAAGCACATTAATTTGCACTTCCATATTTAAAAAAAATAAATCATAGAATTATAAAAAGGTTTGGGTTGCAAAGGACCTTAATGCTCATCTTGTTCCAACCCCTGCCATGGGCAGGGACACCTTCCACTATCCCAGGTTGCTCCAAGCCCCCTCCAACCTGGCCTTGGACGCTTCCAGGGATGGGGAATTCACAGCTTCTCTGGGCAACCTGTGCCAGGGCCTCCCCACCCTCACAATAAAGAATCAAACTCCTCTGCTACACCAGAATTACATTTTCATATCCCAAGACACTACAATGAAGGTATCTCCCATTCAATGTCCTTACTGCTCCTACTTACATCACAGGCACTGGAATGTCTGTAGTACAGGAGAAAGCCACCACTTGCTGGAGAAATAAATGTTTCACCCAATGAGCAATTCTGCTGCAGAAAAATAAATTGCCAGGTTTAATTTCTGACTGCATTTTTTTGCAACAAACCAACACAGAAAATATTTAAATTTGGAAGTATTAAATAAGCAATCCAAGCATAGTAACTGAGCAGTCTGTTCACTGATGGCCCACAAGCCATTTTGAAGGCAAAAAAACATGTGCCAGTATATATTTATATAGGCATATACGTTCTCACTTACACCACAGGAAAAGACAAATGTGTTCCTAGATGTTATATAAAGTTTAGAGTTCAGGGGGGTTGTCTTTAATTTAAAAGAAAAAAACTTAAATCATCATCTATGCAGAGGGAAATCTAACATGTAGAAGCCCATGTTTAAAACTTCCCCCAAAACTCTGAAATACCATGTTTTCATATTCATAGCCCTATACTAAATATGAAACATTTCAGAGCAAATGTTTAAAGCTGGTGAATATATGACAGAATCACTAGGTAGGCTCAGAAAGTGTCTTCTAGAAAAAGCACATGATCTCCTCCAGTGAATGTCAAGATACCTTAAAGAACTTAGGCCCAAAAATGACCACTGGAGTATCTTTTAAATTCACAATTAACTTGCTTCATAGCAAGATAATCCCCATCTCACTTAAGTTGCATCAGCTTGAAATGTTCATCCTGTTGTCTTTAGGGAAAGGAGGGAGCTGTTTCTAAAGGGGCACAGCATGAACCCTCAGTGGGCCAAAATAAACTGTTCAGCACGAGGCTACTGAGAACTCACCCCCACACAAGAGCCTGTTCCTGCTGCACCATCGACAGAACCTCTGCCCACTTCTTTCATTGCTTTAACAAGAGTTGCCACCATCAAACCACCAATCCAATGCAATAATGCAGCATTGTCTACCCCCTGTGCTGTTTGACACGTGTACTCCAATTTAATGCAGAAAAAGAAGGCTTGCAAGGTGGTACTTTGAAGAGACCGTGTATCTCTTGAGCTTGGGCTGACACAGGTGAGGAGGCAGCATATCCTGTAAAACAGGCACTCCAGAAGACAGATTTTGGAAGGATTGATAAGAGGGGGAAATGGCACTAGAGAAACCCAGTAGGCAGGTGGAAGAGCTGCTCCAGGCAAGTTGAATCACTCCCCTAAACAAAGCAAACCTGGTTCTAGGACTGTGCTCAAAGAGCCTCCATCTAAAGGAGAAAATAATTATTGCCAAGCTTCACACAGCAACCTGCCACATGTTAGTAATGGCCCCATGACAGTTTTCTCATTCTTTACCTCACATGAAACTCCAGACATTCACACAGACCTTATTAGGGCTACAGCCCCACTGCAAGCACTTGCATGCTTTCAGCATCTCTGTTGTTAGGGGATGTCTGGGGTGGGGGGAAATCACAGCAAAATGGGGAACTGCACCTTTCCACTGGGAGTAGAGCTTGAATGGTGAGCAAGGAGCCTTTCTCTCCTTCCCCAGACTCCACCTCCCCTCCACACTTCCCCAGTTCCTCCTTCCTTTGCTTTTTCTCAGCTCTAACATGTGCCTGCAAAGCAGTCTGTTCAGCAAATGGCAGCAGAAGCCTCTTTTCTTTCATTTCAGCTGCTCTTTCAGTCATCCCCTCCACACCGTGGGAAACCAGCAAGTTGAAAAGAGGTCATCACAGTCCCTGTGTCCCAGGAAGACAAAAAGTGTTCATAGAAAATAGGTGTGATGTCCAAATGCCTCTGTCAGGCAGCACCAGCACTGTGCCCTGAGAGCAGAGTGGGTTATTCTGGTGCAATTCTGTCCTGCAGGAGGGCCAGGACTCCAACCAGCCAGGGATGGCCTGATGTATAAGGCAGACACGAGAACTCAACTACATTATTTATCCTTTTTACATAATAGATGAAGGGAAGGAGGAGTTATAGAATGGACTTCAGTCTTAACATAAACCTATCTGCCTGCAGAGACAGCTTCGAGGTGGTAAAACAGACTTACAGGATGTTTCCACCAGAAAAGATTTCTAAAAAATCTAGACAACAAATCAGCCAAAAGCAAACACATGCAAAAGCTTTTAAAAACTTGCCTGCAAAATGGAAAGTGAAGCAGTCCTTCAAGTGCTAAATACCAGATGCTTAAAAAGACCTAAGCTTAAAAATTCCATTGAAAAGTACTTAGAAGTTTGAATTAAGAAAAAAAAAAAAGTCCTACATAAGGAAATAACTTTAAAAAGTCTGTACAAAGCCGAACATTACTCCATACTGATTAAAAACCAGGAAACTTCTTTTTATGAATTTTACTCTTAAGCTGAATGTGTCAGAATTCAAGACTGGTGAATAAATTCCAATTCTCCTTTAAATTACTGCACAAATGAGGAAGTAAGAAAAAAATAGTGACATAACACAGTCACTGGCCAAAGCCCTTTCTGGGTATGTGGCATTTTTAAAGAAACAACTGTTGTCCTAAAACTTTTCTAGTGTCAGAGTTGTACCTGGAATTGCATCAAGTACCAGAGGAAAAGAAGGAAGTTCCCCAACACATCCTGAATCTCATCAATACCATTACAGCACTGCTGTGAGGTATTTAGATATAAACCTGTCCCAAAGAAGCACGAACACATTAGCATATTGTGGCAAACTGCAAATTAGGATTTTAAGCTTTGCACAAGAGACCATTTAGCCTCTGTAGGATCTTGTGAGAACAATACACACTGCAGACATCTGAATATTTTCTTTCCCCAGGAAAAAAAAAACAAACAAACAAAAGGAAGGATAGGAGTGATAGCCTATAAAAGGAATCACACTAAGTTAGTCCAAATTTCTGACAGAGAAACAGAGTATTAAGCATTTGGGTCTTAAGACAGACATCCTTTTCCCAGGTACCTTCATGCCCTAAACAACAGGTGTACCACAGGATGGCAAAAACCAATATACCAGAAGGGTATTTTGTTACTCTCTGGCTGCAGCAGAGGACTCTTGAGCTCTTCCATAAAGTGTTTGGGAAACCAGACCATTAGGGGCGAGAGGATTTCTGCAAACAATTCTATGTAAGGGAAAGCTAAGAAGCCATTTTGTGAGATTTCCAGTGACAAGTACTATAAAGCATAAGAAATGGGGCTGAAATGCAGTTATACTTTTCCCAGCAGCCTTCCTCAGCATCTGGTCATCAATGGGAGTGAGACTTCCCTAGCCAGGCAATCCACTTGGACTACCAGTCTTCAGTCAAGGAAGTAACATGAGATCTGCCCCTAGTTTTAGATTCAAATTTTATTTTATTACTAGGAGATTTATTATGAACACTTGAAAGGCAGTTTAAGATAAAAATCACCATGCAGGTTTTACATGCAGGCTTTATGTTGTTTACCATATATCATACACTACCAAGGATCTTTTTGCACTATTCTTAATGTTGCAAGAACTCATGTACACACAAAAAAATACTGTACATTTGTTGTCATTAGTGATAACCTGCTAGATACCACATTGAAGCACCTGCAAATAGCCTGACTGTGCTTTTCAGGACCACCACAGTCCTGCTTTTCATAGCCTCTCTTCTGAAAGTGCTCTTTTCAAATTGAGCTCTATCCCTGCCAGCCTTATCCCTGTCCTGTTCAGCATGGAGATGAACATGCTGGAACTTGTTCTGTTTGCAAATATACATTACTTAAACCCTTCATCACCACCAAGAGAGGCTATCAACAGATTATTCCCGTACTGCATTTATATGAAGTGCTTCTGGGAATAAATCAGGAGTCATAAATCCTTATTTAATTAACTTGTGTAAGAAAACACAAGTGCACAAGCACTTTCGCACCAAGGCTCTGACAAATCTAATGGTGGAGCAGAGCTGACACTATCAAACCCCACCAGGTAAATCACACCTTTTGTGTCTGCACAGCCATGCAGAACATTACCTGGAAATCACAGAGAGACTGAGAGGTTCACAACATTGTAAAATACAGGAAATTTCCAGTGCTAAGAGCTGCCAATGGAAAACTCAGAGGAAATGCAAGAACTTTTTGGCAAGTACAAAACCCTACAACTTTCAAGTCATCTTCCCAATTTCTGTAATATCAAAATCCTAACATATCATAACCTCCAACTTAAAATAAACTAGTTATATCCAACACATTCACAGTTACCAATAAATGATGTATTTTTTCTATGAAGTGTATGGTATGAACCCAACACAGGAAAGAAGATCCCCAAGGCAATGACTTCATAAAAACCTCACCTCCTGATATATAACTGTTTTTTTATTTAATGCACAACTTGTTTAGACAATATAGACAGCACTGTATATTGATAACATCATCAAAAGTATCAGAACCAAGAACTATTTTATTTTTTGACAAATGAACCTTACAATGAAGCAGAAGCCGAGAAGGATTCTTATATATAATAAATGCACAGGAATCAAAGCCTGCTCTGCTATTTCATTAGAGAGTGAACAGCCAAAAATATGAGACAGATGCAAAATGGTATGCACCTTCCAAACACCATAATTCAATATAAGTTTAAATGGTAAATAAGCTCAGCACTGAACAATGTTCTAGAGCCACCCAAACCCAGTCAAATAAATCATCTCTTTGAACAAGTAAGCTTTTAAACAGGCATACTTACAGGAGACTAGGCTCTAAATTATTATTTTTCCTAACTTCTGAAATAAAGCTACAACAATAACAGAACCAACAAGATATTTTAGAATATCCCCTGCATGCCAAATTGGAGCACTAAGTAGTATTTCAATTTTCTTTTCCATTTCAGCTTCTGACTCACTGAAACATCCTCCTCGATTTTTACATTCTTTTTCAACAACTGTGTGTGTAAAAGGATTCCCTGTGTGGCTGCAGACCCGTTCTCTGTTCCCTGCTCCCCTCAGCACATTTTCCAGCAGAGGGGTTGGAACCTGAAGGACATGGAGGCACTTCTGAAGCTGCACCTATGTCATACCTCCCTTAAAAAGAGCTTGCACAAACATTGGGGAAGAGACAAAACCTCCACATAAGAAGCCATTCATATGCTAAATTCTGACTGAAAGTACCCTTCTTCTAAACAAAAATAATGGTATCAAAACGTGGTTGTAAAGGGAATAACCTTGGAACAAAAACATCTCAACAGAAGAAAAAAGGACACGACAGTTCAAAACCCTGAAACAAAGGCCTCATTACAAGAACAGCTCTGCAAAACTCATGCCCAATAATAGCTCTGCTTTCAGCAGTACCTGTGCCCAACCTAAATCTGATTTCTCACTCCTGTAATCTACATAACCAAGCTTGCTTGGGTGCTGTGAAACGCCCAGTCGTTTTGTCACCTGTAGTTCCTCTGATGCTCTCTCCCAACCCTCAAGCTCCCCAAGACAGCTCTCCTGCACTGCTGATCTCTGGCAGCATTGTCCTGCCTTCCTCTGCTACACCCTGATGTGCAGCACAGGGGGAATTTAATAAACCAGCACCTGCCTTCCTCCAACAGCACCCTATTGTGGATTACACCTTTAAAAAAAAACAAACAAAACATCATTTAAAAAAGAAAAAAAAAGTCTTTAAGCTAAGAAACAAACTATTTTTTTGCCCCAGAAAACTGGATTTGATTGCAAAGAACGATGAGTAAAGACAGCCCCAGCTTAACTAATTCTGTGAAGGCAACTGTTGTTCAACAGGAAAAACGCAGCCCTTTTATTACCAAAAATCATCCACAAACAGGAACACAAAGGTGGAGGGGCAGCAACAGATATAAAGGGAACAGCAAATCCCAGGAGAATCAGAGGGTCCTGCAGATCCCACACTTGCACATCACCTCTGACTTCCCAAGTAAGTAACTGAAAACAGCTCGGTGCAAGAGAGCTGGAGAGAAACACACACTTGTGCTGGGCCGTGTTCCTATTCCTGACATCCCCACGAAAATTGAAGGAGATGGCAGGAGTTGAAAGCTTTTTCAGTAATGAGGGAACTGAAGTTACCAGTTATAATTCCGGCCAACCTTCCTCCTTTTTCATGCTGGGGGGGAAGAGACAACTACTATATTTTCTGAGACCATGAGGCTGCCAACTGGCTGTTCTGCTGGAAAGGATTAAAATGCAATGTCAAGGAGAACTGTTGGAAGAATGAGACTAGGAAAAGCATACAGCTGGGAGCTGGGGACTCTCCTCTGACAGTACAACATGGATTTTAATACTTCTCTGGGACCTGCAGAGCAAGGGGCTGCTCTTCAGTAATTTAATACTGACACTTTTAAGTTTACTTGGCAACGAGACCAGGAGGCAAATTCTTCTGTATAGTTTCACTGGTGTAATTCCAGGGCAGTGACAGTGGAGTCAGTGGCACTACATCATCACAAAAAAATTGGACTCACTTCACACCTTTTACCTTCTCCACAATGAACAGGACAGAGAACCTGAAAAAACTGCAACTTCATATTATATTTGTCAATATATTCCTTCTGCCAACAGAGACATTATTTCAGTTAATCAGAAGCACCCCTTCTTCTTCTAGCATGGAATGCAGATTAAACACTGCAGCACCATGGACACACACGAGTTAGGAAAGCCTTAGTCTCAACAAGGCACCCAGGTTGTGGGTGCTCTCACCACTGCCATCCTTCTCCACCTTCAATCCAGCATCTGCCACCTCCTGCAGCTTCATTTTACTCACAGAACAAGTTCTGCCAGAGAATCCACCTTTGTCAGTAAAGCAGTATCCGCAGCCATAACAAATTAATAGCAATAAATGAGTGGTGTCTTATATTGACAGTAAACTGGTGGGTGTGATGAAGAAAAGGTACTCATTTGCTTGATACATTGTGGGATATTAAAATCAATGCTTGATATTTCCAGCTATGAACCTACTCAGTTGTTTTAATTAAGCTTGAAGCCTTCTCCATTCCTGAAAAATAGCTTAGCCTGAAAAATTAGCACCAATTACAAAGAGGCACTCAGAGAAAGTTCAGGAAAATGGTGGTAAGGGGTCATACAGTTTTTTGTCAGATCAAAAAAAAATACAAAAGAGCTTGCTGCTTGCCATTTGTTTCCTTTACATACTCCACATCAATGTTTTTCATTAAATTTTTTAAAACAGAAATTCTCTGGCCAACTTCTTTCCAACTATATTCCTTGTAGTGTTGTCCATTCTGAATGAAATGTGTATGGAAGGTGGTGTCAAGAAAGAACTGCAGCTGCCTGGGCAGGAACAAATGCCTGTAGAAAGTCCTGGACAGGTATAATACAGAACACTCTTGTTTATAAAGATCTGGTCGTGAATAAACACACATACCATGATGTCCCACCAGGGCCTGCTTCCTTCACTCAAACAAAAATACAGCAGTGGAAAGGGTCTCAAAGCTAGAGTGTGCAAGCAAATAGTATTTCTAAAGGGAAAGAGAGCAGTGAGAGTAGAAGGCAGAACAATATTTTTATGTAACCCAGACCAGCCTATACTACAAAATTTCATTGGCACAGTTATGTCAGCAGCGAGAAGAAAAAAACCAAAATACGCCCACAAGTGGCATCACAACGCCAACAAAGCCTCCCATGGAGATGGAACTTTTCAGCAAGGCTGTCATTTGGTCAGTGCAGTCTCTATCATTTCATCAAATGGTTTTAAAACAGCCCAAAGGATCCATTTGACAGGATTTCAAGTGAGGAACCACGCAGGCTCCACGTGCTGTGCTGTCCAGGTGTGGGGCACACCTCCCCCCAGTGCCCGGGGTGCAGGCACAGCCCCCCGGCACGGACCAGCCCTCACGGGCAGCTCTGCACCTCCTCCTGCCCCGTCCCGGCCCCAGACCAGCCACACCAGTGCCCTGGCTGGGAGGCTGTGAAAGCAGATCCTACCTAGAGATCTGCAGCCTGCTAAGCCGCTGCCTTTGAACTGCCGAGGCACTTGGTCCAATTAGAACTGCACAGAAATATTCATCCTGTCCCTGACTAAGATGAAGCACTTCTTTCAAAAGCTACTGTGGCACAGAGCCAGCACTGGGGAGTCCAAGGGTTCTGTGTGGAGCCAAGAGTTATTAATTAGTTTTATTAGTGGCAGGTCCTTAATGTGAAGTGACAGGGAAAGAGAGAATATCCCATCACTGCTGAAATATAAATTGTCCAGATTTCAGTTTTGTTGTTCCACAACACATACAGGCGGCCAGCCAGGGAAGAGTGAGGAAGAGTGAACACAGCCAAATGCCTGTATTCAGTGTTCCTGTATATTAATGGCGCACTGAAAAGACTCTGTTACCTCAGGTGGCTCTCCGGGGAACTGTTCATGAATTTTAATTATGAGGGAGGGAGCATTTTGAAAAATAACGCCGCCTGCATGTAAGCATTAAGCATGGCCTAAGCTAAGGTAGCCACTTCCCATGAAAATAAAACAGGCTACATGAGGGGGAGAAAGCCTCCTCACTTTTGCTTCAGTAGGACTGCTAGTCTTTGGAGAAGAGGATTTGGCCTCAAGGATGGATTCAACATTCGGAGATCAGCCTAAAAAAGTGTCTGAGCGCAAGCAATATTAATTCTTGTACAGACTAATGCAGACATGTAGGTAATCAGGTCACAGACAGACGTTGGGAAAAAACAGTCCCATGTCAAAGGCCTCCAACAAAACATCATTACTGAGCAGGTTAGCAATGAGTCCTGAGCTGTGGCCAGTGATGCCTCCAGGCCTGCAGCTCGTTCCTGCTCTCAACTGCCCAGACTGTGGGGCTGCCCAGGCTACAACAGCACTCAGACCCCCACTGCCAATTCACTTCTATAGGCCTGTGCATTGAAGGCAGTTTATCCAGTCTGTATGAGGGTTTTAAAAGTATTTCACAAAAACCAACAACTTCAATTCTAGATTAGATCCACCGGTAGCAAAGACGAAAACGTGTCTGTGCTGAAAGAATTAAGTATATCAAACCAATGTGTAATATGAGTTTCACTGCCACCTATTAGTTGCACCAGAGTAGTCCTGAGGTCTGAACAGCTATCAAGGATCATGCCAGGATAAGGAACATCAGATACAAGACGGAAAGTGCAACACCAGAAGGGAGGTGAAATCGCCTGCTTGAGGTCACATCCCAAGTGTTTTGGAGCACAGAATGTACACACTGCTCTGCTCCTCCACTCTGTACCTGCAGATGATATGACATATGACATTCAGGTTGCTTCCAGCATCCACTACAGTATGGCTCCTCCACAACACAAGGAATAGGAAGTATAAATACAAGCCTGCAGACCAGACCTCCAGCTAAACAAGCTGTCAATGTTATTGCTTAAAACTGCTTGTGAGAAAGAGAGGATAGGCTCTTTAGCAGTCCCCCCTTTCCCTGCCAAGTAAAGCCAAAAAAATCCTTGGAGCAGAAAATAAATACTTCCAACAGTCCACACAGCAAAACACGACTTTTTCACTTGGAAAGAAAAAATAGGGGTTGGGGGCACAGGGAAGAGGGGAAGAAAAGGAGAAGAGAAAAGGGGTAAATAATCAACCATCCAAAACAAATCCTTGTGTCTGCTTTGCCACAAAGTCCTCCAATCCCAGCACTGCTCTGCAGCAACTGCCACAGATCTGAGCAATCACAGTTATCTCTGAGTAACAGTGTACCTGCAAGAAAAGACCTGGAAAAACATTAATCTGATGGAAAGCTTTAAAGCAGCTGCATTAAACAAAGCCAGCCAAGGCTACTCTCGCAACTTCTGAAGTAAATAATTTCCCAGTGGAAAAGGAGCCCCATGGACTAAACTAATAAAGAGAACTGTATGATCTAATGGTAATATTTTTAATTAAGTTAGTTTTATCAGATTGGCAGGAATGAAGTGATACCCTAAAGAAAACTAACCTTCAAACAGGAAAAAAAAAGAGGGGGGGGGAGAATAAATTTGCATTCAGACACCCATGAAATTCCAGGAAAACTTCAGAACACCAGTGACAGAGCTTGTTGTATTAAAATCTCTTATGAATGTTGTTGCAGCTGGAAGACAAGCAGCCTCACGTTGTGTCTTTTCATAAGGAGGAGGTGAAAATAGTTGCCTTGCTTAAAGAAAAAAAAAAAAAGTCACTACTAGCAGCAAAAAAACCCCAGAACCTTTCACTGCTTTGCTTGCCCGGGCCACTGATGGGGAGTACACCAAAAAAACCCCAGCAACTTCCATGACACTGCTCTCAAGGCAGAGCTCCTGGCACATGGAAGATTATTCCTACTGACAATTACAGAAGTATTAAGGGGAAGGAAAAGAATTCAAAAAGCCAAAAATGAGCTAGGTCATCAAAGACCATTTCCACTCTGCAGGTCTCCCTAAGGTACTTAAATGACATGGCAGTGCTGCTCCAGAGACTGAGTCACAGATTGGAGCTGCTGGTGTACAAAGATGGACACAAAACAGGTCTGAAAATGGTGCTGTCTTTACCAAGAGAAAGGTTCTACTTAACACTCAGAGGTCAAGACAAAGCCCTTCCCCTTGTCTTTTTTTGAAAGCAAAACCATATAATGTATCAACTCTACAGTTACTAATGCTTTAAAAGCTTAAGTTTGGACTCCAAAACCACAACTCTGCTATCTCTGATTTTATTTTTAAAATAAGTGACTCAAATGAGCACATTCATTTTTAAGAATTTGGATTTAATTATGCAGAGATGAAGCTAGGAAACACAGCTATTTACCACAGCCAAAAAGATTTTTCTAGTATGTTCAAGAGGCAGGAATTGTGTTTTTCCTTGTCATTATTTTTCTCTGCCACACTTTCTCGAGTCTTCTCATCCTGAAAGTAGCAACCAAAATGGCTCTTCATATAACAGTGTCCAAGAAATGGAACACAAATTATGAAACACGAGAGAGCTGAATAGGAAGGAAAAAAAAAAATCAAGTGTTTTATATCTCCTCATTCTAATTGGGATGAACAGTACATGTGTTCATTGAAAAGAGAAAATAAGCCCATTAGCTCTCAAATAAAAGACAAATATCAGGGAACGCTCACAAATGGAGCTCTGTCTGTCCAAACTGAAAAATACAAACCAAATATTTCAATCCATTATGATGGGGTTTTCAGATCATCATGTAGCAGAAGAGTGAACCCCATTTCTCAACATTCAAATATCTTCTAACTGTGGTTCCTTACTAGCTCCTACAAGCTTTGCTTGAGGCAGAAAGAAATAAAACAATTTGCTCTTGGACACCTATTAAATCACCAATTTTTTATACTGCAGACTGCAACACTGCTTTGGCTTAACAAAATATTTTTTTTATTTTTCTGAATTCTTGAGCAAGTAGTAAAAACTCTAAATTTAAAGATGGTTGTGTGAGAGATCAAAGGTAATGTATCCATGCAAATAATTTCAGTGTACTCTTTCCAGAGCCAGCATATAGCTATTTAACTAATCTTAACAGTTGGGTGCATAAAAAGTAGTAGAAAGTCTACAGTTAAGAAAACCCAAACAAATGATATGGATAAGAATAACATATGTTTCTGAACATGCATTTGAGTCCTGTGTTACAACCTTTTTTTTTTCCACGGGTGTCCCTGACCATCGGTGACATTGGACAACGTTTCCCAGTGCACCGCCGAGGAGTCTGAAAAGCCTGAGCACTGAAATGCCAACTTCCTCCAGTGGCAACACTCTGTGAGGTTTATGGTAACCTCTGTTCTTTCAGCAACTAGGTTTTATCATCTTCCCTTAACAGACTTAAGGCTTCTCCCCGGCCCTGGGAAGCGATCCCCCGGGACTGCAGCAGTTCCGTGACGATCCCCCCGGTGCCGCCGCTCTGCCCCTCGCCCTCTGCTCGGGTCTCCTGTGCCCACCGCAGCCTCCTGCCCTCCCCGAGCCACCCAGCAGTGCTCTGTGCAACGGAGCATGACAGATTTCCAGGGCTCCTCGCCAGGCTCCACTGCAGACCACGAGCATTTTGCCAGCAAAAAGATCCAACCCTCTCCAGGGATCAGCCGGGGCACAGACACCCAACCTTCGGGCTCTTCGCGTGGCACGGAGGTTGTTAACTTTTATTTACTGGGTGCCAAGCAGATGCTAGCACAAAATACACAAAAGCCATTCCTGCCTCAGAGGTTTCAAAAAAAAAAAAAAAAAGACCTGGATGAGGGAGAAGCACAGGGGCTTGGCAGTGATGTGGAGGAAGCTTCAAGGAAATACACGGCCCGGGACAAGCTGTCTCCCAACGCCAAGCCCTTGAAAGAATTCAAATCTTCAACATCCTCCACCTTCCCTCTTATTGCCCCTCCTCACTTCCGGGGAGAGTTCACATTTTGATTAAACACAGGAGAAGCTGGAGAAATGTCTTTATTATTTAACAAGGCCTGCAAACACTCCCATGGGGAATGGAATGCCTGCACTGGGAAAGGGAACTCACGGGTGCAGCGGGGCCTGCTCTCAGCAGGCTCAGTGCTGAGCCATAACACACTAATGAGACGGTCTGAGACGGATGATCTGTCCACTGTGGAGGGGAGAGCAGGCACAGGTAATTGCTTTACCCTCACTCCCAGAGCCTCCTCCGGGTGCTGCTGGAAGGAGCTGCTGGGGAAGCAGGGTAAGAGCAGTTCCAGAGCAGCACAGGAAAGCTGAGCAGGGTGTAACCACTGCAGGCCCTAACGCCGTCACTCAAACCCATAGGGTGGTGTCTGCACATCCCTTACAAACACATCCTCTCCCCCATCTTCATCGCTCCCAGAGCTGTGCAGCAAACAGCATCATCTGCTGTCCCCTCAGTCAAAGCACCAAACAAGCCACCGGATGGTCAAACACCCAGGTCAGAGAATCCTTTCAGCAAGGCAGAAAAGGCATTTGGAAAGGCCTGTGCTCCTGCCTGTGGAACACACCAAAAGCAGGCAGCTTTTCCCCGGCCTGCTTTATCGCTGTGTTTGGATTAGTGCAATGTGAAACGCAGCAACTGCTGTTATGTAACTAAACCCTGAGTATACAGTTGTCATTCTGGGTAAATTTAACTCCGCAGGTTTAGGACAGAGGTCTATCGCCAGGCAGACCATGTGAACTAACAGAAATTTAAAGACACAGGGCCCTTTTTTGGGTTCCTTCCTGCACAGGAATAATGAGGTGGGTCACTGCCACGTGCCTGCCTGTCACAGAAGCCTGGTGGCCACAGCCACTGCCCCAGGGAGCTCGGGAACAGCAGATCCTGAGGAAGGCAGGGCTGCTCCCGAGGAGGCTGGATCCCTTCCCCACGTGCACTCCGACAGCAGGCACTGACAACACAGGCAATCCAGGGCTTAATGCAGTGAGGAGCCAAAGTGCACGTGCCTGCACTGTGATGAAATCATAACAGGGAGCCTTATAATGAGAATGGAGCGTATTATTAGCACTGTTATGAAACTGTTTTAGCACTTGCAATTAGCGCTTCCCTATGACTATCACTTAATATTAATCTATGAATCTGTTTTCCTTCTTTTATCATTTATCAACAGGCAGGTAGTCACTGAATTACCTTTAGCTGAAACTGGTGAATAAGCACTGACATTGGAACAGTGTCAGAGAATGAGAACATCACTCACCTAATATCTGAAAATAAACACGAGAAGGAGTAGCAATAAACACATGAATAACTCAGAACTAAACATTTCTAGAAAAGCCTCCTCGAACCTGACTATAGACTCATTTTAAAGTCTTTTGATACAACATTCTAATAAATTTGAAATACCACCAAGTTGTTGATTTGGGATTTATTTTTGCATTTTACACAGTTCAAGAGCTTCTTTCAGGTGAAGAGATACCTCTCCCAGCACAGACTCCTGCCCTGTTCTACCAGCAGAGCTGTGTCCTCTCCTGAGCAGGCCAGAGCCTTCAGGTTTCACTGGAAAATACCAACTTCTGCCATCGGTAGAACAGTCTTTACTTTTCTAAGCAGAAAATTGTTTTGAAACTTAAATGAACGAGGACATTGCAGAGGGAAAGAAGATTGTATCCTTGACTTTCACTGGATCACCTGCTGTTGACAACTTATCCTCCAGGTTAGGGATAGAAAGTGTCAAAGCTTGTCTTAGATTATTGCATTCTGAAGAAATTTACTGAAACCCTGAAAGCTAAAAATCTGTTTGTGGCATGACAAAAGCAGGTGCTGAAGCAACATCCACATGTTTTAACATATTAAAAAGACAAGAACAACAGACTGTCTCTTGAAGCTCATCAAAATTCTATTCATAAAGTACAACACACTGTGAGAGGATGAGAACAGAAAAAAAAGGAGGAATGGTGAAGAAAAACCAATAGTTTTATAAAAATTAACAAAGAAGCATATGCTACCTGATCATTTATAAACAGGCATCTACCACTTGGCTTATGAAAAACATGTGTTCACTTTCTTTCAATTGTAAATCTTGTTGGGGCTGAAAAGCAGGATTTACAGAACTTAACAGGGATTTCTAGACATTCTGCAAGACAGCCAAGGAAGTAGCTCTGACTGCACTGCCAGACAGCCCAACATCCACAGGAATCCCACTGAACATGCACAGATCACCTTACAGTGCGTGGCTGGCCAAGTCCATCCCCTTCCACACCAGCAGATCCACTGCTTAGGAACTGTACAACAAATATATTTTTTTTTCTCCATCTTCTCTTTAAGGAAACTCCAGAAAGAAATCCGAGAGCCCCATCAATTGCCCAAATGCATAGCTTCTATAAATAAAGTGTAATAAACTCACATAATCACCAGGCTGATGAGTGGGTAGAGATCCAGATGCTATAGCACTCTGGATCCATAGAGCTCTTCCCCAGAGATAAAAACAGTTGGCCAAAGTGCTTTTCAGCTGATAGTGGATGGCATAGCTTTGGCCAAACCAATCCTACAGGTTCCAAACCTGTCTGGCACAGCTGTAGCTATACAGAACCACAGGGGACTGAGGGAATTCAAAGGTTAAGAGTGGCAATAAATGCCATAATGCTTTCTCTATTTTCACTTTCATTGCTTTCCCCTTCAAAAATATATATCTACAAAGAAACAGTCAATCTTCAGTGATAAAAATAGAGAAAAGAGCTCATAATTAGGTTTGACCAAATACTCTTCACTTCCTTCAACCTCTAATTTATGTTCACATCAAGATACTCTTCCACCAGTGTCTGGCAGAAGAACTATATATTTTTATTATCAGAACCACTCCTTTGCAGCACTCCTTTAAAGCACTGTGCCAGATAAATGCACTGGGTTTAAATACTTATTCCCAACCTGCAGTATTAATCACAAATTTTCCCAATGATAAGTGAACTAAAAAAAATGATCTTTCAAGCTGAAAAAGAAAATGACAGCAGCTACCTGGTAGCCTTTGTACACAAAGCTCAGCCCCAGAAGCCCTGCCCACCTCCCAGATTATATCACACCAGACACTCCCCGTGCATTCAGTGCCTGTTGATTACGCCCACAAGCCACACCCATCCTCCCAATTACTCCTGCCTTCATCATTCCTTTTCCCTCCAGGCTTGTAGACAGTTCTGTATCTTGTTTCCTAATAGACATAACAAGGCCTTTGATGTTCTCATCACTTCTCTTTAACTTCCATTATAGTCAGCATTTTCATTGAGACTGAAATTAGAGCTTAATGCTCCTGGTTTAAAAAGACTTTCAAATAAGTCAATTAAATGTATCAAGTGACATATATATGTTTTTTAAATGCAAAAACCCTACACAAGTCATTGGGCTGGACTTTTTTTTTATTTGAGCTGACAATGTTCCTTTCAGAATCAAGCTGAAATGCCGAGAAAATAACACCAGTTCTAAAAATGCCCATCCTAACGAGGGAGAAAGAAATTTTAAACATATACCTCCTTATTGTTGAACTGGTTACATTTATTTTATGTGAGTTTGGTGTTGTACACTCCTCTATGACTTGCTCTCTGACGACAGCAGGAGAAACAAGGTAATATATAATTATAAGGAGGGAAAATTGGAAGCAGTTGCTCAGGAAGCTGACAACAAAGCTGGCAAGGAGGATGTGTCCAAAGTAGAACACTGACTTTCTGATTCCCAGGTTCACCCCTAAGTAATAACACAGAAGATTCGTAGGTAAGGCTTGAAAATTTCACGTTTCCAATACATTTGAGGAATGGAAATTAAAGCACTCAATCAACCATGCAATGGAAGTTGCCAATCAAGGGTTTCTAAAGTATTGATAAAATGCACCTTGGGACATGATTATTGTAACAAGTAACAGAGGCTCCTGTCCTTGTAGGACATACTGAGAGTCAAACCTCATTCTCACAAGGGACTTTTTGCTCACATCTTAAGAATTTAAAATCACAAAGGTTTGTCCACATTTCTAATAATTTTAGGCTATGGAAAGTTATGAGTCTTCCATGTTTGAGGGCATACAAAAAGCATGATAAAAAGCCATAGAAGTTGTCTGATAAGAGCAGGTAATATGCTTTTCCACTCTTCCCATGCCCTGTCCCACTCCTCCTCTTGAACAGGCAAATTTCTAGTGCAAGGGGAAGGTAATTTTACCCCTCCTTGTCTCAATTAAGAAGGTAATAAAGTCTGAACAAGTTTTCCTTCAAGCACTCTGCATTTCTAGGTGCACCAGCAGGTACCCAGATCTCACAGCCCTCTCCACAGGCACTCCAGGTTTTGGTTTTTTTCCTTCTGTGTCTGCTGTTCTTATTCCACAGTAACATCCAGGTTTTTAAGATGCCCCCAACTCATTTTCAGGTTAGCAGCAGACAAGGGGCTTCTGTTTCACCCATGAGTATATGTTGTCTACTTATACCAGTCTGAATTGCAATTTACCTTGGACAGAGCAGGGAATACACCATTCAAATGGCTGTGTAACATCATGAAACCCAGTAATTCCTGAGGAAACCAAAGCTGCAGGATTGAGCAGACTGAAGAGAAAGGCTCAGTGAGATCAGCACCAGGAAGAGCTACTTTAGTTCTTCCTGGGGGGCAAGAGAGGGTGCAGAGCACACTCTAGATTTTAGCTACAAACATCACATATGGATATCTAAATTGCCAGAAATAACCCCACCATATTAATTTATTTGCAAACAGTTGAAATCTCGGAGCAAAGGACAGTTAGTTTGGGGACTGCCTGACAGCTCGATCATAATAGCTCATTATTTTCATGCTTTCATAGCCTAAGGACTTTGGGCACATTAACAACAAATAAACTTCTGAGGATAATTAAAACATAACGAGAATTCCTTCCTTAAATGACTACAAGAGTGAAAGCAAAGAATAGATCCCAACATGCCATACCAGTATGTGACAAAAAAGTAAAATCAATGAAGAAAGATAACAAAAACCTGGGAGTTGTTTTATTTTTAGGCACCTCCCAACCTTTTCTTCTACTTGCCAGTGTGCCTTTCTGGCTGGCTGAACTAGTTACTCA
This sequence comes from Manacus vitellinus, assembly GCF_001715985.3. NCBI lineage: Eukaryota > Metazoa > Chordata > Aves > Passeriformes > Pipridae > Manacus > Manacus vitellinus. The sequence continues at coordinate 2,759,400 of NW_021940637.1, read as the reverse complement.
AAGCACCTGACAGTTTCAGCTGACTCAAGGAACACATTTAAGCTTTATCTGTGCAGCAGAGTTATTTGCATCAACTCAGAGTCTGTGCTTTTGACAGTTGTCTCATTTAATTGAGTAAAAAAAGCTGTCAGTCTAAAGAAACTGAGCCCAAGGTAAACTCACTTTGAACTAACCATCTGCCAGAGCATCTCTCAGGACAGTCAATACTTAAGGATATGGTGAATCCAGTTCTCTGGATCCCTAATTAGATCATTCCTGAATTAAACTGTCAATAGCCCTAAAAATTCAATGTGCACCTTGCAACTACGAGCTAAGTCTCTTTTCCCTAAAGACAAGCATGAGGGAAAGCCCACAAAATCTCTTTGATAACTATACAGTAGAACAAAAACATTTTCCTGACAGATTAAATCCATACAGCCAGCCCCCAATACATCAATTTCTATGGATATGCTGATCCAAATACAGGTTTCCATGTTTTATCACAGCACAAAAATAAAAAGCAGCAACATCCCAGAAGAGGAGAAAGCAGATAATATTGCCCTGGGGAAGATTTTCCTTCAGGTCCCAGCAGTCCTGTGGATCAGGCCTGGTCAGGGAATATCCTAATTGGAGTGCACACACAGGACTCGGGGCTGCTGCAGGTCCATGGCCTTTCCAGCTGCAGCAGCAAACAAATTACCCACTTTCCATGAGAAAGCCAGTGGATGAAGAACCAGATTTACTGCTACTGCAAGTGGTGTTTTAGAGCCTCCCTCCCAACTGCAGCCTGGTGCACACACAGCACAGAGCCTGGCGCTGCTAAAATAAGATTTCACAGGGGTCTGATGCTCATTATCAATTACAAACTCCACTGCTGCTTTTTTTCTGCAGAGGAATCATTTTTAAACTCACTCCTCTATATGGATTCTCTAGTGTCTAATAATAAGTACTTTTCTTTAATTGCTTGCAATTAAGCCTCTTCTGCATTCCTGTTCTCGGAAAACTTGCGGATATGTCATTATCTTTGAAAGATCTGTCCTTCTGTCAAACATGACCAAAACTGATGGGTTAAAGAATAGTGGTGGGAGGGGAAACATATCTAAAATTGAAATCCCCATGGAAGAACGAGAAGCAAAGGGAATATGAAGATGACAACCTTGAGGGTAAGAGAGTAAGAAAGGAAAATGAATGAAAATATCCTCTGTTTAGTTTACTGCCAAGAAACAAACAGAATTCAGAAGTCTATCTGTGTTCATACTGTTAACTCTTCTGCTACTACAAACCTGCCACCTTTTTTAACCCCCAGCATTTTCATGCACAAGCAGATGAAGCAACATAGCACTGGAGTACAATTATTAGAGGGCTTCAAAAGCTACTTGGATCCGGTTTAGCTTCTCTAGAAAGTCTAGACAGACCATTTCAGGGGCTGGAGCTGAGTGCTGGAGAGGTAAAGATTAATTTAGCACTCTCAGCAGACACAAATTAACCCTATTTATCTTCATTCGAGATTAGACATGTTAGCATCCAGTCTTGCACAGAAAACAAGGCCCTGAAATTAGGAAGATGTGACTGAAAAAGCAAAGTAATAAGGCAGCTAGTTCTGTGCCACTCCATTTACAGCAGAAGGTGGGAAGCCAGGCAAAACAAAAACCTAACTCAATGTACAGCACTCCTTTTTCACTGTCTTACTTTCAGCCTCAGCACCCTGGCTTATCTAGGAAAACTATTTGCCAGCTAACTGAATTCTCAAGTCCCTGAAAATTAATTCCACATTTGTAGTTTCTTTGGAATATTCTCAACCCTTTGAAATACACGAGGAGTTAATCCATTCAAAGAGGGCTGTTGTTCAAAGCTACCCCTTCTCACATTTTTTTGAGGAAGGATTCAAGTGAATATAAGAGCCTGGGGTTTACAACATGCATTTTGTACCTGGCCATGACCTGCTAATCTTCAAAGTCTATTGATCCATGAATGTTTCTGGAGTAAAATCATTGATTCTTTGGAGAGCCAGAAAGCAGCAGCTAAAATGTGAATGTCTGGAGGACCTGTATAAATAAATGGTGAGATTTTGAATTACTGTAATTAAATAAAGATTTTTCAGCCATTAAAATGTAGTATGTATCATGACAATTTTATGAGGATTCCTGGTTTGGGTTTGATTTGGGGTTTTTTGGTTTGCTGTTTGTTTGTTTGTTTTAGGGTGTTTTTTTTAAGCAATATAAGCGGTATATAAAGGGCCAAATTCTACCCTCTGTTATGCAATGTATAGATTCTGACAGCAGCTTCATAAGTGCACATGAAAGCATATTTAGGCCCTGGAATCAGCCATAAAAAGTTAAATGATATTGCATATATAGAGCTGGAAGTGTCATTCTATCTGAAATATTTCCCAATCAGTGGTAGACATAAATTACTTGAAGATGAAGATTACATAGGGCCTGAAAAAAAAGGTTTGAAAAAGTGTCAGATTATAACAATAATTGCACTAGGACTGACACAGACTAACTGCAGTGGGCCACCTATGCTCAGCATATGGGTTTGACTATTTCTTTTTTTACTCACAGTGAAACACAGGGATGACTTTTTTTGACTGCTGCATTAAGCCTGTAAAGAATGCAAGGGTCACAAGAAAGGAAGGACTCTTCCTGCATTAACAAGAACACAGGGCTGCATCTCTCAGAGAAATCATGTTCAGCTTTACTGGGTTGACAACCATGCTCAGGAATTGGAAAATCGTGCCATTTAAAAACATGAAGATCCAGTAGTAAACCTTCCAACAACTAATTTTTATAATCTTTGCTAGAAGGAAAAAATAGAGAGAGACCACTTTGCCTCAATTTATTTTTGCCCAGGCAGTTGCAGGTGGGGGAAGTACCCCCTAAATGAACTTACCCACTTCTAATTCTTTCCTGGAAATCATGCTGGTGAGACAAATTCCTTTCCCACTCCTGGCCTGAAGCAACCATAGTGCCCCACATGTGAATTTTCCGTACCCTAACACAGGGGCCTTGCTGTACAACATCTTTACGGTTTAAAGGAGAGAAACAGGTACACTCAGGGTGATTCCCTGACTTAATTTGGACACCAGTCTTCAGAAGAGTTACCCTTTTGGGTAACTCCCTAAAGGAGCCAACTGCTTTATGCTAGACAGCTTGGGGCATTTTGAAGAGCTAACTTCTGTATCCATATCCACTCTGCAAACATGCACTGTTAGAAGAATCCTCCAGGAGCTGACTGCTCCAAGTTCTGCACTTTGGGTAAGAGGTATCAGTTGCATACCTGAAGACAAGCAGTCCTGGAACACCCTCCTGGAGCTATTCACTGTGGAAAGTGAAACACAATAATGCTTCTTATCAGCCTTGGAGACCTGCCCCTGCCCTTCTAATGCTTTTCAAATGACCAAGAAAGGGAAAAAAAGATCAAAACAGATAATGCAGACCTTACTCCTCTGTTTGCAAGGGAAATGGCTGGAGCTTCAAGGCCACTCCAGTAGAATAACCGAGGATCAGAAGAGCTGGAAAGTCAGACTTTGTGAGGAAACTCGGTGAACATCTTCCACCAGGGCACTTGGTGTTGTTGGGCCTTGCAACACCAAATACTGCAGCTGAGAGTAAGGATGCACAGTGCTCCACCATGGCTTGGAGTAACTCATACCAACATCAAGTACTCGAAGCCATTTCCAAACATTCCTCACTCCTCTGGTTCCCAGCCATCAGAAGCCTCTCTGAACAGGTTTCTCTCATTTTCTGCTGTTTCCCAGTCCATATTATGCCTTTTTTTTTTTTTTTTCAATTTGCCCATTAATTAGCTATGACAAAAACAATATTTTCATACTTCTTCCCTCAGCCCAAACAGCAGCTTCCACTTGCTCTTCAGGATTTATGTTTTCAGAGACAAGACCTACCCAGGATACCATTAGGATTTTTCCACGTTTCTGCCAGAACTCTTCAGGGTCACTGGCACACACTGAACCTCCTCAGAAGCATCAAGGGGAAATCTGATGTAGGCAGCAGAATATACCCTCTTACTTGTCAAATCTAAACTGAAGACAACTAATCACTCTTAGAGAAAGCAACTCTTTATACTTTAGGTTAGATGCTGGCACCTTTATCTGCCATAGGAGGGACAAGTCCCTGACTGGGGAAGAAACAGAGCTGAAGTTCCTTTTTTTTTTTTTTTTTTATTTATAGCTGTTACTGTATCATTTAAAGCAAGTGAAAAATAATTACCAAAGTATTCTCTCTTCAAAAATTCCTGTTATGTACATTACAATGCCACGATTTTGACTGTGTAGTGTACCAATGACAAGAGCAGCAACACTACTCTTCCAGCAACTACTTTTATGAATCCTGTCTTTTTGCCTTTAGGAGCCCACAGATTTTACTCTGCCTGTTGGATAGGACTGTTGCTTGCACTGTGTGTGACTATTTCCTACCACACAATACTGATCACACATCCAGCATCGCCAAGGCGAAAGCAAACAAAAAACCTGGCACCGCTTTGACTTTTCACAAACTCTAAATAAACTGATTTGAAAGTAAAGGGTTATGTAGGAAACCTTCCAAGAGCCATTGAAACCTCTGCATATGTTTGTTGCCACTTCCAGCGAGCCCAGGGCACGGCGGTACCTCCACCTGCGGGGCTCTGCGGTCTGCTCTCACCTCACCCAGCAATTAAGTTTCGGAGTATTTCACAAAAAAACATTCCTTTCCCTCAGGCTGAGTCTTACAAAGAGAATAAAAACAAAACAAAAGCATTGGTAACCAGTCTCATGGCAAAAAAACCCTCTTAGAGCGTGGCTGGGCTAGCAGCTCCCTGTACCGAGGCGCTTGTTTAACGGGGACCCTTTTCCAAGGAAACACTGGATACTGCCTCTTTGATATTCAGAATTGGTAGTGACTACTGCCAGCCCATAATCTGAGATGTTTTCAGCAATCAGCTAAAGTTCCCTGAAAAAAAATCTGTACACAAAAACGTCTTCAAAGAGACTGGAGCTTAATTTCATCTAGCCAGAAGGAAGGTTGTTAGGACAGAGATGAGCAAAGCTAAATTTCATTAAGCTATCACAAAGTTTACTCACCATGAAAAACACTTGGCTATAAATGAGGAATAAGACATATAAGAAATAAATAAGTGAGAAATACCTACAGGCAAGAGACTGAATGGGCTGGAGCATAAGCAGCACAGAGGAGAAAAAGCAAAATAGTAAAACTAAGTTACTCCAACACAAGGCAAGTGAAACACAGCTTATTAATTCTCAGTGGAGGGAGACCTCAATTCCATTACACTTCCAACACGAAAGGCATACAAGTCAGTAAAATAATAATCTACTGGAACCTTGTTTTTATTAGTCTGATTGTCAGTACTTAGCTTACTAAGACAAAAATCAACACTTCCTCTGACTCTTCCCCAGCTGTTTATCTTTCAGAAGCAGCACTTCCAGTGCACCCATTTAGCAATTTATGAGCCTACCTGTGTCTGCTCCTGTTGTTCACCACATCAATTTTCCGAAACAAAAACATCTCCTTGTTTCCATTAACTGGTCATTACAACATGTTGATACCAACAGTTCATCACTGGTTATAATTCTGTTGATTAAAAGAAATCAGCCTGGGAGATGAACTCTGCTAATGGGACAGCACCCCCCCTGCATTTGCTGTTACCGAAAACCCTCTTCTTCTCTTTTAGAAATACTTAATAAAACGTCTTTTTAAATGCTTTGAGTGGAACCTTCATAGCTCAGTGTAGCTGGTTTATTCTCCTGGGATCTAATAAAAAGCTGAAAGGATGACTTATGATATTTTGGATAGCTCCAGTTCCTGAATTCTGCTATGATAACTCACCCTTCAGGGGAAGGAAGTACCTACCCTGGCACCTCCATCTTCCAAACAGGCACTCAATCTAAAACACAGAAAATCTTAGGGATTCCAGTTTTTTAAAAGGGTCAGAATTTCAAAATCACACAGACCCATTAGGGGAGATGAATTTTCACACCTGTTCAGTGAAAGTAAATACAGCACACGTGTCACTATCAATTAAGCAACGTTCATTCTTTTTCCCTGAAGATGCACCTTTCCTCTAGGAATATAAATGTTTCACTTAAATTTTAATATCCATCAGGTCTCACCATCTTCATGTTGGAAAAAGAGCTCTTTAGAAACCTGCTAAGCTCAGACAAGAAAGCTTAAACAAACAGAATAAACATAAGCGTATTTTTAGAAATAATTCTTGTCTTAGAAAAATTACTCCCATGCCCACTTGGGTGTGATAAATGCTAAGAGTAAAACCTCTTCTGCTTCCTTCCACCATACAGAAAAGAATGAAAGAAATCAATGTTGTTTTGCTGCAGATTTAACACATAATATCTTGGTAACACTTGCATTAGCAAGATTCAAACAGAAAGAAGAGCAGAAGCTTCCCTAGTCTCCTGGGAAGCAGTACAACCTACTTCAAAAGGACAGCATGTATATATTGAGGAAGTAAGGAAACAGAATTTCAACAGATATTTCTACTCCTAAAATGAGAATTGTCGTTCAGGACATCAGTGATCTTAGGAAAAGATGCAAAAATTAGAGAATCAACAGAAATCTAAGCCACTTTTTAATAGCTGAATATAAAAAGAGTCTTCAATATAATTGACAAAATTATGATGAATCAAGCAGCTAAAAATCAACATGACATAACAGCGATGGGAATTAATGGAGAATTATTACCCTATTAACAGGATTTGCATGATGCCCAATGCAAGGTCTTCATACTAAGATTAAGGTTTTTTGTTGTTATTGGGCTGGTTTCTGGAAGCTCAGCTCCACTTCAAACCTCCTGCTGCATTTGCTCAGTTTGAAATATGAAGTGCACCATGCCCAGTGGAACATTCAGTTGTTAACTCTTGCTTTGGGTTCTGATATGAGGAGTCCAGAGCCTACTGATGGCTGGGATTCCATCTCTTCTCCAGCTTCTGAAGGGTACACAAACCTCTTGTCCTCTTAAGGCAAACAGCTGATATCACAGCTATTCCAAAGCTGTTCATTGATGCCAAGTTCAGAACCAGAAAGGAGGTAGCAGAACCCTGTGGAGTTTTGTTTTATTTGAATATTTTGGCCAGTTCTCTTACATTCTGATGGAAGATTTCCAGCTTGGTTCTCCCAGAAGAATCTCAATTCGGTCTCCCACCATTCCAAATGTACTGATAACAACATACTGGCCAGATTTTCCCTATACTAGAGAAGATCTATATGGGGCCCCTCTTCTTTGTTTCTCTTCCCTGTGCGGGCATGTTTCTGAATTTTACTACTTACCCCCTTTTCCTGAATACTTTAATTGCTTGTAATCAAACCCCTTTTTACTTCAAAGTCTGTCAAACACAGACAAACAGACAAACTCCAAAGGTGGTGAACAGACAGACCAAAAAGCAGATTTCAGGTTTGTTTCTCTGGCTGAAACCACTGGCAGTGACCTGCCTCCCCTTTGCTGGAAAGTTCACTTTAATACATCTTTGGACTTGAACTACCAACCAGACTTCCAGTTTTAACAATTACCTGTCTCAGCAAGATACTGCTAATAAAAAGCTGAAAGGATGACTAACAATATTCTGGATATCTCCAGTTCCTGAAAGTGCCTTTGGATAAAACTTGCCCTTAATCCTTCTCTGTAACACAACCACATATTATCAACCTGAAGTTACATAACACACTATTTCAATTCTTTTCACATCTCGGATCTGTAACTCCAGCTCACATTAAACAGCCTTTGATGGTTAATGATATCAGCTTAGGTGGAGTGAACACTTGCATTTTAAGCTCAGAACCTGCAGCAGTGTTTGATGTTGCCATCAAACCAGAGCCTTCCCAACACCCTCCATCCCTGAGCACTCACCCTCAGCTCGTGCTGCTGCAGCTGAATTGGACAGGGGGGTGTGGGAGAGGAATAGGTGTGTCCAGAGGAGAAGGCAGTTCTAGAGAAAGGGAGGTTTAAAGCCCAGTTGTCCCTCCCGATCTCAAAGTATGGATTTGACCAGGCAGACTAATGCACATCAGGGAACTCAGAGTTTATGGCTGTTGCTTTCATCCTCTCCTGCAAGTCTTGGTAACTCAGTGGCCATAGGAAGAACTCTTACCAGAGTCAACAAACTGAATTGACCTCTTGCGGTGTAAAAAATATACAGCATGAATGTCTCCGAACCCCGTCCCGGTAACTCTGGGTGTTCCTCCAGAGGGACAAATGTGATATGCAAGAAGGCACAGCACATCTGCACTAAGTCCTTTCAGCTTCACCACGTGAGGTTTTAAACGAATGGGAAAGAATGGAAACCTTCCCAAATGGAATACTGATGAGAGCATTCCACATCTGCGTATAAATTTGCAAATTGGTGCCGCCGGAAGGAATTTTTCCTCCAAACTGTCTTTAAGGAAAACGTGAAGAACCAAATTACTATGGCAATGCCTCAAATAAAGTGTTTTTCCACGTATTAGAAACCTCTCTATAGTATTGGAAGCCTACCTGGTTTTGCAAAACTGAATGATTGCCACATCACTATTAACTGCACATTAGAAGACAAATTACAAATAAAAGTGTGATCTCTACAAAAGGTTGCAAGCAGATTGCTTAGTCCTTAGTCCTTTATTGGTCCTTAATAAAGGCTGGTGGAAGTCAAGCAGAACAGCTTCATATGATATAAATCTAAAGTATGTTTTAAATTTACATTACCTTAAAGGCATTAAAAATTCCAAATGCTTTAATTTTAATATAGCTTAATTATTCCCTATATGTTCTTGATTTACGTCTATAACTTTTTTCCCTCAGTAATGTCCAGCAGTTATAAATCTCTGCTTAAAACAAAACACATTGGATAAATATGAAAAAGAAATGCAAATCAAAAGCAATGTGTTTACAGAGAAAACATAACACTGGAAAACAGTAATGTAGAAATATTTACTTTTCTAGAGAAATATCACACAGAAATGTCAGCATTACACAAAAACTTCAACTACTTACATTTACACTTAAATGTTGTAAAATCAGACCTGAGACAGACTAAAACCAATTTTTTCTGTGCTGGTCTGGCCAAGGAATGGTGAAAAATGCTTACAACAGGTAAGAATTTACACCAAAAGAAGGAATATTGCTTTCCCCCTACCACTGCCATTTAGCTAATTCTTATAAAGTTTTAATACATAACCTACTGCAAAATCCCTCTGTGGAACACCACAGGACTGTAGTGTCCAGTCTGCAGGGGGATCTGAAGCCTTTAGTTTAAATTAAACCACGTAAATCCACTGAGCAGTAGTGGTATAATTGCAACTTGATAAGGGCTAAGCAGAGACAGATCCCTACAATCTCCTGAGGATTGGGAAGCACTGCCCAGACAGCAGAGCCAGTTAGGACCAAAAAAAAGCTGCCTTCCTCCCCACCCCCCACTCCCTCCAGCATGTCAAGCTGTAACCTGACAGAGGGCAACTTTTGGGGAAAAAAATGTTTATGTTGGGTTTGCTCCACTGGAACCCAGGACAAACTGAGAAATGCTCCCTTCTGCTGGCAGAGCTGCACCCACACCAGGAGTTCTGACTGCAGCACCAGAGAGAGGGGGGATTGTTCCAGTCCTGTGCCAACAGCACGCAGAGGTATCCCAGGGACACGGGCATGGAGCTACTGGTACAAAAGGACACCTAGAGCAGATGCTGGAGAAGAAGAAAAGCCATCAGGGCACAGCTGCTGCCTCCCCATCCAACATGCACAGAGGGAAAACTGCCAGACTTGTGCATATCCCTTCCTTCTGTGGGGAACCAGCACCTCAAGGCAGGCTGGGAAGGACCTCCTCTGCCCCCTCAGTGCTCCAGTGCTGCTCACTTAGGCCACAGAGCAGGAAAGAACAGGTCAGCTCTCCTGCACCTCCTGCCTCTGGGTGTCCTCGGGATGTGGAGCTCAGCTCAGCCCGAAGCTCCAACAGTGGAGCCCGTGAGCACTTCCAGGACTTCTCAACCCTGAGGGGAATCTGAAGAGGCCCCAAGGGGCAACACTGCTGATGCAGCAACAGGGATTCTTTTTTCTAAATTCTGCGCAGGGAAATTAGAGAAATTAATGAGAAAGCAACAGGAACAGAGTCCAGAAAACGTACAGTGCTCACTCTGACATCACACCATTACTCTGTCCACTCTCATATATTACAATAATATGTGATGTCTTAATTAAGTTATTGCCCAAACACAGCAGGATACCCTTTTTATCTTAAGCAAGTGTCATGTCTGTACTAATTTCATTATAGATTTAGACTTTCTGCATGACAAAAGCCACACAGGTAGAAGAACAGTTATCTTATAAAGTGTCTTGGAACATTATGACACTAGGATAGAGTGAGTCAGTATAAATAAAATGCTGCTGTAACTAAAACATATTCTGCTCCTGAGGGAGAAGGGACTGATACACCAGATAGGAATTCAAGAGACAGAGTAACATGAATCCCAAATCTCATGTGTACTTCTACAAAGCCATTGACTACTTTTTACAGTAATTTCTCCTACAAACAAAAAACAGCTGGTAGCAGCCTCTAATATGATGTTTAGTGCTTTTCCAAACAGCCCAAGACCTGTCCCAGGACTGCCTACCAGTAGGTAAACGTAGTCCTTTGGTCACTACAAGGTTTTGAAGAAGGAACTGCACAGATGCCCAGCAAGTTAACTTCAAATTACAACAACAACAAAAGGTATCTTAGCAGAAACTATGAGGCCCAAGATCTTCCCTTGATTTAAGGCATCAAGGAAAACAATATAAACCTTTTCAAGGAAAGCTTGGAACTTATCTCACCATTTAAGTGATAAAATGTGTTTGCTTCATAAAGCCTCCTCACAGCATCCCACTGTTAGTTCACAACTTTTTTCTTTCCTTTTTTTTTTTTTCTTCAAATATTTGAACTGTTCCTGGACCATAAAAACAGGCTTTCATTTTAATCTGCTTAACACACTGTGGGAAAGGGCTTCTAATTTCACAGGACTGAGATAAGACAAATAATTCATATAACACATTAGCACAACATCTCTGGTGAAAGCATTTAGTCAGAGCTCATTGGAAACAATGGGGTGCTGGAGCAAATCTGAGAGGCAACTATCTGAGACCCCACCATGCACTAAACACATTTTACATTCCATTCCATAGGAAAGACAAGATCACAGAATAAGAATATATTAATTGCCCAGAGGCAGTAAGGCAGTAAATTCCCCTCCCCTCAGCAGACACTGCAGCTTCCCCCACTACTCCAGTCCTTTTCCAAATGTTGGTTGTTTTTTTTTTTTTCCAGGCCATTCTCCAAATCAGTCATCTTTCCTTTGTGCCCTTTCATTACACTTCTTCCTTAAGTTCCACATCTTTCTTTTACTGTTCATTACCCAAAACTACCCTGCTCCCCCTTTGGCTTCATTTACTTCCTTTCTGGGTTTGTTTTTACATTTTCTATTGCTGCCTTTCCAGAGCCAAGTTTGCTTCCAGTGTGCATTGTGCTGTGTGCAGAGAAAAGCAATGCAACAAAATATTTTCAGTATATTGGCACGAGTCCCCACCTCGCCACTTGTGATCATTTGCTCTCAAATCCCCAAAGACATTCTGCTTTGAACCTCTGCTGTGGCGAAGAAAAGAAAGGATACGTGGAAGAAATTCAGAGGGGAACTTGCCAATTGCAGAGATCTGTGACAATTTCCACAGTCTCTGAGCTGGGCTGAAAACAACAGGAAGGTGGATTTGGGAACGTTAGAAACCCCAGGCTGAGGCCAAATGCAGCATGCTAAAGGGAAGCTGTAAACCAAGCTGATCTGTTGATCCTGGCTTCGTCCAGAATCCTTTGTCCTTATCCCCTCCGAGGTGAATGCTGTGTGTGGGAGCGTTCTCTGGAGAGCTGAAACCAAAGATCCTAGTGACGGAATGCCTTGGGCACTGCTGTGGAAAGTTAATGACTCGCTAGAATTTTGGAAGGATTTTGCTCCCCTTTAAAAAATAAAATAAAATAAAAAAAAAAATCTTCCCTTGTTCTTTTGCACAGCCTTGGATACCACACTGCCTGTCACATCTCTGAGACACTGCTGACCCAGCCTGGCAATTTCCCTGGGGTATTATCATCAAAAAAATTAACAACTGCAACTTCTCATGAACTAGAACGGTGAATCTCTAAAAAGAGGTAAAGTGGTAGAGTGTAATTTACCTAGAAAACAAAAAAATATGGGAAGATAATTCCGTTATGGTCAAACCCTCTTAGAGGCAGCCAAAATCTAGAGAGAGAAAAGCCAAATGACAGGGCACCTCGACAGTCAGCTTTCTAGATTTTTTGTGGGTAAGTCCCTACAATTCGTTCACCTTTCCCTTCCTTCTTTCCATCAGGAAACAAAAAAGACTTTTTGATTGATATACATATATATAGAGAGAGCTAAGATTTCAGTAATTCCAAAAAAAAAATCCTTTAGCAATCTGAGCAAAAACATTCCATATCCAGCAACAGACAAGTGCAGCTCAGGTTCTGTACCCGAGGAAATGGTTGCTCATCTCCTAACAGCTGCTCTGAAGTAGGGATATAAATTCTTCTCCAGCAGTGGAGCCACAGTATGATCCCACAAGCAAAATTACAGCAGGGTAACAATATATCTGCCAAAGTAATTACAACTACTCACCCAGCCCCCCTACCCTGAAAACTACAGTTAATTCATCTTTTTTTCCAAAGTCCTCTTAATTGATACTAGAATTTCATGTTTTTCTAAACAATTTCCCATTTTCCCTTGATCTTTACTACACACACAGCCCAGCTTCACTATCACTGACACCAACAGAATCATTCACTGCACTTGGTATTAAACACACACATAAACTGTCACAGGACCAAGTCTTGTGCCAGCAGAGCAGAACTCCTCTAATAGCCAAGGGTAGCTCTCATGCTGCCAACATATGACTGACCTGAGCTGATCCCTTGCACATTCACATTCATGAAAATCAGACCACTTCTTAAAAGTACACCTGATTCTTGCAGAAAAAAAATATACCATTACAAATGTTAAGAGTGTTGAGTGGGAATGAAATCTCTAGCAATGACTTGCTGGTCTGGTTTTTTAAAGACTCTCCAGGTGTAAATCCTGGCTGGCTATTGACAGGCTGGCAGGACTGCTCAGAGCCTGGGAGTGCAGCACCACCCCAGAGTGCTTCTGCCATTATTCCTCCAAGCATCAGTCCTGCAAAGAGTTGCTTTTGTGCTTTTGCTGACTGATTTTTACGTGTATTTATCCCAGAATCACTCTGACTCAACAGAAGAGTTACCAGTTCAGAGAATACTTCATTGGGATTTTTAAGAGGCCTCTCTAACAACCCAGACAGTAAAGGACCCTTTCCTAACTGCTATAATGACAAGACAAATGACTAACAAAACTTCTAAAGATTACACAAATGAAGCATGACGCAGAGAGAGGTTTTTGATATGCCCTAGTTTCCTCTGAGATTGGTTTTATTTTATTTTATTTTTTAATATACACAGGATTTAGAAGATGCTTCATGCTGACAGTTTTTTTACTTCAAGTAAAGTATTAACAAAAGCTGTATTTTAGCCTGTCTTACCAAATTTCAAGACTTCTCTCAAACAAATAGTTCAAACCTTACCTTTCTGCCCTTAGTTAAAAGACGTAGTGCAGCAGAGCCCTTTCACTGATTTACATTTGGTACAGACTTTGGCAGAGTCATCTATCGGTTCATAAAAAGGCCTTTTTTCCTACCTCTACCTTTGAAGAGAAACTATGAGGGGAAATCCTACTTTAAAGTATTCTCATAATTCCATGACAGGAATAAAATAAACCCTATAATCAGTATTTCACAAGTCTTGGCCTTGGTTTTATCCTTGACTGTATCTAACAGACCTTGCTTCAGTGCCAAAACAGTCAAGTCAAGCTCTACTAATACATAATTTAAGTTTTCCCCATGGTGTCTACAGTTTTGCATATATATGTATTTCAGAAGTGTAAGGCATACAATTCTACAGAGCTATGGAAAAACTCCTCTCTCCCAGGTGAGGAGCTGGCAGTGCTGTTGGATGTGTCATCAATGGCCCTTATGCCAAATGCTCTACCTCCACTTTTTGATTTTTGATTTGCCCTTTGTATTCTTTCAGCCACATTTTCAAAACCAGCCACAGAGTTCTTGGCCACACATTCACCATTCTTCACACAAACCACCTCTTTGGATGAGCATTCGAAGGATTTTTGTAAGAGTAATAAAAAAAAAAAAGGGGGGGGGAGGGTCTCTGTTCAACCTCCTTCTAGGAGTTTTAATTTCCATCCTCTCTCTGGATTAAACACTTTCAATCCATCTGAACAGTTGCAGAACTAAAGCACACAGACATATTGTCAATTAATGCTGTAAATATCCCACAGTCTGCATGAAATGGAACATTTAAAAAGAACAGCAGCCCCGCAGTTTTTCTCTCCGTGATCACTACACCTGCCTCATTAATCTCACACGCCCATGTGAAGTAAATACACGGTACAACTACAAACTAAAAATCAACAAAGCCTTTAAGAACGGTTTAATTTGGTTCTACAAGGGAGGTTATCATAACCCAGCTCTGCTTTCTCACGTTCTGCTGGCGATTGCTCTGAGCTCAGTTTCAGCTGCTAACTTTGTTCTCCATCTCGCTATCTATCATGCTGTTATAATGCCAGCTCAAATGCTGTTTGTAACAGCACAGCAATTCCTCAGGAGTTGCCAGCTTCATAGCGTGTTCCTTTAGAAGTGCACGGAAATTATTAGATTAAATTACAAATGAAAGGCTCTGCAGTTGGTCATTATTACTGGAACATTTATGTACATTCGGTTGATCATGAATTTTGACTTTTGGTCCTTTGCAGATCTTCTGTTATATCCTGTTTTGCTACATAATATGGGAAGCGAAACTGAAGACAAGTGGAAAAGAGCTCTGTGTTTTCCCCACGGTCCCCAATATCCTCACAAGACTGTGACACCCACCTCCCCCATCCCCTCCTGGCTGAGGGGCAACAGATCCCCCAGCACCAGCTGTGAAACCCCTGTGAACACGAGCACGTTTCACAGACTGCACCTCACTACTTAAGGAATGCTACAGTGAGAAATTTGCTTTACAAAGCAAGACCTGCAACGTGCCAGGCGTCCCCCCTGGTTTATAAGATTTCACATACCAGCATGGAACCAAACAATTAATACATCCAGAAATACCCGAAGAAAACATTGATCATACTGCATCTGGTGATCACAATAGGGTAAGCAGCAGGATCTTCGATTATCTCACTGCTGGGGGTATCATTTTCAGGAAGGTATTTCAAACCAATTTCTTGACCATACATTGCCACTGAAAATATCTAGTAATTTTCTACAGGAATAGAGCTGTTTGACCCAATTCCAATGCAGATAATTATATTATCTGTATCCAAAATCCCTCTGAGTGTTTCAATCAGGTATGGTATTCTTCACTTTCTGTTCTGATCTGCTTAGCATGGCTGAGCACCATTAAACAGCTGTCAGATTCCACACAAGAAGTGGCTGGATTTCAGTAATAAGCAAAATGGTTCCCGATAGTGTTGAAAACACCTGGGGATCCTTCCAAATGAACAGTGCAATGAGGCTAAACTTTAAGATTAAACTGCTGTAAAATAAGCCCCACAATTTCTTCATGAAAATACACACCCTAGTACACTTAGTCTCTGAAGAGCTCAGTTGTTGCCGAGACTGAAACATACCCAGATGAGACTTCAGATAACGGGATGAAGAATAATTCACTACCTTTGCATTCAAGAAATTAGACAATTAACTCCTCGTGACATACAGCCCAAGCTGTTCTCATGTTTCTATCAGCACAGACCATCTACAACAGATACGCCGAAGTGCTAAACTGTGAGTCAGAGAACAGAGCTCACTGTGTTAGTTCAGCTATCACAAAATAAAATACCAGTCTCTTCTTCATTTTCAGTCCAAGGGGATTTTATAGAAAACATTTAAAGAAGCAACAGAACTAACTCATCTTGAACACGGCTAGTTAGAAGTGAGAAACTTTCTAATCATCACAACAGCAAAGCTGTAGAAGAGCCAAAAAAACCCCTAACAACCCTAAAACTGAAGTTCTATCCATTCTGAGACCAAAGGTGCAACATGGATCTATCTAGTGGCAGCAGCGGATTTAGACTCTGCTCTGCAGGACCCTCCTCTACATATCTGTGAGAATCTGTGCAGGTAAGGATGCATGAACTGTCTGCCAGCTGTGAGTGTATAGAGAACCAACAGCTTAAAAACTACAGCTCTGTAAACTGCATTTCCAGAGGTGATTATCAGGGCTCCAAAGACAGCCTCAGCAATAGGTGAAACACAAGATACTTGAACGAGGAACCAGAGGAAGAGAAAACAAGACAGCAGAAATCTGTATATGAAGTGTGGATGCATCCACACATTCACAAGTTCCTCCAACATTTTACCTATAGGAAGTTCCCCTCCCACCAAAGCCACAGCAAACTGCAGAAGCTCCCCAGCGTGCTCAGGTCCAGGTGTGAGTGTGCTGTGACAGGGAAAAAATTCAGCTCTGCTTGAGATGTGACTCTGCTCCCAGAGGAACTGGGATGACAGGAAGCCTATGGCTGAGAGGCCTGGATGGACAGACAGCTGAGGCAGTGACAACTGCCTTGCAGCACGGGAATGGAAGGCCCTCAGTCAAGTGTATTGTTGGATTTTGACAGCTTCCTGTAACCTACCTGGGCCCAGCATTCCCCTTCTCCTTCCCCTGCTTTCTGCCAGCCCCAGCTCCTGCTGCCGACTGGAGCCCTGTGCTCCCCGTCTGGAATTAGGGGAGCACCGAGCCTGTAAACAATCCTGCACTCAGACTGGCCACTGCATTCAGACACACCCATAATTCTGATTTTTTTTTTTAATTTGTCTTTTTTAACACCTGTTCTTACAACTGTGTGTCACTGAAAACACGCTCCTAAAAATATTTCGGTAAAGAATGGCTCACCTGTTTGTGAATTAATTTCAAGAGTGATACGGATATCACAGTAATTTAAAACCAGGTTGAGCTTTTTCCCTTTCTCCTTTTTACTGGGATAGCTCTCAGATTAAATGCATTGAAGTCGATTGAGTCATTTCAGATTTTCCCCAGCACGCATTTTTGGAGCTTAGAAAACAAATACCAGAAGAAAAATAAAAAATCAGACAACCTCCCAAAGCTGAAATTGCCCTTTCTATTCAAATGCAGTGCTATACCCAAAACTGAAATTGTCACACAGCCCGTTAATCTCCATTACAAAACATGTTCTTTATTTAGTAAAATTACAGCATTTGGTTGAATGATAACAGTATTTACATACTGGTTTATGAGCTCCTGAGATGTTTCTCAAGCAAATAAAATAAGAGAATAGGTTATGGTTTATTGAAATAAGAGAACTGCATTGTTCCTAGGAGAACAACATACTGCTGCTATTATTGCTCCTATGCTACAAACATTTAAAACAATGCTGTACTTTAAAGGATTCAAAGCACATATCATCTACCAAAATAGGACTAAATCAGTGGTGCATGCAGAATAGCCCTCAGTGATGACAAAGGCAACCCAAAGAATCTACAGGAAACATCCAAATTTATAAAATTCAAAAAGAGTCCTCCTGAAAACAACACACAAAATTTTGCACTGTGGAATTTTTGCTCGGTGGAATAGTCTAAATCCAGAAACTGAGAAAACCTAGGGAAAAAATGGTTTTTAAAGAAAAGGACATCACAAACCTATTGTTGTCACTATTAATGATGTCACATCCCTACTTGTGGAGCACTACTCAAATTAAAACATAGCACAAAAAGCAACACCCCTCAATTTACTAGTAGAGAAAGGATTAGGATAAATAGATGACATGATAAAAAATTCCAAAGGGTTCTGGAAAATAGCAAATACCCTCAGTACTTCAACAGCAAGAAAAGAAGAACAAGTACCTACATAGCTGCAATTTTCTATTATTAAATATTAAGCATCATGTAAACATTTGCACACAGCATCATCCAATGATGTAAGAGATGTCTTTTTTTTTTTCAGCAAGATATTCTCTCTTGACCGACTCACCTCTGAGACCAAGAGCTCGGTTCCAAAAAAACCAAGCATTTTTCTCAGGTTTAAAAGCTTCTTATGTACTTTTCCTTTTTAATAAGACAGTAGTTCTCTATTAAAGTACAGCTTATTCAATTATGACTGTTTCTAAGGGGACTAACACAACATTAAGCCTTAGACTGTAGCATGGGTAGAAGTCCATGGATGGCAAAGCCTGCAAAGGGAAATGAATTGCAACAACAGTCCTAGGCCAGGGCCAGGGCTGGTGAGTGAAACATTCCTCCTCCTAACCATGGCAAACCAGAAGCCCTGCCTGCAGAACACACACACACACACACACTCACACTGACATTCACCCTGCTGGACAGTGGCTGGTCTTCAGGAAATCTGAACAATCAGCAGCAGCATTAAAAAACATCCTTTTGGGAACGTTTTATCCATTGCCTGCTCTTTCCATGTATGGTGTCAATGCTCTAACAATCAGTTTTGATATCAAACTGCAGGTGATTTTCCAAAACATGCAAGGATACAGGTATGCTCCCACATATTGAATAAATCAGGTAACAACTCCCCATTTGCAAGGTGCTTTTGATAACTCCAGCAGTTGTTTCCAAGTTAAGTGTTCTACGCAGCAACTAATACAGCCTAACCTTTGCAAAATAAAACCCAAGTTATGTAAGGATCTGGCGGTGCAAACAGGTTTGCCTATCAAGCAATGAAGTATTTTGAAATGATGGCGTTGTAATAACTAAAGCTTCACTTAAGATTTTATTCCACAGCAAACTTTCCCGGCTTCTTCATCAACAGTCCTGTCTTTCATTTTGTTTTCTTCATTCCCTATGTACACAGGTTATTATAAACCCTGAAGTATCACAGCAGCTTTGCAGCAGGTGCAGCTATGAAAATAAAGGATACGAAACAAATATTGGTAGTGTTTGCCAAGTCAAAAAATAAGGATTTTTACAGTTAGACAGGGGAGTGTGTACATTTATCTAAGGATCTGTGTATCTGTTTCACTTCTCCATTCAGCATGAGAGTCCAGACCTGCCCGCTTCCAACACATGGAAGAATCCTGACCCAAACAGGTACATTTTTGAACTCAGTACACAGTTGAGCATATGAGCTTATAAACCAGCAGTTCTAAAAATAATTTCACCTATACTAGTCACACATTAAGGTCACGTTGTTGCCACAAGATATAAAGGACCATATGAAAAAAAAAGGGGCAAAAAACCAAATGCTATTCCAATAGCTTTAGAAACAAAACAAACCTGCAAGTCTATAGGGACCCCTATCACCTAATCCATCAAGTCCTGATTTGAAGGAGGCCAAAACGTTGATACTGTCATGTTTCCCCGCGTGGTTCTGTATCTCCAGGTTTTAACTATTAGAAAGGCACAATCAGCTGGTGTATAGTGTGTAGGTCAATTTACTTCCAATACGCTAATTTATGCAACATTAGCACAGAATGCCAGCTCCAATTCTCTTACTGTTTGCACTCTAGGAGTAGACTTGTATTTTCTGCCAACTCCATTACATCATCCGAAAAAACCCAAACACTTCTTTTTTTT
>NW_021940637.1:2583792-2736683 GCF_001715985.3 Manacus vitellinus | reverse complement strand
CATGACTGTTGCAGCTGAAGCCGCATCAGAAGATGCCAGCTGTACTAAGCGTCTCAAGACCCACATGTTTAGCAGCCGCGCAGCCGGAGAAGGCAACATTTCAGACAATACCTCTCTCTCAATGAAGTGCGCTTTGACACAGAACAAAAGGTGACTAGCAAGGTGCCAGGAGACCTCCAGATCTGGTCTGACTTCTGCGAGCACCCTTGTGCAGTTCACAGTCTCGGCAATGGTCAACTCCTTGTCTACCACCTGATGTTAAAATCAAGTAGCAGCTGCCACCAACAGTGTATGGGAGAACACATCCCTCCTGTGTAGCAGAGGCCATGTTACATGCAGTCCGACTGCCTCCTGCACAGAAGGTGCTAAAGCTGCCTGCTTTGACTGCTCTGACTAGAACCACGTCCTGAGTAGACCAAATAATGACATTTTCACTGAAAGCAGTTCAAGCTTTTTCCAAATGGTACTGGATCATGTGCAAGCAGCTGATATGCCACCTTCTGCCAACCAGGACTGTTGCTACAGCTTTCAACACTGCTGATGCTGGTACCTGATGAAACTTGTAGGTAAACCCTGGACAATTCCACATTCTGCAGTTTAATCACCAGTACTGCAGTGCTCTGCCACAAATGCAGGCTGCTCGAACAGCTGTGAGATGTACCACAAGTCCTACCTGCCCCAGGAGCTCGTCCACAAGTTGGATTACATCTTGCACTGCTGGCAGTTCCTTTGGTGGAAGGGTAGAGTCTTGGGTCAGTTGATTTGGAGGGTCCTGGAGTTCCGATTACCCGTATCTGGAAAAGAAGCACCACAGTAGTTCTGATTATCTTATTGTCTACCTCCATCTGAGAGGGGTGGGCAGAGATTGCAGAAGACAGAGTAACATTAAAAATGATTCTGCATTTATTTTCAGAGCATGAATAAATGTGAGGGGATCAGACCTTGCCCACTGAGTAAACCAGCACTTGATCTTTGTGATTAAGGACTGGGTTAGGGCAGGCCTGAAAACCCCTGGGGCATGGACACAAAAGCTTACGAGCTTTTCACCATTGTGAAGTTAAACTGTGTCAAGCCCGATGGAAGCTGTTCCTAGAGAGCAGCTGGGAAGGGGAGCACTGGAAGGGGATGAGGAAGGCAGGAGCACAGTTTGCTCCCTGGGCCTTGTCTGAGTCTGCAGGAACATCCCTGGAACACAGGCTGGCACAGACAGGGGTCACATCCCAGCATGGTCTCACTGGCAGCCACAGCAGGCAGCGAGGTGGTCCTTCTCTGATGCAAGTTCAGTGGATCAGACCTGCAATTTCCTGCAAAGTCTCTCCCCTCTCTTTTCACTAATTGGCAGCCTCCAAACACAAGCAAGAATTATGTGATCTGTGGAAAGCGAACTGCCTGTTAGCCCAAGAGAAAGCTTATCCCTCTCTCCTCAGATCAGGGTTTAAGCAGGCTGACCAGGCGATGTGTGTTGGGAATCTTGCCCGGCTAATATAAAAAGAACTTCATTCCTCAAAGCTGCCAGACCACTGCCTTTCACCAGTGCTGGGAACAATTGGACTACTTGCCACAGTAAGGATTATTCACGTGAGTGTTTTGCAGGACTGGTTTTAGTATTGCACATATTTCAAATTAGCCCAGTGTAGTGTGGTTTTTTCTCTTCTCCTTTTACCTGTTAAAGGCCACTGATATTCACTACACCTGTCTTAGTTATGCAATTATCATTTTGTGCATCTTTTCCCCCATTTTCTAAAAGCAAATAATGTTTCAAATTACTTAGAAGAGAAAGGAGAAGGTTACAACAGGACAACATACAGTAGAGCTTTGGTTTTTAAAAGAAATTGAGAGGGAGGGGAAATCACTGGAGTAAACCCAAGTGCCTAGAACATCTGAATCAATGGAGAAGAAAAATTAATTTTATGTTGTTTAACAACGTCTCGTAAGTCACTAGCAATTAGAACCAGCTAAAGCACAACAGATCTGTAGCAAGTTTGCAGAGGCAACAATCTAAGAGGTTTTGTAGAACCTACTCAAGCAAAAAGACAAAACAGCTTTGCTCTTGCAAAAAGAGAGGGTGCCTGAAAATTGAAAGCACCATGAGCAAAGAAAATAGGGTGACAGTTCACGTGAGCTTTATCTAATGGATGAAAACCATCACAACTTTTGCCAAAACCTCCCTCTCCGTGAACCTGTTCTGCGAAGACATTTCCTGAGCATAGAAAAGGTCTTACTCGTCCTTCAGTCTTCTATTTCTAGCTTCCAACCCATACTAAAATGGCTCATTAACTTTGATCACTAAGCTTGTTTCAACAAGTGAGATGGCATTAGCAGCAAAGACAGGTATGCTGAGAAACTTGAGGATAAATGTTTAGTTAGGTTTAAAAGGACTTTAGAAACTGCTGCAGATGTTACCTGCAGCAGATCCTACCAGAAGTAACAGTAATGGAACAAAAGGGGACAAGTATCACCAAACAACTCTTAGTGATTTTATTGATTCCATGTAGATACGGTGACTAATAATTTTTAGAAATTTAATTAAAAAAATTCACACAAATGTTATGTGATTCTGAAGTAGACAAGATATAAAGATCAGATGGACACTTTTTCAGAGCACTGACACAGCAACAGAGGAAGTGGCAGGAGAGCTACAATGCACACAACCAAACACACAGGAAGAGACTCTTTCCAGGTGCACAGAGCACACACACACATGCAAGAAAATCATAATTCACATGAGAACAGTACAACACCATTTTGTGTGGTGTTCACTGCCCATTAATATGCAAGTCTGTTTTGAACCTAAGGTAGTCGATAAGGGTCTTCCACATGCATAACTAATACAGCTGTTGAAATATTTCCCTTCAAAAAGAATGCCAAGTACATTCCTAACACAGCAGTTACATAGAACCATCGAATATCTCAAGTTGGAAGGGACCCATAAGGAGCATTGAGTCCAACTCCCTGCTCCTTGATGACAGTCTACAGCTAAATCATATGACTAAGGGCATTGTCCAGACTCTTGTATGATAGCCCACAGTCTGGGCTCTGGGCTACCTCTGGCCACACCACACACACACCAAGGGGACTGTCAAACCTTCCTAGGAAGCTTTGTCAGCTCCAGTCTAGCAGTTGCAGACAATATACTGTGCAGAGATGAATAACCATGAGGGCAGTGCCTGAATAATATCGCAGAGTTACAGCTGTTCCTCCTGCACAACAAGTTGCCAGGGCTAAGGCACATTTGCCTCCGTTGGGCACATTCCCCTCCCTGTGGGTTTGATGTCTTTGCAGGAAAAAAGGAAGCAAAAAGTTCATGGGTTGAGGACAGTCAGAAGAGCAAGTTTCAGAGTGAAGCAAGGTGTAGGACACCTCCTAGTCTTCAGTACAAGTCTGATGTCATCATGCTTATAGACCAATCTTCAAAGGAGGATTTAAAATATATGCGTCTGTTATTTGGAATGATATTCTGTGGCATATCTTTTAATGGTTTACAAAGCTTTAGTTAATTAAATTTCACAGTAGGACAAGAAACTGCTTCCACTGGAAACACATGCAGCCTATAATACCTGAAAGCAACTTTCTCAAAATTATGCACCCCATTAAGCTTCAGCAAAAACAGGCAGACTAGTAAACTACATGTATGAAACCTGAATATTTGGTAGTAATTAAATTAAACACTACTTGAACAGCATTCTCTTGTATCCTGGATGAAAACAAAATTAAAAAAAATAATAATAGGAGAGAAATAAGACAACTGTGCTGGAGGCACTGTGACTGGGTGCGGTTTCAGTGGACCCTTTCCCACAACCTTTATCTCTAAGCGAAGTGGAAAGCTCATCAAACAGTTCATCTGGAATTTACACTCACAGATATAATTTTGTTTGTTTTAAAGACTGAGGAGCAATTGTTAACTAGCACAGCACAGATTCAGCGGAATCTCCTTCTTCCTGCTGCAAAGTCATCGTGTAAACTATGAGCTGCTTTTCATTGTTGGTTAAGCCTCTATTTCCACTTCCCTCTCCTGCCATTTGGATTCATTCCTTACTGGATTTTCTGTTTCTGAAAGAAACTGGAGAAGCACCCAACATAGGAGGTAATGAATCCTTTGTGCTTATCTGTACAGCTCTGTGTCCATAATCAGCATCCCCTGATATACAGAGTAAGCATCAATAGCAAGGCCAGTTCTTAAGAATTCAATACTTTTTGTGAATGAATTAAGGCAAAAGGCCCAGAGATATCTACCTTTTTCAGCAAGCTGTTTTTGCTGCCTTTTTCTTGAAGATGGTTAAAAAAAATGACTGAATATTTTCCTGTAGCCAGATGAAGACCTCTCTCACATTTCATACACTTGCAGACAACCTCTTCCTCCCACAAAGGTAAGCTAATTGAATTAGAGGAGCAACTCAGCCTGCCCATGTTCCCTGGAGAATAGAAGGGAAACAGGGAAGAGAAAAATCTGATCTAAAGATACATTTTTCATCTCAAGAAAATGGAAGCTTTTTTAAGTGAAGATCAGCAAATGAGACGCCATCTCTGAAATCTTGTATCACTTGCAGTCCAAAGTGGGGGTGGTTGTTTTCTAATTAACTCTTGCTTCAGTATCATCTTTTCCACTGTGCTTTTTACTCAATAGCCATTTCTTCAAATACTACATTTATTATAGAGTTTGTCCATAATACCAGCTACCAACTTGTGCCAAAAGATGTGTCTCTCTAAAAGTAGTAGTAGGTTAAAAGCAGGTTAAAGCAAGGAGAAAAAAAATACCTTATCCTTGATAAGAAACCCCATTACTATTGTCTATATGATCATTGTGTACATGCCTTCATACATCTCTGACATCCTCCCAGTGTATTCCACCAGTAACCCCTCTCAATATACCTTACCTGAAAGAACCATCCCAAGTTATTTGGCTCACTGGCAAGATCCTGAAACATCTGAGCATTCAAATGCATTTGGAAAGTTCCCTTTCACACAAAATCATTACGGAATTTTGCACTAGCCAAGCAAAAACTTATCAGACTAAAAGTTCTTAGTTATAAATCATCCTGAGTAGGAAAGCTACAAGTGACCTTGTGTTACAGTGCATTAGCATGTAATTAATAAGATACTTTCTAGAAAGTGTCTAACACATCACGGGAGAGCACAGTCAAGTCAAAACACAAATTTGCATATTTGCACAAATCTAAAACATGGCCAAGTAATACTCTTTGTGATTAAGTTTCCCTAAGTATCTGAAAGAATGATGACAAAAGAACACCTGTGTGTCTGAGGTCTGTGAGCAGCATCAGTGTGGGGATGCTCCTCACAGAGCCCTCAGAGCTTTCCTTTCCACAGGAATGGTGCTCAGGGCTTCACCTCCCTCACAGCCCTCTCCAGCACAGCACCTGCAGAAAGGGGGGGATGTTATGGCAGGAACTGTCTACCCCTTCCCACTCCTTCCCATCCCAGCCATCCAAGAGAACATCCCAAACAGGCGGTGAAAGCTCTCCCAGGATCCCCCGTGCACCAGCGAGGAGCCCTGCCTGCACACCTTCCTGCTCTCCAGGGCCCAGAACTTGATCTTCTGGCTGGCTTAGAGACACAAAAATTACCTTCACTGAGCGCCTACCGAAAAATTACAGTCCCCATCAGTGTAATCAAGCAGCCCAAATACACAGCAGAGACATTCCAGCTTAGATGAGCATTAAAACTGAATTACTCCAGAAATGCACGAGTGAAAGTTGTCATTTTATTTAAGATAATTAGTCAGGTTTTACATAATTTGGGGCCTCATTTGATTTATATAAACGCTGTATCTAGTAAAATATTCTTATTTCAAGGAAGGATGGAAATCTATCTACTGCATGCAAAGGTCAGCTGGTGTGCCCAGCATTACAGCAAACATATATTCTGCTGCCTGCTTTAACCCTTCCAGAGCTTAACACTCCACCAGAGAACAGCCTGTGTCTTTTAGAATAGTAAGTCCAAAATTTTATATATTCTATAGAGACTGGAAAGATTATTATGAAGCTTCAAATATTATGCTGAATAAAGAATCCTTGGAAGAGGAGTTTCAGTGAACATATTCCGGTGTGTTAATGGAACAAAGTTATGGTAAGACAGTAAAGATCAATTTTTCTCTGTGTTTGGAGATGAGAGGGAGGAGGGCAGAACTATTTAGCCTTCACAACTGACATTTCTAATACTGTAAAAACAAATTTGCTGTTGTTAGAGCTGTCGTAGTATTCTATAAAGCACCAAAAATCCAAAAGAAGCCTTGAAATTTTTTCAGCTTTTTTTTTTATGTGATAAAAAAAATATAATCAAACAAAATATTTAATTAGACCTGAAATTAAAAGATGTGTTTTGTGCCTTGATTTTTTAACTTTCTAAAAAAGAAGTTGGGATGTGCTTCAAAGTAAAACAATGTTTTCCTTAAAAAACAAAACAAACAAAAAACAACAACAAAACCCAAAACAAACTCCTGAAACATGTTTAAAAAGGAACTTCAAGGTTTCTCATGTTTTCCAATTTCTTTTTTTTCAGTTGAATATCCATTTCCATATCAACACACATTGGCACACTCCCTCCCTCTCTGGAAAGTCGAGGGGAAAAAATTACAAAACATATTTATTTGAAACAAAAATTATTTCAAGCGTGGATTTCTTGATAATTTATTTGCAACCATCTTTAATCTAAATAAATTGGACAGGGTTATTAGCCAAAGAGCTACTATCTTCAACTCTTTTAACAATGGTTTTTATTTACATCTTGGATTAAGCAAATTATATATCAAAACATCAGATTTTTTTCCTTCTTATTCGAAGAACACAGAAAAAAACCAAATTTTAGCTAAAGTAAACCTGGCAATGCAAGATCCCAGCCCTGTATATCTGGCCCCTTCCAAGCCTATGAATGCAGTCCTAACAGATCAGGAAGGCATTTCTCCTCCTTTTCTTCTTGAAAGACTCTTCACTTTTCTTTAGAAGAAAGCCATTAGTTGAAAACAAAAACAGGCCATATAAAATGTCCCACAAATGTATTTACACACACTATATGCTCACATTTAGAAAAATAGTTGCCTTGCAGGTTTCATGTAAAAATAGAAAGCTCTTTCCTACACAAAGTTTGTTTTAGTAGTTGAGGTTTGAATCTTGTGACTGGGAGACTTCATGATAACCCACACAGTTATTTTGAAGTTTAAAGCCAAAGTAAAACCTGTTTTAGTCCACAGATTCTTGGAGTACTCACCCATTTCAGGCTGTCACATGTAGCAAATGTTATGGTGCATTTCTTTCTATCTTTACAACCTCCCATAACGGGTAGGATTCTTTCACAAGGCAAAACTACCAAAGATTTAAAAAAAAATAAATAAAAATCTATGAAAGTAAAATCCTGGGTGGTGAATAACTCACGGGAAAATCACTTACAGAAAACAGAATGTATTTTTTTCCCCATCCTTCCTGAATGTGTTGCCCTATGGGCATATTAATGAAGTGTCTGCAGGACTTTTCCCAGATTCTTTTTGCAGTTTCCACCGTGTTCCATCTCTGCAGACCCACTACTGGTCACTCAAAATAATCAACACAGGTTTCACTGGCAACTCTGCTTTTCCTCACCTTAGTGTGATTGCAATCATTTGCTTCCAACTCAAAGAGGCAAGAAAATAATTTAATACTTATAGCACTAGCTTTAGACTAATACAGTTTATCTCTTTTTTGAATTATCTATCTGTAACCTTTATAATACACTGATATTTTCCTGGTACATGCACCAATGAAAACTACTGCTGTGCCTCCCCTCCACGGAGACTTATAGCTTTACAAGATCTTTATTGTGATGTTTAATTACCAGAAGGAACAGAGAGATCAGAGAACAATTTTCAAAGCAACAACAAGTGGTTCACTTTAAAGTTCATTACTAATGTTTGTGGCTTTTCATAAATCAATACAAACATGCAGAAACAACATAGCAGCTCTACTTTGGATTTTTTGATTGTCTGAATGTAAAACTGCACTCCTAACAGATACGAGCTGTACATTCTCTTTTTACCCCTAATGTTGCAGAATTTGTTTGGGGAGAAAATTTTTGAAATCAATGAGTTGAGATTTTGAGAGCTAAACGATGGATATTCCTCACAAAAAGGAAAAAAAATACGAAATATTATTTATCCAGTGATCACCAGTTTTCCACTGCAAATTTCAAGTTTTCCCCACTTTCTCACACCTCAAAAAACGCCAAGATTTCACGAAACTAGGAGGAAGAGGTTTAAGGAATAAGAAACAATTTGGCTTTTATCACAGGTGCGAGCAGCAGAATGAATGGTTTCAGCTATTCTCTCATTTCGGGTCCCCAGATCCAGGAGGGCAGTTTCTTCCTTCAGATTCCAAAGCCCCTGGATGCTTTTCCACCTGGAATTCTTGCCGTTCCATCCCGGGCTCTCGTGTTCCTTGCCCTGGCACGCTGGGCCCCCGTCTGGTCAGCTCGGGGCTTACGTTCCAACACCAAAAAAACGACATTATTAGCCATGCCCTCTGCAGCAGTGCTCAGAGGAGAAGCTTCATGGGATAAAAAGTTTATGTTCCTTCCAATCTGATCTCATAACTCTATTCCACGGGGACATCTTTATCAAGGAATAGATTCTTGGCCTAGGATGCTGAAATTAAAAATTCCTTACTAATTAATTTTTAGCTGGCACGAATCAGAGTCTTTTTAAGTTCAGTAGGAACTGTAAGTCTATTCTCCTTGTTTAACCACTTATAATTAAAGATAAATAAATAGCTCAGCTCTGTTTTTTCCCCAGATGAACATACTGATTACCACAGTAGGTTTTTCTGCAGAACTTCAGTTTGTGGATGTGGGATTTTTAAGAGTCCAACTCTCCAAATACTTTCCCCTGGGAGAAAAGGGAATGGGGGGGGTGTGGGTAGTTCTGAAACTGAGCATAAAATTTTTCCAGCAATATTTTTTAAAAGCCCATAATTGTTTTTAGTACTCAAAGATGGGATACTTGTTTAAATGACCATGCTTGCATATGCTTCTAAACCCTTTTTATAAGCAAATTTGTGTACCCTCTGGACTGCATGCACAGACACAGGACAACCACACATTTGCTCAAGATTTTCTGTATCAGGTAATTACAGCTGTGTGCCCCTTTTGGCTACACACAATTACTGGAATGTGCACCTCAGACTTTAGGGGCAAGCAAAACATCCAGGAAGCAAAAAAATTAGTGTCAGTGGACTTATACATATTTATATTATGAAAAGATTGGGGGTTTTTGAGAAGTAAGGCTTAGGAAAGCATATAACTAATGAAGAGTAAAACTTATAAAACACTTTACATGACACATACCTAAATGCTTTGCTGAACTAGGACCTCATAAATACCAGGAATATGGTCTTTAACACTCTGGATTTGAAAACAGACTGTTAAACCACAATATTTTTAAACTAGCAAAGTTTCCTTCTGAGAAGAAAAAAAAAGGGATTAAGATATAAGGTGTGTCACTTTTCTTCTTTTCAAATGTCTCCTCTTTTTGAAGTTTTGAGTCAAGCTCAAGGAATGGAGTGGTACCAAGGTAGTCAGAGAGTTGCAATAAACTATTTTACTGCTGGAAAACTAAGCTGTCTTTTTTGACTGGTCACATGATATCAATGGTGTTCCCCTGACAGCATCTGCAGGATCATGAAGAGGAGAGTTAGAAGTCATGACAACAACAGTCCTCTGTCTGATGGGTGTGCTATCCCTAAAAATTGAAATGTCCTATATGTGCATGTCCATCTGTGTCTGTACACTGGGCAGTCACACTGCTCACTGCAGGGAACTTGGGGGTTTAGTGTCTGGACCTTCAGCAACACAGAGGAAACAGCTCCGTGCTGGAAACATGTATAGATTGATTTCCTGCTTTCAGAATTAGCTGCAAGGAAGCTCAAGCCAAGCTACACTTCTTGTTTTGCCAGTACTGGGAAGCAAGACATCAAAAGGACCACAGAGAGTTAAACAATATCCCTTGTTCTTGTACAGGGGCAGCAACCTCACCCTGAGCTTCTGAGGAAGGTAGAGCAGGGAAAAGCAGCCCCAGGGATGAGAGACCTGTTCATCACAGCCCCCCCCAGCACTCACCACCTTTTCTCCCCTCCTCTGTCCCTTTGGCTTTGCTCTGTTCCTGCTGTTCCAAACCAACATCCCAGTTTAGAAGAGCTGCCCAGTCTCCTGAGCCACAAACTCACAACAGGGATAACTCCAGCTGTTCAAACCTCCGTGCTCAGGGTTTCAAAGAGTAGGACTTCACCTACAGCTGGAGAATTTTGGGAACCCCCTGGGAGCTGTCAAAGCCCAGCAGCTGTTTCAGTGTATTGAGAGAAACCAGTCAGGTCAGGAGCCATTTAACCAGGATACCCATCAGCCTTTTCAGAATCCTGATTCCTTCCCATATCTGTGACACTACAAACCCATATGGCTCTTACCCAGATGCTCCTTGGTTTGTGACTGTCTTGAACTCACACTGTGCCCACCTTCTAAAGTTCTTAAATGGTGGCAGAAAGCCATTAAGGCCAATAGAGGAATAAATGAGGACGTGCATGGTTTAAATTTAAGTGAATACACACAGAAACCTGTCTGTGGTATTCAGTGATCTGCACTTTGGGAAGCACTGTTGTCCACAAACACAGGAATTCAATAAATAGCTTTCAAGGTATTCATTAGATTTCTGGTGTAGATAAATAATAAGAGCCAGTTATTCATTAGTATGCAATACCTGAAAACTATCTTTTATCCCTTCTGATGAATCTGATCCAGGGTTTCCCTGCTCTTGGAGGGAACTAAAAGTGTAGCTGACAGAACTTTTCCTATAAGAAAGCAGAAAGAACAAAATGAATGAATTACTCAAATAAGCAAGCAGTTTACCCCAAATTTGTAAAAAGCTATGTATGGAAAGCTATTCTTTTTAGGAAAAGAGTTTTAAGCATGCCACTGGTGGTCTCACACATCCAAACAGCATGCAAGCCCTCCAGGATGCAGAATCAGTGTCAGATGTTGGTGTCTTAGTCAGCAACAAGTTGTCTGCCTGTCCTATTAAATCTGTTGCCTATGAGCCCTCCCTGGTAACAGGGAAAGAGCCTCCTGCATAAAACCCTCTTCATAATTTCAAAACTTCAGTCCTGACTCATCCCAGCCACAGACTTGCTTTTGGTTACAGAGAAATTGTTTTGTTTGATTTTAATTTCATTCTGAATTAGAGCAGCGTTATTATTCTTCCCAGAAAGCAGAAGGGGTTAGTGTGCAGCTATTTTATATTTAAGCAAGATTGTGCTTAATGCTTTCAATTTTGGTGCCATTGCCTCTGCAGAATGTGTGATACTCAGAGTTTGGTCACTGCTACTTTCTTTACCCCAGCAGGTTCCCAGTGCAAGCAGTTCCTACGCTGCTCTGGCAACTCAGCCAAGCAGGACCAGGAGTGTTGTGTTCCTAGTGCTGTGTCTAACCAGACCAGCAGCAATGGATGAACATTCTGAAATGCAAAGTCTCTGAATGCCTGAGAAAATATTTAAAGCAATTGGCTCTCCAAAGAGAAGAAAAGATCCCATTTTGCAGTGCAGTT
This sequence comes from Manacus vitellinus, assembly GCF_001715985.3. Taxonomy (NCBI): domain Eukaryota; kingdom Metazoa; phylum Chordata; class Aves; order Passeriformes; family Pipridae; genus Manacus; species Manacus vitellinus. The sequence goes on along the minus strand of NW_021940637.1, from coordinate 2,725,111 downwards.
GAGAAAGTGCTGTGAAACCCACTCCCAGCACAGTGTTCTCCACGCTCTGGGAAGATGAAGCAGATCAGTAAATTCCTGCAGTTACCCCCAAGAATTGTTGAATACTAAATGGCCCCCCATCTGTGGCTTCATTCACAGATGGAAATGCTTATCTGTGAATGGTCATTTACCAGAGTGTTTCTCACTGCTGTTCTAATCCTGGACCAGGAGCCACACTTCTAGACTCCTAAAAAAGATTATACGAAAAATTTGCAAGCTCTGCATCACCTCCCTTCCTGTTCTAACTCCAGAAAGGGCAATTTCTGGATGAACCTGTGCACATCTCTAAAGCTCCCGTAGGAAGAAAAGGATCACTGCTCACCCATCACCCTCAGGCTCTCTCAGGAGAGGCAGTTCCAGCCCTGTGCTGCAGGCAGGACTCCCCCAGTTCTTTCTGAGAAAGCCCAATCACCACCCCAAAGCCATGTGTCAGACAGCCCTGTTCCCCCCCTGCACCCTCAGAAAGCAAGTGTTCCTGTGTTCCCAGCATCAGCATTCCTTTGGAACAGATTTTTTTTCCCCCCATCTTCATTTTGCCTTGCAGATTAGTGGGACAAGGATTCTTCTGGAATCAGGGGCATGCAAGCCTTGAACCTGCCTGCTCAGAGCACCTGACTGCTCCAGTCCCTGGGTCACTGGGAGAGAGCTTCTATCCAATACAGCCTTGATGGTCGGGTAATACAGCCCAAATGAATTTGTCCACTGCAATTCACTTGGCAAAACGAATGGAGGGCACTTGCTCCTGAGAGAGGCAGTCCCAAAGAATGTCATTCTGTGACCATACTTTGCAAACTCCTGTTGTAGACAGTGCTCTGCCTGGTCAGCCAAAACACTCAGAGATACCCATGGGATAGGAGGGATCCTGATACTCATGTACAAACAGCAAAATTCATGCCCAGAAAACACAGTAGTCAGATGTGACATAATACAAACCCAGGAGTGGGCACATTAAATTGTCCTGGTAGCTTTTCCACTCATTGAAATCTTACAGTAGTTTTCAAACATGGAAATAAAAACTGAGACTTGCATTATGTCCTGAATGTTCCCCAAACTTGGTACACTTGAGATCATGTGAAAGTGGACTAAAGGAGTAGGAAAACTAGAGCTGGGTTCTCCTTAAGGAGACTCCTCAAACACCAGGCTTTTCACCTGTGCAAACACAGGCTCAGCCTGGATACAGGCAAGTCAAAGCAGCAGGTTTAGGCTGCCTGACAAGTTGTGACCAACAGCAGGACCTCATCAGAGGCTGGCTGTTGTCAGGCCCACAGAGCAGTGTCCTTCGCATTAGGCTGAGGAGGAGCTTTCAGACCTTCAGAACAGCCCAGCTGGAATAACTTCTGTGCTGTTTGTGAATTTATCAAGCCAAAGATGTTCAGAAACTACAACTTGCCAGTTCAAGCTGCAGTGGGGACTTGTACTGAGAGGTTGGGTTGTGTCTGAGCTGCTCTTTGTCACGTTCTCTGATTCTGAAACGCAAAATTGCTGAGCTGGGCTATTACCCCCCTGGTGTGCTACAGCCACCTCCTGCACCTCAGAAGCAGCTCTTACACACTTAGAAGGATGCTCCAGCTGCACACTTTGAAGGGTAAATTTGAATCACTCTTGGACTTCAAGAGGTTCTACCAAAGCACAGGGCTCTTGGTGCACAGGTTGATGGATGCTTCAATACTGAGTATAAAGTCTTCTATGTTATTTGTTGCTATATTTATGTTTTAACTCATCAGTGAGTTTAATTATGCTGCACAAGCAAAAAATGCAGCTTTCTCGAGTTACTTCTCCATGGAAGTGTTTCAGAAGCTTTTAATCTTTTCTGGTGGGGTCTTTCAAATTATGTGATAAAGTAAACAAACAAAAGCTAGAACAACAGCCATGTACTACTCTGTTGAGCATTCCCAGAATGGAAAAATCATCTCCTGTTTCAAGTTTCTATGCACCATTAAAGAACCAGAAGAGGCAGATGGAACTGCATTCTGTACTGGAACTGCATTCTGTACTGGAACCTTAGGGAGGGAGGGTTTAGTCGTCATAAAGGGAGAAAGGGATTTACTGAAAAATAGATAAAAAACTAAATGCCACTTTCTGGATTCTGGTAATCATCATAAACCACTCATTTTACTACTTCTTTCAGTTTTCACTTTTATCCCTTCTCATAGATAAAAGTAGCTGGAAACACTTAATTTCCATCCATCTCAGCTCTGCTAAAATGTTTGAGGAGAAAATATACTGTAGTCAGTGACCTTCTATCAACTGGGCTACGCTGTGCATCTAGAGATACAAATGAGGTTTGATACTCAGTCAGGTTTTCAATCAGGGAGAGGTCCACACTTTCACAAATACCACATGGGTTTATCCATGTCTAGTAAAAAAGGAGTTGTCCTGAAACGCTTGTTTTTCAAGGGAATTTTCGGAGCACTGGTTTTCTGACAAACCTCAATTATTTTTCCTTATTCAGAACACAGGTTTTTCTACTGATTGATCTGGGTTTTTCTCAAGGCACTGGTAAAATGTATGAAATGGGAAGATGAGAATAAAGACTACTTGCAGAGGTCATATCAAGGTAGAATATAACATAATAATCCTAGAACAGTTACACTGGAGCAAAACCTGAGAATCATTTTTGGATGGTGATGATTTTCTGTAGATCATGAAGTTCCAGTCCCTTTTCAGTAGAGGCTCCTGTATCACCTTTGAAAATCAGGCTTAGAAAAAAATTCAGTATTTTCAAAAGCCCTCCTGAGCAGCTGGAGCAGAATTCACAGAAAGGTCCCTGCACAGTGACACTGAGCTTCACAACATCCAGCTCAGTCAAACAGGGCCTGGAACACTCCCCAGTGCCCAGCTCTGTGCCCAGGGCTCCTCCACAATGCAGAGGGAGGGTTAGAGGGACAGATGTCTGAAGGCTGCAGACACCAAGGGAGCAATCCCCACTGCAGGGACACGGCTGCCCCTCTCTCAGCTCCCAGTACAAAGGCTCTTTCTACAATAAACCAGAGGGCACACCTGCCTTTTATCAAAAGCTGAAGGAAAAACTCCTCTTTCCTCTAATAGCTCATCAGTTACAGCTCTCACAAAAATGTTAGGACACTTCTAATTCCTCCTCCACCCAAGGTCCACACCTTTTACACAGGGGAGCACTTCCAATTTCTGTCCCTGAAGCTCTCTCTGCTTTCCCAGGGACAAGTGGGAAAGAGAATGGTGTGACCTGGCACTTCCATCCTGCTCCTAAAGACACACACCTACCAAATTGTCTCCTACAATAAAGGCAGTGAAGGGACTCAGTTAATCAGAGGATTTACTGCAGTGGCAGGAACTAAGGTGCCAACACCAGTGTCACCAATACCTGCCCCTCTGGGGGAAGGCATCCAGAACAAGCACAGGTTTTCCTTCCCTGCCCCCCAACACCAAAGAATCCCTCCTGCAGCACCGTAAGGCTGCAGCCCCCACCCCTACAGTGGCTCAGGACAGTCACTGCTGCCACAGACACCAGTTTGCTGATTGGCACCATCACACCTGACCTCACGTGTACCGAGCTGGGGGAACGTTCAGGACCTGACAGGAACCTCAGGTTTTATTTCTGTGTTTGAAAACAACTGTAAGATGAACACTGCGACAGGATCTCCCAGCTCTTGCAGAACCCTTAATAAGCAGTGAGTAGGAAGGCAGTGCCTCTTCATAAACAAATGAACAACTCACTGCTCTGGGACAGACAGTGGTCTCCACATTCTTCCATATTCCCAGCTTCTGTTGAAGTTAAAATTCGGGGGGAGACACTTTCTCACAGGATTTCACCAGCCCAGCTGCAGCAAACACAGGGGAGCAGAGGTGCTGAGGAACAGGGACACCCCCAGGGTGTTCTGATCCCAGCCAGGAACCTTCAGGGGCAGCTCTACAGAGCAGAGAAACCCCCCAGCTTTAGGTCAAATTAACCCCCCAGCATTACCCTCCTACCCAGTGCTGATTTGGCCCCAGTTCAATCCATCCCAGGAGGCTCATGGTAAGCAGAGGGAATTCTGCTCAAATCTAATGGAAGTGCCCTTGATTGGTTTTACTGCTTAACTCTGCTTTGAAATGAAATGGGGCAGCCTTCAACTCATTACTCTCCAATATTTGCAGAAAAGTCATGAGATTGCTAAACACACCCATTTATAATGGAAACTATTGTGCTGAAAAGTTTAATGTTCAGCATTATTTCATTTCTGATTCAAAATATGTATCGATGCGACTTTTTGACGTACAAAAGAAGTTTTAAAAGCTACATTAGGAAAACTTCCACACCTCGAAGTTTATAGTATAAAACAAGATGTAATTTATGCTCTTGGCTGCTTTCAACCTCTTTCAGCTGAGAAAATTACAGTGAGGAAAGTATTTGAAATGTCAGACAAACAGTATTTATATCACAGGCACTCTGAAAAAACCAAATAGTTCTTTAATTAAAACTTGTTTTAAGTTTCTTGTCAAAATAAGGAGGTTGCCTGGGTCTTAGCTGTATTTAGGCAAATGTCAGCAGAGTTTTCAGGCCTGGAGGAAAAGAAGTTTATTAAGAATTTGGTGCATCTGCTTTGGCCATTCATGTTTCTCATTTGATTGAGTTCTGGCCCCAACAGATGCTTGATGAAAAAGCTCAGCTGCTACACATTTTTACAAGTACTGTAAGTCTGAGGGAAAAAAACCCAAAACACACAAAACAAAACTGGGGAAGGTACAAGAGAAACAGAGTGGGAGACACAGACTGCGGATCTTTTCATTTTTTCTGAACAAATACAGAATTAAAAGACTTAAATTAGAAACTAGGCATATTGATATACTTGAAAATCAATAAAAGTGCAAAAGTACAGTTTATCACGTCTGTAGAAACAGCTAAATATGTCTGACTGTTTATTCCAAAAACATAAAACGTGAGTTTTTTCACAGTTCTTCTGTTCATTAAGATTTGTAAAGTCGTGTTTAGTTCAAGATCACTATCACTTTTTCAGTGGTGAAATAACATTAGAAAACAAATACCAAACAGTGAGCTTCAGCCTCTTGAAAACAGAAATTCCACCAAAGATTGCAAGCTCATTTCAGAAGCTGTCCCTCTTTGCCAGTGTGCCACAGAGCTTATGTCTCACCCCTCCTCTTGCTTTTGTTTCTGGAAATTCGACATGAAGACTGTCCCTGTGGGAGGCCATTGGCACTGAAGAGCTGGCCATTTTACACTTTTACACTGGCATCTTCTGAGCTTGTATCCCACAGCTGGGTTTAGCAGGTTGACCAGAATAATTCTGTGTTTCACCACAGAACTCAAAGGGCACCAAAGACACCTGACTGTGTAGCAGTGCTAAAATCAAGAATGTGTGATTTGTCTTCAAGTTATTCACAATTTTATTAATAAGTCCTACTATAGAAACCCTTGCTTGACACGTGCAGTGGGTAATTCTTCAGGTGAGTGTTCTGGATATGAGCCTGTTGCCTCTCCAAAGCTGGTTTTATAGTTTAACATGTTTTCATATGGAAAGTCTCTGTTTAGGTTGGTAGCTTGAACTTAACCAGCATTTTCCAGCACCCACTCCCAGCATGATCTGTCCAGGGCAGGTAGAGACTACCAGCTCCCAACTTCATGTTGTCCTGTTGGTCTTCTTGTTTAAATCCTCCCTGAACGCAGAAGAAATACTTCCAGACCTCTTGCTGCATTCAGACCCAATTCTTTTACTACAATTAAGAGTGCAAGGAAAGTAGGATCTGTTCAGGTGTTATCCTGAACTGCTGGATTGCACTCAGTCCAGCTGCAGAAGGACACTGGGACCAAGCCTTCAAGGAAGGAAACACTCTCAGTTATTACTAAATTAATGGCCACAAAGGCACTATGTGCTTACAGAACTGAAGAGTTCTTTAAAAGCAAAAAAAAAGGGGGATTTTCATGCACCAGCCTCGAACTTCCAGTGTTTTAAGGAAATTAATGCAATACACAGTAACAGAGGTGATGACAGTTCTCCTCTAATTTATCTTTAACTGCAAGCTAAATTCCTTTTTCTTTCTAAAATCAGAGATAGACGAGCCAAACAGATAAACTTCTACACATTGCATAATTTGTACAGCTCATCCTGTTCTTTAGTGGAAAAACTTGGATGCAAATGCTTTTGACTCTAAAAAGAGGTAACGCTGTGATCCCAAAGAGAATTATTTGAGTGCATCCAGTTAAAAGACACATGGCAAGAACTGAGGTTTCCCGTGTTTCCAGAACTGGAGTGCAAACATCACAACAGTCTGTCTAAGGCACTCTTCAAAGAGCTTTAGAAAAAGGCAAAACTTCTCATATTCTTACCCTAAGACATTCATGTTTCTTTTTCCCTGTGCAAAAACATTTCCAAATTGCTACTTTCACAGCCTGTAAAACTTACCAGACTCTTCACATAGGAGCTGACTTCAGATCAAGCCCCAGTATACTCATTTTTGGGCTTTAAGGAGCACACATAGCAAGAATTTTATTTGTCCTACCCGTTGTGTTATCACAGCCTCATCTTCTATTCCCTGTTGCAAAATTCAATTCCGTGAGATTTTCATACAATACAGACAAGAAAATCCCTAAAGGAACTTTTTACTGATTAGACTTTTAAGAAATTCTTCTCAATCATCATTCCAGTGAACAAAGACTTCCAAATTCAGGTCTACAGAAAGCAATCCCAGAAAATCCTGAACCACACCAATAATTTTATTAATATTTTTCGTCATCCTTTTGGTTTTAAAACTCTCCTCAGATTTTCTTAAACATCAAACTCCTTAAATGTATCCTAAATATTTAGACATGCTCTTGACACCCATTTATATCAACATAAACTTAGATAAGGGTGGAGTTTTTTCAGTTTACTTGTTTCTTACGCCACAGTGACATGACTGTGCACATACCCAGGGCACTGAAATCACACTGCTGGCTGTTACTTAACTATGAGCAAACTGAGGCAGATGAACTGGTTTGCAGAAAAATAACATATTTCACTGACAGTTTATATTCAACTTTCTTTGCAGAGTCCTTAATGGTTCACTGTTTGGGTTTTTAACAGTACAAACAGGGACTTATTTACAGCAGCTCCTTCAGAATGGATTTTTCAAGGAGTGTCCAAATTCCAGTTTAGGAAATGCTTACCTTGAGGTCCAATAGGAATGTTCAGTTGTACTAAAATGCCATACCCAATTTTCATAACAAAAATAGGGCAGTAACACACACACAAAAAAAGCCAAACTGAGGAAAAAAAACCTAAGCAAGCCTAACTATAAGAACATCATTTTGAGAAAAAAAACCAAACCAAAATAAACAAACAAAGCCCAGAAGAAAAACAAAAACAAAGAAATATCAGAATAAAAAGCCATCAGGTTACTCTTACTCTTTAATGAGAAAATATAGCTTTTATACAATAACAGACTACTTTTTTAATGAGATTTCTACCTCATACAAAAAACCTCGTATTTTTTCATGCCATGAGTGTAACTCCTGCCTTAAATGCCATGTAGTCTTCAAACTTTAAAGAAATTATCATGTTTGCATTGTTTTTAAAAATATTCTTACCAGTTGTCTCTACATCAGCAGTGCTTTTTTCAGCGTGTGCCTCAATTAAGATGGTAGTTCTATAACCACATTCCTATCAACACATACAACTATATGAGCAAACAGGCACCACAAGAGTGCAGTAAGAACAAATGCCAGCAAAATGCAGTGAATTTGGGGATTTAAAATATTGTTTTCTGGGTAAACTTTATGCTTAAGAACTTGTGCTTCTTCCAGATTTCAGTGCAGTTTAATTGCTTCACTTATTTTCAAGAAAACGAACCTCACTCTATATCCTTTTTTGTCTTTTTGGTTTAGCCTTTATTCCTTATAATTTCTTTTGTCACTCACCATTTACCACTGGTCCTCTTCCTTCTCCAGTTATCTTTAGTGCACTTCACTCTCCCGAAGGATTTTCTCCAGCTCAGCTTTATTCCCCGTCTCCTATTTCTGGTTCAACCTCCACGTTCCAAGTTGTCTCGTTTTCACAACAGAGTTTGTGTCACAGATCTGGCACGATCTCAGCTGCACCCTTTTCCCACCCTTTTGATCCCTGCAGCCTCCATTGTCTCTCTCAGCAGAAGGCTCTCAAAAGGAGCACTATATTCTGATTCAGTGTCACAGATGCCACTCTGCTCTTATTTCTTCCAGAAGAAGTCAAGAGGGAAGATATAAAAAGGTGTTTTTTCCCTGATTCATTAAAATGTGAGGAGCACACAAAAATTACAGAGTTTAACTTCAAAGAGTGTCTTTGTATCTCTACTACAAATTCTTTGGGTATAAAGTAAAGCTGAGGAAAAAGCAGACCCCAGGAACACAAACATTTTAGATAAGATGCAATACTGGACTTCTAACATCCATTTCTTGTGCTAGAGGAAGCCCAGAACTGCCTTGTGCCCCTTGAAGTGGGACCATCCTTGTCAAGATCTCCCCACAATTCATTTGAATACTTGAATTTTGCTGCTCAGTGGAAGCAGCACCTTAAGAAGTCGATCTGACATTCAAGTGTCTGCATAATTGCATTTTGATCTGGTCTCTGATATCCTCAGGAGCAAGCAAGCAGCTCAACATGTTCACAGATTCCAGGCTCTCCCTTGCAAGGCTCCACTGGTGTTCAGATACCAAGTGCTGGAGGCAGGTAAAGTAACACAGGAGGATGTGGCTCAAGAGGAAGATTCTTTTGCCATGTTTGATAATGGGAAAACTAACCACTGTCTGTCAGGCTCTCATACGAGTCTTACATTCTAGAGACATCCTAATTCCATGGAAAAGGCAAAAGCAAGACATATTCTCCATCTTATTACTGTAGAGACCTCTCGTAAGGGACAGCATCCCCCTTATTTCTAGTACTTCAGTCCGGAATGCACACAATTCCTGCAGATGCAGACTGAACAGTAGCAGCAGCAGTTTTGGTGGATGTTCAATCCTGTGTCAAACTTTCCCTGAACAAGGCAGTCCTGCTGCTTCTTGGCTGGGAAGCTCAAAGGAGATTATTCCTCGGCCACACATTTTTGAGGAGATGGAAGCACTCGAGAGCCGTGTCAGCCCAGAGAGAGGCATTTCCTCCCCACTGCAGCATCAGCTCTGGACCCTCTGCAAAGGCTGGTGCCAAGTAGTTGTCATTTCCATCTCAGGAAGCCCTCGAAAAGGCCATTCACACTTTTGTCTTTCTTCAGGATTAGATTACTGTGATTCTTTATTGACTGGCTCGCACGCCAGGGCTCTGCACAGCCTGCAGCAGGCACAGCCTCCTGCTCTGCTGCTGGGGAGAAAGGGATGGTTTGAACATATTGTGCTGATTGTAAAGCCTTGCCATCGGTTACAACAAAGTCAATGAATTGATCATAAAATTGCTCTGTTTACTTATGGCACAAATTATGGTCACTGCCTTTTAGCTGGCAAGTTTAATCGGAACTAACTAGTTGAATTCTCACAGAAATGCTGTATGTGTGGTACAGATCACAACCTTTCTTTTCCCAGCAGTGCACAAAAGCTGCATGAAGCAAAATATGGCCACTACAAGCTCTTAGGACCTGCTGTTCTACACCTCCCAGGATGAACAGGGTTTATCTTTTGAAAATTGGAGCTGAAAAAAACCCCACTTTATGGCAGCTCACAGTGCTAAAAGTGGGCTACTTCACTCCAAGTGCTGATTTCTGTGTTTTATTAGCCATGATTTTGATTGTTTGCCATGTTCACTTCAGACTGCAGGACTTGGATTGTTTTTTACCCTTTCTACTGTCTACCAGGATAAACAGCCAATTGCACTTAATGCAGCAGGAGACTCGTTCCACCCCTTACAGATCAAAATATCATTGCTGTTTACTCTGATAAACCAGCTAATGTTTCATTTACTGCTCTAAACTAAGTATTGCTCAGCTCAAACTGTTTCCACCTAATGAATCTGGAGCTAATACTTATTGTCCCAGGGAAGTTTTTAGCCTCTTCTGGCTATCAAATTATTTGGCATTATTAGTATTCGTTCTGTTAAACAGAACAAGGCATCACTTCTCCAGAACTGAGGTTAATTAAGAAATGCACACATACATATATATATATATATATATACACACATATAAACACCTCTATATTGGCTGCATTGAGAATATTCATCAAAATGATGGTTAATAGAATTGTCCTGGAGCAGAGCTGGGCTTTGTCTGCATCAGCCCTGAATCTGTGATGAGCAGTTCACCTTTCCAAGCTCACCACAAACTTTTCCCAGCACTGGTTCCTGGTTGCAGTTTCTTGTCCCCAGAATGCCAGACCATTCCCCACGAGCTGCTCCAAACCTTCTGTCTCCTGGGGCTGGTTCTTGCTTTTATGAGCAGAACCCTCCTGCTCGCCTTGTAACGATGATGTGGTTTGAGAATGTCTCCCAGTATTTGATAAAGCAATGCACAGATTATTCCAGCAAGTCATCTCCCTCAAAACTTGGCTTTGTGATCCTTTGCCTGCATTTTATCTTGTTTAGCTCTTCAGTTCTGTGCAACAGGGTCCTTTTTGGAAGGCACAGCACACTGGGATGTGTAGCAAGGAAGGCTGAGCAAGCCAGGAGGACTCAAAGGGCCTCCTAACACATTTCCAGTGAACGTTTCCTGCAGCATAATAGGCTTGGTGCCCACTAACACCCACCAGAAATTTGTTATTCTAGTCAGACTTGTTCCCAGCCACTCCTGACATTCACGATTGTAGTAAGAAAGTATATTTTTATTATACTGAAAACACTCCTTGAAACAGATTCAGAATTGCTGGAGATCTATTGATGTAATTCATCTCTGCTGAAACTACAGAGCAGTTTGAGGCTTTTTCTTCCTTTCTGTGTTTGCATATTTGACAGTAGCTGTTTCTGTGTGCTTAAAAAAGTGATGTCTCTGTCAGTTATTATTTAATTCTCCTCTCAATCACATTAGGCTGAACAAAGACAGGTCAATTACATACTCTTCTTGAAAAGACTTTTATTAAAATCAAGTTTGATCAAGAATCAACATTATTTGAAATCTTTTCTCCTGTCATCCCCAAGGCACCCAGAGATTAGCACTGAATTTCCTTAGCCAGCAGCAGTGGAGAGCCTCCCTTACCTAATCTTTCCCTGAAGAAGAGGACACAGCTGGCATTGAGTACAAATATCTAATGTAAAATGTTCTTAAAGAGTAGATTTTTGGTAGGATGGTACTATCTTTTCTGGATACATTTTGATCATACTGAAAATATATCAGATAACTTGAAAAACTAAAATAGTCCTGGGAAGATGTGCCCACTTCCGAGTCCAAAAAGTATCTTGCAGAATTTAATCTACTTTCTGAATTAAGATTTTTTTTTTCCCCAAAGCTTACATAAGTATTAAAAACCCTTAACTATTTGTTATATGCAAACGAATTCCCAGAAGCTTGAAAACAATGCAAAAGTTTAAGATCTGTAAGAATGACTCGGGGAAAAAAAAAAAAAGGAGAGAAAATACCTGTTTAATAAAGAATCCAACCAGATTCAATTAGCACAAGCTTAGTACATCTGCTTGTTCCAGGAGTAAATCTCCAGCCAGAAGCCCTGCTGTGAGTGGGGCTGTGAGATTTGGGATCTGGAGCAGCAGAGGGGATGACAGGAGATCTGGGCCCTTTCATTTAGCAGGGAGTTCATGACCAGACTGCATTACCTTCTACTTACCTGCTTTTAGTAAGGATACCAGAATACATTTCCTTTAAGCCTGATTTACGTTTTCAGTCTGCTCTCATGCATTTTGGAGAAGTTTTGAAAGACAGAAGATCAATGGAGGACTTTAAACAGAAGATCACCACCTCTGAAGGTGAAGCAGAAACTGGGACAGTTTCCAAATGTTTTACAGAATCATCTAATACTTCTGGCAGCTCCAGAGATCATTACAGTCTTAAATGAGAAAGTAAATCGGGGAAACATACCCAGGACATTTAAGAAAAAGACCAGCTATTTAGAAAATTAAATACAAAAAATGTATTAAAATAATATTACGTGCTGAAGAAATAATTATGCTGTTGTAATCTCTGGCACCTAAAATTAATAGAACAACATAAGAGAACAGGAAAGACCCTCCCTCTGTGCCAGAGCATCACTCAGCACGGAAATGGGAAAATGGAGTGGTGTCAAACACTTGGTTACAGCTCCTTATTTCTGGGATAGTTTGCCCTCATTTATCCTGGCTCCTTCAGGTTCTCTAATTTGTGCCATCCATGAATGACAAAGAGTCACAGGCCAGAGGAAGATCAGCAAACAGATTGATTTCTGTCCACTTACGAGTCCTGCTTTCTTTCTCTCAGACATTTGCAGGTGGAAATCTCTTATTGGTGCTGCTTCACCGGCTCAGAGGGGTCGATAATGTGGCAACCAATCCACCCTTACATTTGGAAGCCTTGGTTCCTCGCCACAGGAGAGATTTTTCTGTTTTAAATACAACACTTGGAGAGGTTTGTGTTTTGAGATCTTTCAGTGTAACACATTCTTTGCTCAGAAGACTGTCAGAGTAATTTAAGGTATTAGTGTAGGTGATGCTTGAAAAGAGAAGAGATACCTTGCAGAAGGTCAAAGTAAGATAGAGAGATTGCCTGAAGATTGACACAGCAGTGAGTTCCACAGAGCATGATAAAAAATACAGAGAGTAAGAGCATGGAATGTAGCTGCAGAAGAAGAAATTTAAATAGTGCAAGGAAACAAGGACAAATTTAGCTGAAAATACATTATAAAGAAATAATATTCTAGTACCAATAAACTACTAATCTCAGAGAGAAACAGATTTGATCATGGCATATTCTGTTTTCTTACCAACTTCCTCCAAGCTTATGTGGATTTCCAGAATTAAGCCTTCCAGCTCCTCCACTGTAGGTCAGTGCCACACAGATGCTAAACCTCTTGAAAATCCCACCAAGAACATGCCAAACTTGGTCAAAATAAACTCTTGACACATGTTACAACAGAGTCAGAACAGAAAACTACCATTTCTGTGGAAATACATTTCTACCGTTTGGATAAATATTTAGATTAAATACCTTACAAGTGAAAAATGGCTCTGGTTTGGACCTCTGTCAAAAGACACTTCGGGGCACAGAAACTCATCTCCTGCACAGCAAATGGCCCTTCTTGTGCACACAGAAGATGTTCACACCCAAAAAAGAAAAGGAACATGTGCACGGGCAGAGCCGACAGTGGCTCCCAATCCAAACAGATGCCTGTGAGTGCTGCCTGTGCAGCATCAACAAGCTTAAGGGCTTCCAGAACAATGCATTTGCAGAGTGGTTTTTCTTATTTTAACATGCCTAGCAGTAAACAAAGCCCCCTCCATTGAGGGAGGAATCAGATCTATTTGTAGGACCAAGTCCACAGGACTCCTGTCAATCACCAGCAGTACAGAAACATTCATAGGCTAATCATGGCTAAGCTAATTTTGGCTCTTTCAGAGCCGAATTATGGTGGTTTGTGCCAAACCTTATTATAAATTAATTGCAGTCCTAGTGCATAGTCAGGAATTCAAAAAGCAATACAGAAAGGTGTTGCTGCACCTGGACACCATTCAGAGTTCTGCTATTCAGTTTTTCATCTTAAACAGAGGAAACAAAGCCCAGCAGGCATAATGCCATTAAAATTGATACCCAAGCCATCCAAGGGTTTATTGCAGAACGTTTTGACAAATTAAGCATTACAAGTCTCCTTTTGCAACTCGGATGCTTTCGAAATAAAGACTGAAGGATAGTTTGTGGTTGAATTCACCACTGGCCTCCCAAGACCTAAAAGCAGATTGGCATTGTTATATAATTTCAAGCTAATTACTCTACCTCTGTGTTCTGTGTGTGAGTAACAGTAATGGCAGTCCTATTTAGACTAAGCTCTTTCTTTTGACATATGTTTATTGGAAGCTACTAGCATGCAAAGCTGGGCTGTGCCTTCAGCAAATTGGGGTTTAATCCTTGCCCCTGTTTCTCCATATTCATACACAGCTTCACACCACAAGCTTCACTGCCACCCCCTTCCCTTCCTGCTCTCCAGGAAAAAGCCACAAAGCAAATGTGATCAGCACTTTCTGATGAGCCTCTGAGGATCCACCAGCCCTTTGTGGAGGAGAGATGTCAGGTGCCCTTTGAAAATCATGTTTCATGAACCCAGATGGATTTCTTTCCACTCTTTATGCTTTTCTTCTGTTACCTCTCCAACAGAAGCCCAAGACCCAGTCCACTTTTCTCACAGCTCAAAACCAGCTGGGTGGCTACGGATTCATCATCACTTTGACAGCACTGGGATGTACTCACCTCCTTAAAACCCTGAACACACCTGACAGAGCCACTCTGTCAACAACCCATAGGGACTGCTCAAATGCATGGAAAAGGAGGAAGGAATCTGCTACCAGATCTTCACTGCACAAGCTCCTCACTCACTTCAGTGAGGAGCTGAGGGCCAGCATGGGATGGGATGTTAAATTCGAAGGGTGGTGGAAAAATCCTTGCTAACTTGCTGGAACTACCTAGAAAATGGACACCAAAGCAGACATGGAAGCTTGCTTCCATCCTAGTGTACAAACCTAAAAGTGGTAAGCATGTGGCCTGTTCCTTAAAGCTGCCCCCCATCCTGATTTGTTTTTAACAGTATAATAAAGAAGCCATTAAACACACAGACATTCCAGGCTAAAAAAAAATGCTGGGAAAACATTAACTGAGGCAAGCTTGAAGGATTCCAATAATTTGCCTCTTTTTTCACCCCAAACTATATACCCACCTGCTACCAAAAACTACATTGAGTGCAAACCCACAACCATGGAGTGAGTACACTGAGCCTTGCTCTGGATGCAGAGTGGATGGATCTGCCTGGACACAAGTGTGGCTCACACTGCAGTCTTCTGTAACTGCTCGGTGCTTCTTTTGACAGGAGAAAGCAAAGTTGACCTATTTTTGACAGTTTTTAATGAGATGAGGCTAAAAACGCTACGAGGAAGTTTGGCTGAAAAGGAATCCTCCATGAAGACATCAGGTTCTGGCAATTGTTCCTCAAGTGGCCAAGGGGGTTTGAGCACTGCAGGTTGAAACCTGCTTGAAAGATGAGGCAGAAGAGTAGAGATCAAACTCATCTGAGTTCCACTCTTTACCCAGCAGTACATTGCTAGTTATTGCTACAAATAGGAACAGGGAGCAATCAGAATTGTCACCGTAATAGAAGTCCAGAGCAGGATTTTAACCAGGTAGAACGTGGTGTCCTGGCCTCAGTACAAGCTCCTGAGTTGATTTTGGCCCAGCTGCAGAACTCAGTCTTTGCAGTTGTCTGAAGAGAAGTACTCAGCTTACCATAAAAACCCTCCCCACCCAACCAGTCAAAAAAGCCACATAGAACAAAAGCAGATTCTGAACCAAGAGTAAAAGCAAAAATAAAACATAGAAGCCACCCCTGTGTCCTGCAGTTGATCCCATGTATGGGAAGAGCCATCCCTGGTAGCTGCCCACTCTGCTGGGCATGCTGGGCAATGGGGGGGTTTGTCAGCAGAACCCTCCTGCTCTGGGAGCTGGGGTAGTTTGGAATGATGCACTTTCAAACTTCTATAATTATGTGCTAAATTAACAGAAAGACTTTTACTTTCCAGAACTTTTTGGCCTCTTGGTCTAAAAGCAGCTCTGGTCTGACTACTCCTCACATACTTAAATCTGAATCAAATACTGCTAAGTTTGTCTAAGTAGCATCTAAACATAAATCTAAGCAAGCTCTTCAGCATGCTGATTCCTCTCCAGAAATATTTTTGCCCTTTAAATTTAATGACTAACTCTATCATTAACTCAACGGCCTAAGAAGTGTATTACTGACCTCCTGAAACATCAAACTTGCTATTAAAGCTAAAATTGAGGTCACTTGTTTTTTTGACTGCCTGACTTTTGACAAATTGATCCTAATAATTTTCTTGACTTTACTGGAATGACACAGAAAAAAATAGCATTTTTATTTTGTCACAAATACATTAATCTCCAGATCAACTCTTCTGATAGAGACACCATTGCAAGAGTCATGAAAAAAATAAAAACAAAAATAAAAGCAAGTTTAAGGATGATCATGGTAAATAAAAATAAATTAAAAAATAATTTCTTCACTGCCTCCAAGGTCTCATTGGTTTTTTTCTGACTTAAAGGATAAAAAAAGAATAATCAGGAAAAAACCAGGAGCAAACTGAAGTATTTGGCAGGTTTATTTAGGAAAAGAGACTATTAAGCCCCTTAAAAGTGAACTGATCTGCATGAGTTCTCATATACTCCTTGTCTTCAAGGTTATAGTCTGTTTAGCAGAACTCTGCCAAACGCCAGTTATCTGAAGGGAGCTAGAAATCATCTCTGTTGATGACAGACCTCTGAGCAGATGGTAAGTAAATCAAGGTCCTGATGTGAAATGTTAAAGCTTTTATGCTGGAAGACACTGTTAAAGCATTATCCAGGTTAAATCAGATTCTGTAAAATACCAGTTTACCAGGAGGGAGGCGTGAAGGCTTCCACCAGGAATTCTGCAAGTTTGGAGGCTGAGTTTGTTTGGGGTTTGTTGTTTGTTTGTTTTCTAAAGACATAACAGATAATTTAGATTTTATTGTTTTTCCTTTTGAGCAGTTATTGCAGCAGTTCCAGGAAAAGGGCAGGGTGAGCAAGGGAAGGGAGGGCTATCTTTTTGTTTGACATTAAAATAATTTCTCACCTTGTTTCATTAGGCCAGTAGCATATAATGCAGTTTTCATAAACAGCACTGAGAATATAGTTGGACAATATAATAATAGATTTTCTTCTAAAATTTCTACTTAGATATGCCCAGGCAAATCTGTGAGTTTGAAAACCTTTTTCAAGCAATATTTTGGCACCCAAACATTTGGAAAGAATCTAATAACACAGAAACAAATAAACACCTCACTCTGTTTTAAAGACTCCAGTTATCAAAGGGCATCTGCCAGACCCGCCTGGGAAGAGTAGGAAAAGCTCTGTGAGTAATTCCATGTGGCTACAGATGGGGTGAACCAATTTCATTGAGGCAGGGGAAGCAATAATGCTTCTTTAATTTGCAGTGCACAAATCAGCTCGGCTACCAAAGTGAAAGCACCAAAATTCAGTGTCTTTGCAGGAAGGAACAACATTTATGGATTTGACAATTGGGACTGCTAAAATTCCTGAATGGTCAACCTCCATCAAATAGAGATGATGACATTTTTAATTGCTCTGTTGTGTTCCATGGCCGATCCAAGCTACTCACATTGCGGAAAACCGCCTTGGAAATCGGGTTGAACTGATCTAGGGAGTTGAACACCTGAATCGAGTTCGTGGCTTTACACCCACCCAAATGCAACCAAAACTCTTTCAGTCACAGCCACAACATGCAGTTCCTCCAAACCCCAAAGTCTCCGTGGGAGTATTGGAGAGAAATGCTCATTAAAAAAAAACAATAAAGAGAAGCAGTCCCAAATCATTTATAGAACCTCTCATTCCTAGAGCATCTGACCAATTACAGAAAGACATGAGTTGCTAGAAGACTGTTCTTCTATTGCAAAACACATAAATTCATATTCTTTTTCTTTAAAGTTTTCTTTAGACCCTTAAACTTGTAACCCAGTTATTTGCACACTCTTTTCAGTGGCCTGAAAAGCTCCACATGATTAGAGATTGCACTGTTGCTTTTCCTCATGTCGTGGCACACTCTGGTCTAGCCACAAATTTTAAATTTCTATCCTGCCAATAGCAGGCTTCTTCCTTCTCCCCCCAACCCCCATCCTGCATGAGAAGATCCATAATCCCTGTGCTAATGCTTCCATTGTCCTTTAACTTCTGGAGTCAATTCCAGCTTATGCTCCAAGGAATGGGGGGAGGGAGAAAGAAAAGTACATTTTTGACAAAGACCCTAAGTGATGAATACAGCTACAGGGGGGAGAGATTCCCCCCCCCCAAACCTTTAGTCTTTTCACTCACTCTCCAAATGCACTGAGATTAATAATGCCTCTGGGCCACTGTATGCAAACCTCCACTGTGCACGCAGAAAAAAAGATTATAATTGAATACCCTATTATGATGGGCAAGGAAAAAGAAAAGCAGACAGACAGACAGGGCTCAAAGGCTGAATTGGCCTGGTTTGGCTTTCAGCCCACAGCACCTACAATCATCCTGCAATGATTTTTATTTATCTATTTAGTGTTCCCACTAGGCAGGGAGAGAATCTACTATTAATTTAGTGCTCGTGGTTAGACAGAGAGCTTTAAATTGAAAAATGTTATTCAAATGGATAATGAAATGTAGCTGGAGCCCTAATGTCCAGCTTTGAATGAAAATAGTACAAACCACAGCTCTCTGCAAATGTATTACAGTCTGAGAGTTTATGCAAGGATTCTGCTAAATTACATTTTTACAGAACAGCCTCACCAGTGTAGCACTACCAGACCTTTACACAGACAAGCAGCTTGCTGTTGCCAAGCATCCCTGAGCTCCCAGCTAAACAAGAAGTGAAGGACAGGAGCAGGAGAGAAAAAGCAGCTCTGACATAAACAAAGGAACCTGAAAACCAGGATGGCACCTCGGTAGCTATTTGCTTATGGCCCCAGATGAAGTCCTCCACTTTGCTCCTCAGCATCTCCTCCATCCCTGGCAAAACATTCCCTTCCAATTAGTGCAGGGGATTGCTGGAGTTTCTGCTTGCTGAAGACCTTGCCAGGCCCAGCACCTGCCCATGACCCTCAGCAACACAGGTAACAGCAGTGAGGGAACGGGACACCAAACAAAATTCTCCTCTGTAGGTGATTGTAAATTTAGATGAGCTACATGAAAGCACCTGCTTGAATGACACCAGTGCTCTCTTCAAACCTTTGGAACTGCACTTCACCACAGGAAATCACAGCATAAAGAAAACAGTTGCTGTATTAGCTGGAATTAATTTCATGAAAGTGTTCCAGAAAATATGAATATAAAGAGTTCTAATGAAAAAAAAGAACATGAACAGATTCAGGGAGGTAGCAGAGTGCTGAGTGTACAACCAAGAACGTGCAAGTGTTGATCAGAACTGAGAACGATTGCTTGAACAACACAGGGACATTTCTCCACTCATCTACCATCTGAAGTCTAAAATATATTCCATAATTCTAAGGATCAAGCTTAACTTCCATGGAACACTAATACTGCATTCCAGAAAATAATCTAAATTGATTATTTTAACTGTATTGTCACTGCTTTTTTGAAAAGACACTAACCACCACAATTGCTCCATTACTTACCACAGTGCATAAAATGTCTAAGGCTTTGGAAAGCAAATAACAGAAAAATATGGATTAAACTGATAAAAATGATAATTCCAGACATGATTAGATTCACTGTGTTGTGTAGCCTGCACAGCAGGTGGGGGATCCTTCAGAAGAATTAGAGAAAGGTTTAGGGAAAGCAGATTAATGGGGAAAAGATTAAATGTGCTCTAAAAGCAGGACAAAACATATTTTTAAAATGACAATTCTAACAGCAGTGCTTAGGGATGCTCTGGAATGCAAAGTACACATACTCCATTTAAATACCAGATGCACAAATGTCTCCCACTTACAATTAAGCAGTGCATTGTATGACTTTAAATCATAAGCTGAATAAGCATTTGACATTAAGTGGTGCTGGTGACAAATATTAATCAAAATATAGCCAATAGTTTCTAGCACGCAGTAGTCAAGTCTGTTTTCCACCTCTCTGCATGCAACTTTTTACAAAACTGATCCTGTGGGTGAAGGTCCACCAATGTGCTTCGTTTTCAGCAGCAGTATATTTCTGGATGTAAAATGAGACACGGTAATAGCAATTTCTAGAACCCTGAATAATGCACATTGCTGCCACTGCCCTCTCTCCAGCTTCCTGTCCTTTCATGGCAGATGCCATGCATTTCAGCTGGGGAAGGACAAAAATCACAGTGGAAAGGGACCTTCTTAAATGACCTCACAGGAAGAGCTTTCCCTTTCCCTCAAAATCATCTACTGTGCATCCATCACCCAAGTCAGAAAATGCATAAAAGGAAGCTCAAGGTAGAAGAACTGAGTCTGGTGGCTTCTACTCCCCAGTGCCCTGCTGGCATGACCACGGGGGGCTGAGCAAAGCAGCCAGCCCTGTGCACTGTGCACTGTGCTGGCACAGCCTGCTGCCTTCCCCACACCTACACCCAGGCACTCTGTGACTCAGCCAAGTCCCACTCATGCCAGACTCTCTGTTTTGTTATCTGTGGTAGATGAACCACTTTCAAACTGCCCTCTCCCTCCCAGTTTGAGCCATATTGCTGCTCAGCATCACTTCACCTGTGGCCCTGACGCTCCTCAAACCTGGCCCAGGTTTTTAATTCTACCACTGTGACATCACTGAGGAATCTCCCATCCCACAAAATGAAAGCCACAGCCACAGCAGGAAGATTTGCATATCACTCCCAGAGTGACCACATGCTCTTGCAGCCTTTCTCCTCTTTTCACTGGCCCCAATGTCTTTTGTTCTCTCCCATCCATTTGTTCTGTTGTGTCTGTTTTTATGCTCCAATCTCCTCCAGGCAAGTGTGTCTTCCGTATGTTCTGCAAAGTGCTTTTTCAGGCAATAAAGCAGAAATGATGTCTCTCAGTTCCCCTGTTTGCAGAAGCAGCACACTAACACAGAGCTCACCTACCCAGACAGCTGGCAAGTTAAATTTGTTAATGATTGTGGGCCATGTGCAGATCCTCTTAGGGAAGGCTCTCCACAAGTGGGAAGCATTGTCACAGGTCAAAAGTGAGGCTTCCAGCTTGACTTGGTTCCCCATTCTGGGTACCAGTGTCTTTCCATAATTAATAAATAAATTTTCCATAATAAAAATAATTTAACCACAGAGTAAAAGCTTGGCCATGTTAGCTTGGAAGTATGTAAGGGGACTGCTTAATGAGTACCCTGGTATCATATGGAGAAGAAGGAAAATAAAATGTTTTCTCTTTTCCTTCATTTAACATTAGGGCATGGGGAAAAGTGCCTTATAAGATGTCATTAAACTCAAATTAGGTTTCTTATCTAACAGTGCTTTTGAAAAAGAAACCTAGACTTCTCTAGCTTCTGTCTAAAATCAAACCCATGTAAGTGCATACTACATTAGACATGCAGAAAGGTATGTTATTGTTACAGTCCAAGAGATTTCAGCCAGACAGTCTGATTTTATAATTTATTTTTTCATAATTAAAGTTGAAAGTCCTCAACATGCTATTTCCTTAAATTTTTCATAAGAGTGTAAAAAGTGTTTGGAATAGGTCCAGCCTCACTCTAAGCTCCTTATATTCAGCCCTCCCTTATGGTGACTATTATATGACCAAACATCAATTTATAGGGGTCCTCCCCCTCAACTTGTATTTTTATTTTATTACTGATGAATATTCTAAAATGTGAAATAAGGAGCTCACTTCAGTCTTAGATATCAGCTATTCTCTATATCCATAATAGCAAAGGACATGAGAAGCAGTACAGCCAGAACACTCAATTAAATTGGGCCCCTCAAACCTCAGCTAATCCCACAAAGCTGTAGCACACTCTAAACTCTGATCCACTCCCCCCCAAAACAAAGCAGACCTAACAAGCACTCTCCACTGCTGCCCTGAGATGCAGGAGGGGGAATCCATCCTCCTCCTTCCCTTCAGTCCCCCATCCAAGCAGGCAGCCAAGCAAAGCTATTGTACAAGGCACTATGGCATGACATACACATTAAACAAACAAGGGTAACTCCAGGGCACAGAGAACGAGGAGAAAAACAGGCATGTGACAGTGAATTTGCTGGGCTTGGTACCATTAAACTCCACTGAGAACAAGTTCTCCCCCACCCAGTGGGTAATGGGGCAAATTTTAGCATTTACAATAGCTGTAACTATGCAGTGCTGAAAAGCAGAATCAGAAAATACACACAATAAAACTAATATTTATAAAAAGTCTTACCTCTCTTGATTTCCAGTCTGTGGCTTTATTTTCATGCCTTACTATTTCATATCATACTCATAACAACTGTACTCACCCTACACGTGTCCTCAGCATTCCAAGAGAAACCTGCTCATAAACTGGGGCTGTGTTGGTCCACAGGGAGAAATTCCAACTTGAACAAGACTCTTGCCATGGAGAAAATCCCCTCTTGCACTTGCACAGATGAATTCAGACAGGATTTACCCTGCAGCAGGGAAATAAACAGCAGTGTATTTACTGTGGAATATAGTTTACAGGAACACAAGTGGCTTAGGAGAGCTGTAAGCAAGACAACTCATTTGAAGGCTGTCACTGATGCTGACAGCCCAGGTGACAGGTAGTGTCACCCCCACGTGTGCACAGACCTCTCCCTTTGTCACACTTTGCCATTTTCCTGGGACAACTGCCACATTGTCACCAGGCTGTGAAATGGGACCTTCCTGAAACCATGGAAGAGCCACCAAAAGCCAGGTGACTGAGTCAAGGAGACACACTCCACAGTTCCCTCAATTAGAATAATCATACATGCTTTGCAAGGCTGTGATGGACTTAAGACACCCCAGAAATAATCCAGTTGCCATTTAAAAGCCAAAATACCTGAAGGGAGGTTGACCAGGCTGGCCCAGGCTGCCCCTCCTGTGGGGTCGTGGAAGACACAGAGCCATTGAAAATTGTCCCTGGCAGCCCCCAGTATGGGTCAGTGACCAAACTGAACCAGTTTCAAGGGTGGCCTGATAATCTTCTGTTAGAGCTTGTAAAATATACTGTGGAGTCAACACCTCATTTTGGGGTTTGTTTTGCAGACTACTTGCTAATTAATTGCCAGTTACTTCTTGGGAAAATTAGTCCAATTCAGGGCTTTGCAGAGCTCCACCTGAGCAGCTGTGACCTGGCAGGGACAGTGTCCTGCAGGACAGCCCTGCTTTGTGCACAGCACGGGTGCATTGCCTGTCGAGGCCGTGTCTGTCTGTCTGTCTGTCTGTCTGTCTGTCTGCTGTGCCCACCCTGAAGGCAGCAGAGGGTCTGCAAAGCCACCTCTGAAGATCACTGTGGGAACAGTCACAGCCTTCACTACAGCTTGATAAAATGCAGCAGAATGAGTTTGAAAGGCATCCTGGATGGATGGAAGGAGAACAAAGCTCTCTTCATACGGCTTTATTTAATAAATCCCACACACCTCAGTTCCTAATTAAAGCAACAGTAAAGAACCACCTGGAACAGTAAGGAGCACAATCACAGAATGGTCCCTTCCCCACTGGGAGGGACCACAGTGGGTCACCTGGTCCAACCTCTCAGGCAGGGTCATTCCAGAGCACATGGCACAGGATTGGGTCCAGACAGTTCTGGAATGTCTCCAGTGAGGGAGACCCCACTCCCCACTCCCCACTCCCCACTCCCATGCCAGTGCTCACTGACCCACACAGCAACACACACCTCTCATGGGGTGCAATTTGTGACACTGAAACACAGGTCAGCAAAAGCAAACATTTACATTTAATTATTATGTTTTTCGAAGGGTTTATCTACCTGAAGATTCCTCACAATTTGCAAAGAAATAGCAATGGATGATACCAATCCCCTCAATAATACATCAGCACATTTCCAAGTGTTTCTGTGTGTATCATTCAGCACCTGGCAATTCCCATTGAGACCCAATACTTGGAGTAAAAAAAAATAACTGTGTTTGAACTTGCTGGCAAAATAGGCGTGTAACCAAGGTTATTTTTCACTTTCCTTCGTTTCAGAAGGATACAGAAATCTCAATGCTTAAGGAACAGTGTGAACACCCAGATTTCTCCCCGGCAGCTGCAGAGTGGCCAAGGCAGTGTCAGAACACTCAGGTACCCAAAGCACAGCTGCACAAGGCACCTCTCCCTTCTGCAGCTTCAGGAGTTTGCTGTGACTCTGTCCTCTAAGTGACCCTGCAGACCTGGGGAGGACTCTGTTCCCCACTGTATTTCCCCAGATGCCTGTGCATTGTCAGGACTTCAGACATGGTTCTTTGCTTTGTTGTACCATTGAGCTGCTTCCTATCCCAAGAAGCTTTTGTGCTGTTTCAGAGCTGTCTTGAAGACGACCATGCAACTAGTTCTCAACTGCAACAGTAGGAAACATCTGGGAGCAGGATTATTTCTGGCATGTGCTGCCAAACTAATATTTTGCTTATGGAATTAAAATTTTAGGGATTTTCCCAAATCCACATAATGTTCTTGAGTGCTTAAATTTGCATTATGACATTTACATTAGCATATACACGTGTAAAAGACCATCTTGCCAGCCAACTCCTATTGGTTATTCAAAAGCTTAACTCCACCTAAAGCTAGGATTAATGCATGCTCCTGAAACACTTCAGTTACAGCAACAGATTTTCTTCAGCTAAGTGCCTTTTCCCATCTGCTCTTACAATCACATCTGCAAGTGTCTTCAGTGATCACCTTGCCATAATTATGGATGCCTTCCCAACTCCCTAGACAGGGACTGATTCCCTATTTTCTAGATGTGCTAGAAACACTGAAGTTTCATTTCAGTAGAAATGGCCACAGCAAAATGCTGATTGTGGTGCAGTGAAGGATTCTACTCCTTGTCCTTAACTTTTTTCAAACATAAATGCTTGCTGAAAAATGAACCAGCTCCTAAACACTTTACCCCTATACCCAAGCTAGTGCAGTACACAGGTAAAGTGACTACAAAATTGCAATGTTTATTTTCTCATTCTGTAAAAATAAGGTCTTCTGCTGAAAGCTGGATGCTTTCTAGGTGTTATAACAGGCAGACCAATGAGCCAGTGCCCCCACTTAGCTACAGCCCAGATGAGAGAACAGAAAAAAATTTATCCTTAATTCTTGTAGTTAGAGATAACCAAGAAAATACTAATTGTATGAGAACCCATTCAACAGAGCTTTATTGGATTTGTTGAAAGTCTAAACAATAGTAATACAGAGTGTGAACTTATCCATGCATTTCAGTTGAATTGCAAGATGAAACTATATTGTTTGCTCCTTCAGTGTAAAAGGCAGAAACAACATGCTCATACCCAGCTTCCAAATTATTTCCCACACCACTCCCAACACTGATAGTTCCCAAACACCCTTTACTCAGCTGCCAGAACTTCTCACTTCCCTGTGACAACCTCTATGGTGCAACTATATACATTAACACGAATCTGTCACATCAGAAACAAGGCAGGGAAGACAGTGTAAAACAAACCCAGTTTACTATCCAAATATCTGACAGGGGAGGTATCATAACCACAGCACCTCACTCCCCAAGCCCAAGCTGTGCCCACCAGCACAGACTCCCTGTGGTACTGTGCCTTAGAATGGGTTCATCTGCTTTGGCTTTTGTCACCCAGGCAGATGCTCTGGAATAATTGTGTTGGGAAGTGACTGTCCTGCAGTGATCTCCCAGAAATGAGTCCTCCAAGGCCTGTTACTCCCCAGGGCCTCCACGCTGCAGAGCTGGCAGGGCTGTGCTCCACAGCCAGGAGTTCACTTGTTTATCCTTTCTCACCTCTAACCTAAGATTCCTCTGACTTTCCACCTTCCTGGTAAGAACAAAATCAACAGCTTCATGGGCCAGGAGAAAACTGGCAGACTGAGAACTGCATAGACAGAACAATAACCAAGAACTCTCTCATTTCCCACACTTATGTATTGCAGCACTTATTTGATTCATTCTCTTTGAGCAAATTAAAAGAGACTGTCCTGAAACATCCCTCAGACCCATGTAAATGTCAGATATTCTTCTCCATAGCCCTGGAACAGAGCACAGGCCTGGCTGAGCACTGACATGGTCAAATTAATTGACTTTGGAAACCTAGCAGATTTCAAGGTTCATTATTAAATCCTGCTGGCAAACCTAAAAATTCAATCATATTTTTCTTTCAAGTCAAATGGTCTCTCTATAGAAATATGTTTTCCCCAAAAATTACCCTTGTTCACATCTGTAGCAGAATCCTTATTCAGCACAAGACATCTTTACCACTCAATCCCCCACAGCCCTATCTCCTTGTTTTAAGATCTCTTTAAAGAGCATGGCCAGAATTTTCTGAAGCACCATTAAATGAAATAAAACATTCACACAAGTAGAATTCATCTTCTCACACACCTCCTATTATAACCCAAACAATATACCAATGTTGTTCCTTATATATCACCTACTGCTCCTGCATATTTTATGCTCCATATCTGGTTTTAATACCCCATGTTCACAAGATGGAATAGTTTGGGTTTTTTAAATGCCAAAACCATGCAGCTAACAAGTCTTCAGATTATCAAAGCTGTTACAAAGGTCATATTTGCTCTTGTTCCCTTAAAAATTACATACATCTTTAGACACTTTTTGTTCCTGTTCGTTCACATCTGACATGGGAAGTATGTGACCTTTTAACTCTTATTAATAGTTTATGCTACATCACATGTGTATTCCCCAGTCTCCTCTCTTGCTCACCTGAACTGAGTGAACTTTGCCATCTAATTCATAGGCCTTTAAAAGGCTCCAGACCTCACATGCAATATCCTGTGTTCTTCCATGAATAATTCAAGCCCCAGTGTTCCTCCATCATCCCTCTCTGCCTGGCTCTGTTTCTTCCCTTCTATTGAGGTCTTGACTTATGAGCAGACTTATGTTATTCTTTCCCGATTGTCACACTTTATTACAATTAATATTAATTATGTGGGTTCTTGTCCAATATGTAGCTTTCTGGGCATAAAAGACTGTCATGTTATAAGGTTTTTTTCTTTGCAAACTTTGTGTAATAAAGCATTCTCCTGTCAGGAGCTGTCAGCACCACATACATCTACTTGATAATAACTGTACGGTAATAGAGTTAGCTAAAGAAGTTGTGTGCAAGCCGACATGAATTCCCATAGAGAAGCCAATCTTGGAGCTTATCCGTGATTTCCTATGGCTGACATGCAGTTAAACACAAAGTGTTGCAAACAGCCTGCTTGACGAAATGAATAACCTGTTACAGCCCTGAAAGAAATGCTGGCCTTGGATGTTAAACTTCTATTGGAGGCTTAGGTATAATAAGTAGATTCTGACAAATACTGTTCACACAAATGTTTGCAGAATGAGAGTGTTCCATGAATATTAATGGAAACACATTCTCCTGAGTATTCACGATCCACACAGTAAACTAGGAGTCTGTGACCCTTCAAGTGCCTTGTCCCCATTAAAGGGACATATCTGATGTGATTTTAAGCTATTTTATCCCATGGTTGAAAAAGTAGGAACACTATTTAGTTATACAAATCAAAACCCAGAACAGACTTAACAGTTACAGGAAGGAGTGGAGAAAAAAACTGCAGTTGTTAAAAGACAAGCAACAATTAAATATTCTGCACATTCTCCTGTAACATCACCCACTTCAGTAGTGGCCATCAGTTATGGATTTCAGGCAGATTAACAAGAAAACAGCAGACTATCTATTAAGCCTGATTAAAGGGTCACACTTGGACTGAAAAGAATAAAGACAAAACCCAGTCTAGAACCAGCTGGTCAATGCCCAGTAATGGCAGAGACAAAAAACCCATCACAATCTATACTGCAAGGAGAAGGTCACCAGGACAGGGAGTTAAGGTGACACAGAATGATGCAGTGTGATGATGTGAAATGGCATTTAAACTCAAAAATAGATCATGTTGTATGGGAGACATCAGGAAAGGTGAGAGTACCAGCAAAAAGGGACTGAAAGATGAAGATTCAACTCACCACGCAGCTGTGAGGTAGAAACAAAGTATGATTAAAAAAATTCCAACTGGACACATGGTGAGTACAACAAGGGAAGAACAAGCACTGCTGCCCTGCCTGGTAAGTACAGAGTAATCCTTTCCCTTCATGTAGGACCCAAAATTAAATCAGAGAGCATCACAGCCCTATGATGTCTATTGGCATGGTACTGGCGAGCAGCCAAGAAGAAAAAAAAGAAAAAGAAATAAAATCTGTATTCTCTAAAGCTATTTTTAACTACTAGAATGAAACATTCATTCCTTGCTGCTGCAGTGTTTGCAGAGAAAGGAGTGATACAGCTGGAGAGCACGAGTCCAAAAGCAGAGCACTGAGCCCAGGGAGCTGTGGGGACACACAGAGATGCAGTGGGGATGTGCTGGGCTTCACCAGCTGAGCTGAACACGCAGCACCCTGAGGGGGAAGAGCAAAGCCGAGCACAGATATCGACAGTCTGCTGCAGTTGTCACCCTGCCAGCCAAAGGAGCCACAGCACACGCAGCAATGCCTCCCCTTTCCAGCAGAACTAACAGGGAAGGCCTCAGGAAAGCAGTGGGCTGGTCAAACACTCCCTTATCCCGTGGGGGGTGGCACCAACAGCACCCTCTCTGCTCAGGGGGCAGCACGTGTAGGTTTGGCTGCTCTGGAACTGTCCGAGCTCCTGATGGCCCTTTGCCTCTTACTAATAATACCCTTAAATTGTTGGTTATGCTGCCTATTTATTTCAGAGGCACAAATATTTTGAGAACTAGGGGGAGGGGAGATCTCTAAAATAGAAAGAAAAGTGTTAGAGAGAACAGAAAAAGAAAATAAATCAAGTCCTGGACCATAATACCAGTTACAACTTGACTGCCCACGGCTACATCATAAGAGCATTTTTCCCTAGTAGTGTCACAAAAATTCTGTCTTTGTGTTTGAATGTGCTATGCATAAAGTCCTATTTGGACAATAAAATTCCTCTTTGTTACATCTATCCTTAACTTAAAAACTGCTCAAAGAACCACAATTCGTTGAGTGGCTGGCAGTTTCCTCAGCTGAAAGAAATATTCTTACCACTTCGATTCACATTGCATGATTGAAAGATTACCAGTAGTGAAGAGAAAGCAGGAACAAACTCATTAATGGGTTATTAATGGGTTTTTCTACGTCAAATAACCCTTTTACAGACAAGATACAAGAAGTCCTGCAGGTTCTAAAGCACTTCATAATAGTAAAGAGCAAAGCAAAACGTGTTAAATTCTTGCTGACTAGGCAACTTCTTTCCATCACAAAACTAAAGTAGCAGAATGGCCTTGAAATAAGTTTAAAAACAATGTTTTAACAGGCAAAAAGGTTTTTACTAAGTCTATTGTACAGTTGCACCAGCACCTTGACAATATATTGCTTTAATAGCCAGGTTTCTCAGCTGAAGTGACTGAGCGACCACAGCTGGGGGTCTGAAAGCTTGTTCCCTGCTGGAGACATTTCCCTTCAAGTAACCTCCCAGGGCACCAGCAAAAAGGCCAACATAGAGAGGTTATCTTTCACAAGAGAGAAACATTTTCCTCTCCGAAATGAGCGTTATTGTTAACGAGCACACCAAAGCTGCTACCCAAGGGGAAGGGAGGAAAGGGTCTAACAGCAGCAAGAAAAGTGAGAATAGATTCAAAATAAAGACATGGAAATATATTAGCATGCACATGCCAAAATGTTACGGACACTTCTCAGCACATCTGTCAGTCTGACCAGTCCCCAAAGGTATATAGTGGTTAGCTGCTTTTAAAGAAGTTTTGGAAGCATTTTCCCAGTGTAACTGGATAGCTACAAAATTTATTTCCTCTAAAAGTCACGAAGTATTTCTGTTACAAATGCCAGAATCCAAGACTCAGTATGCAAATGAACGACTGCAGAGTCAGCCGGGGTGTGAACTGGCAGCACGTGTGGCTCTGGGGTGTAACTGGAGACTGGAACTGGTGCTCTCCCCCAGCAGGAAACCTGGTCCATCAGGGCTTTGCAGGGTAGGGATACACACCCAGGCAGGTGCTGCAGAGTAACCAGTGCACTGTAACACACACCCTGCCTTCTGCCTCAATGTTTTATGTGCCCACGGCCATCAGAGCACCCTGTCACCAGAGCAAGGAGATACCCTAACGACGGGTCTGAGCTTCCTTTCCAGGGAAAAATTCATCACCAAAACCTTGCCTTGCAACAACTTACAAAGACACTCAGCTTTTGATATTTCTGTGCTTTTGATCAGTCAGAGCAGTTATCTGCCTTCAATTAATTTTCAGCAGTTACATGCATTTTCCAGGTAGGAGACATTATGCAAATATTTCATGTCATTTAGTCACACTTCAAAAATATTATTGTTAAGCAAACGTGAACGCAGGTGTTAGACTGTGTCCTGGTCCAGACCTCCCTGAACACAGTTAAAACCAGAAGTGGTTTCCACGAGCACTGGATGGATACTGTGATTATGTTGATATCAGCACAGTAATTAAATACTGCATATCTTTGAAATCCAGTCTGTGGTGTCTCGTCTCTTGAGCCAACTGTGATACTCCTCTTTCCCAATGTGCTGTTTAGAAGTTTTCCACAAACATGTTAACTTATCCATTAAAGGATAAGTTACCTTACCCTACCTATTTTTAAATGCAGGAGACTGCTCATATAAAGCACTTCCAAAACGTTGCCTGGATTGAGCCATACCCAGAGCATTTCCTTCCACACTGCTTTATCGACAGCTGCTGCAAAGGGTATTAATTTGCACCTTGCCAAAAATCTGGCTGTACCAGTCAGAAAGCCCCATCTGGTGCTGCATTTGCCCTCCTCGGGTCAAACCAGAGGGTGCAGAGCAGAGCAAAGTGCCACCCTGGCACGGGGCCGCCGTGGTTGTCTCTGGAGCGCCACAGCCACGGCATAAGGCCCGTGCTAAGGACGGGAATACATCTGTGCTGATTAAATCCAGCCCTGGCACACGGCCCCCCAGGAAGCCTGGAGCAGTGGCAGAGCCCAGCAGCAGCTCAGAGGCTCCCTCAGCTGCAGCATCAGTGCCCACAGCTGTGCCCTAGAGGAGGGGCCACATCTGCCTCCCGCTGCATTCCTTCAAACCCAGCCACTGCCACTCGGAACATCTCCCAGTCCCCTCCAGATCAGGGTTTTTCCTTTCAGTTAATACAACTGGACACAGCCATGCCTTTAGAGGCTGCCAAAGTTTCTCTGATTACGAGCTATTTCCTTCATGCTGATGCACTTCAGGTTGTGCATCCACAGAGACTGCTCATCACAGAACTCTATACATTTATTTCTCAAGACACACCGGAGGCAGCTGAGGGACAGAAATTGTTTCAGTGCATCCAATTGTAAAGCAAACATACATTCATCAAAGCAAAGTGTTCACAGGTGAAATATGCACAAAACACGATCTGATATTTATCACCTGCTTGGATTGAAGAGTGAGCATCCATTGACCTTCCCTTGACAGCATTTGCCAGGCAATAAAGAATGAAGCAAATAGCAGATGGGGTGTTTTTTCCCATCACTTTTCCCCGTACTGTTACAATAATGAAAATGGTAGTGTCTTCTCCCCATTCCAGGCTAACGGGGGTGAGAGTCAGCACTTACTACACTGACACATAGTTTCTCATTGTGCAGTGGCTGCAGCCTGGGTTGGATCACCCAGCTTTCAGGCAATTTAGGTACTAGAGGGAATGGACTTTACCCTTTGGGTAAATCCCACCTGCTGAACAAGACCTGCCTCTCCTTGTACTGGACTCTGTGAAATAAAGGCAATAAAGCAGGGACCCTTGTTACACATTTGTCCAAGCAGTTTTAGATGCACCTAAGCAGTACAAAGCATAATGTTTTTAGCAGATCCAAGAATTAGATTTTTCTTTCTTAGGTTTTTTTTTATTTTTATTCTGAATTTGGCATGACTTGATACTTTATGTTGATAAAATACATTATCTTTATTATATTGATGTCTGCTTAATCTGCAAATTCAGTAGATACACGTGACACTCAAAGTGTAATGAATCATGCATTTTTATAATGAATCCAACAGTGAAGGGGAAAAACAGTCTTTGATCTTTCTCCTAACAGCCCAGTTATTCCTGGATTTATACATAGTAAGTGTTTATGGATTACTTTCAATTAAACAACCTGTTTCACTTTCTATTCTGTTATGAAAGTAAACCCTTTCAAGTCTACAATGAGATAACACATGGCTCAGTAGTCCTACTTGAGGAGGTGGAAGTTTAAGCTCCCAGTCCTCAATTTGCCTTAGTGTTGCTGAATGTCCAAAACCCAGCAAACCATCCTCGGTAGGACTGGACCAAGAGGGGCAGGGCACGAGCACAAATCTACAAGCATTTCCCCATTTCTGTGCTCATTCTGCCCCACCAGCATTATCAGAACCAAAAGCAGCAGACAACTATTCCACACATGTCAGCAGTAAAAGAATATTTATTGCATGCTGCTGTTCCTGATTGTAGACCTGAGATGAAACATCACAGGATGTGCACAAATGTGGAGGGCAGGGAGGAGAATAAGCTGCTGCAGTGGTTTGTGGCAAGTTACACCTTTAACACTCCAATTTGTTTCCTTATTACTGTACAGGTGTCCTTTCCAGCCTGCTCTGCAGCCATGAGGGCTTTACAGTTCCCTGTAGGACTCACACTGCCCTATTTTGGGCTGAAAGCCTCACAATTGAATATTTTTCATCACTCTGGTGTTGCCCTGTGAGTTGAGGCAGTGACCAAAAGAGCAAGAAAAGCTGGAAGAAGTTGGGACAATGAATCAAAGCAGCATTGCTCCAGCTCCTCCATAGCATTATGGGGTAGATTCTTTTGAAGCAGTTTTTCTTCTTGAAAAACATGCTGTAGTACCCTTTTTCTTTGACAGTTTTCTCAGAAATTCATGAGAGCCATTCTGCAGAGGGCAATTTATATTTGCAAGTACAGATGAAAGATATTACTGAATTTCTAATGTGGATTGCAAATTTAAGTTCTGATGAACTGTCAGTGCCATTTGTAACACAAATAAACACCCACTGATGGCAGAAAGCAATAGGGCTCTTTCATACCTGCTATTATGTTGCTACAATTGCTTGTACAGGAGTGCAAACACAACTCACATTTCTCTGAAGTTATTTAATTGAAAAATAATGCATCTTGTAGACCTTGGCATGGAATTAATTCAGCAGACCATTCCCTAGCAGAAAAATACGGGACCCATGTTGTCACCAGTGCAACACTGTGAGATCCACTTTGTTCTGGACACTCGGAAGGACAAGATGCCCAGGCTGTGATTGAACTAAGTTTCCATTTTACTAACTCCCTACATCTGGGAATTGTCAGCAATAACTGGCATGATGCTGATCCAAGGTCCCACAGCTGTGGAGAACTGCTGTTTCCCACTCACATTCCCTACACTTGGTTCCCTACAGATTACATGGGTGCTGCCAGAGATGTGTTGGGAGGTATCTACCTGTAGTGACAGGGGTGCTCTCTCCAGGGGGGAGATTTTTTACAGCGTCTCACCCTCAGACAGCCTTGGGTTACCCCTTTGTCAGGTAGAGATCACCCATGAAACAAGTGCCTGCACTGCCAACCCAGCTGAGCTCCCGACTGCTACAGCCGGGGAAGTGCTGCACTCCATCTGGAAGCTGGAAGGAGAAGTGTCTTTGCAGATCCAAAGCTGGGAACTCCTCACTGAAGGGATGACAGAAGGCCAGAGCAGTGGCATTTGCCTTCCCTCCCACCTGCAGGACACAGCAGCCAGGCTGTCCCACACACGGGACAGCACCAAGCCATGGATCAGAGGAGAACTTGGAAGGGATATTCATTTCCACAGGTTCAGCACAGTCCTCTACCTGAGCACTGCAGAAGTCACACTGCAAATGAATCTCAAGTCCTCATCCCAAAGAGGTTATAATTGCTTTACTGCAATTATATACATAATGTATATTATAATATATATGTTATATATATAATTTACTGCAATGCCCTCACTGCCCAGTAACTGCCCAACTTAACTTAAAGATCACACAGATGGAAAGACACTTGCAAAACATGTATGTGTGTGCATACACATAAATCAGACACAGCTTAAGCTGTGCCTGAAATCAATAGAAGTAAATAACGCATGTAGGTGTTCAAAGCAAGTGAATAATAACTACAGTTATTCAGTTACTCAGTTCCAATGATACAATTACCCAGTTGGGTTATACAGTTATCCAGTTCCAGCTACCAAGAGGAGTTTATACTCCAACCTACTGTAATGAAATTTTTATTAAAAAAAAAAATTTTCTAGAAAAAAAATAAAGCTTTGGAGTAGTTAACTTCTAATTGGAGTAATGACTATAAATTATTTAAAAAATTTCTGCATAACTGCTAAAGGTAAGGCATGCAGTAAATCTCAGTCCAAATGGCATCTTGTTATGTGGAACTTCAAATCAAGTGGAACAAACAATGGTTAGAGGCATGTTATGTTCCGCATAATGCTCTTTTGTATCTATTGTTTAGCTTATATACAGATTCATCTTGAATCTGGTTAACTAGTAATTAAAGCTCTGCAAAATTCAGTTCTGTTTGAGATACTGCTGCAACACACACCAATTCATTTCACAGGCTTTTGCAGTGGTCCTGGTTTGCTCATTTGCCATTACTTGAAAATAGACATCTCATATTGCAATTTGAATTTAGAAAATAGATGAGCTTTACTTCTTGTGGTTGCTTCTGAGAGACTCGCACTTGAAAAATAGAACCATTTTCATGTCCAGAACTGTATTTCAGAAGATATTAATTCCCTTCTTTTCCTAGAAAATTCATGTACTAGCACCACTGCAGAAGTGTCCATTAACACAGGTTCATTTGTGATTTAATTTGAAAAGCTTTTTGAATTCTGAGTAGAATTTCATTATGAATACTTTACATGGCATGTGGCCATTTTGTGGTTAGGACTAAATATCTTATTTCTTTTAACTAGTTTCAAGGACAATAAATATCTACTGACACAGTATATTGCTTTTTGTAGGAGTTACCTAGCTAAAATCCTAGTTTAGGACACTAATCTCATTTTTGGGATACCCGATACATTAGTCAACACCAAAATGCAATTAAAGTAATTCTTGAATCTGACAAACTCTCCTGAAAAAAATTCTAAATGTAAAAAGCACTTGTGATACAAACAACCCAATAGGGCCAAATTCAGATGGACATTTGTCTCTCTTGCAAGAGCTGACTAAAGAAAGGAATTTATAGAATATTCTTTAGAATATTCTTTATCACTGGTCACTGCAGTTCAAGCAGTCAGAGTGAAAATGAGGACTCTGGAAAGCCCCTTTCTCACTCTAGTTTAGCCTTGCAGCTTTGCCCAGGATCTTGGATTTTAAAAAGCTTTGGAAGGTATCTGACCTATTAATGTGCCAGGTTTCAACAATACAACTGAGAACACACAAACAGCACCAGAAGCTTCTGATATGGGTCTGAGTGCAAGGCTGACACAGGAGAAACACGTCCCAGCCTCCCCACCCTGATCACCAACAGCATACCAAAAGACCACCAGATAGAGATCTCCTGATCAATGTTTATTTACAAAATTAACACATTTGATGCACCCCACACAATCCCATTAGTTTCGTGCAGTATCTTACGTGACTAATAAAATCATCCCTCGGCTTTTCAGATCGTTCTGTACATTGATTTTGACTTCTTCAGCACTTGCTAATTATTGCACCATCTCCCCAGACCTTTAATATGGTATTAAATATTTAAAATCACTCTTTCAGGATATTTTTTCAGCCATTTTTCAGCAAGTGAAACACAAGCCAGAAGCTACTAAACCCAGTCAGATCTTAAAGTTATGAAAGCAACACCTCTCCCTGTGCTTTCAGACAAACCTGAGCCAGCAAAAGAAGACAGGAGCACACTAGGAGCTCTATAACCACCAGCAGCCTCCTTCCCTCCTCTTCTCTTCTCCTTCCCTACCCCTGGCTGCTACACTGAGAACATACCACACGGTTGGAGATAACGGAGATATGAGGCAAGATTTGCCAAAACCTACAGGCCAGGGCAAGGTGTTGTGCCAGTGCCTTGACAGCCTCCTCATCCTCTGTGCCCAGGGAAGCTGTTCCCCGCCCGAAGGGGAGGGCAGGGGCTGTGCCAGCCCCACAACAGGGCTGCAGCTGCACAGAGGCACTGCCTGAACAGGCTGCACGGGAACGGTATGTGCGTGCCCGGGGCAGCTGACTCACTGCAGGGATC
Organism: Manacus vitellinus; assembly: GCF_001715985.3. NCBI lineage: Eukaryota > Metazoa > Chordata > Aves > Passeriformes > Pipridae > Manacus > Manacus vitellinus. The sequence continues at coordinate 2,689,145 of NW_021940637.1, read as the reverse complement.
AGGGCAAGGCAAGAGGGGAGCCTCAGTGGGACTGCCTGAGTCCTGGGGAAGTGCAGGACGTGCTGTGGGGTCTGGAGGGGATATTCTTCTGGATAATCTGCTGACAGCCCTTCCAGGACCCCCACGAGAGTTCCAAGGGGAACGTGTGCAGTTTTGGGCACCATGATAGGAGAAAGATATTAAGCTCTTAGGGACCATCCAAAGGAGGCAATGAAGATGGGGAAGAGCCTTGAAGGGAAGCTATGAGAGGACACGGAGGGCACTTGGTGTGTTCAGCTGGAGAAGAGACTGAGGGGAGACCTCACTGCAGTTCCAACTGCCTGGGCAGGGGCAGAGGAGGGGCAGGGACTGAGCTCTGCTCTGGGGGGACCAGGGACAGCACCCAGGGAAATGGCTGGCGCTGGTGCAGGGCAGGCTTCAGGTTGGAAATCCAGGGAAAAGGTTCTTCCCGGGCCAGAGGCTGTTGGGCACTGCCCAGGCTCCCCAGGCAATGTGGGCACAGCCTCCAAGGCTTGCCAGAGCTCCAGGAGGGTTTGATGATCCTCTGGGACACAGGGGGTGACTCCTGGGGATGGGCCTGGGCAGGGCTGAGGGTTGGACTGGATGATCCTTGTGGGGCCCTTCCAACTCACCGTATTCTGGGATTCTGTGATTTTCTTCAGGCTGCAACCGCTTGAAGAAATATGTTTTGAAGACCAAGTTGGTTGTCTTGAGCCATCCTACGCTCTACAGGCAAAGCTAACTGGTTTAGCACAGTTGGAAATACTGGAGCTGTGGCTCTTGTGCAGGGACCTCTAACAGGCCATCAGATGGCCCCTGAACTCCTAAGGTAGAGCTGAGAAGAGTATCAGCCTGTAAGCTCATGTCAAACCTGTCTTAGCAATCAAAGTCTGAAATAACAAAACACAAAATGATGTTAACATTTGAGAAGAAAAGGTCACATGCCTCCAGCCAAGCTTTGTAAGATTTCCCTTCTTGAGTAACAGCTGGTCTGTCACAGCCAGCCTGGCTTAAAGACAATCACAGGACAAAAATTAGGGAAATCATCTGCCTGCAGCAGGTCAATACTGGCAACCCAGAACTACTACACCAAATGCTGCCCTCCATTTTCCTCCATTTTCACTGCATTTTTGTCTGCTTTAGCTGAGAGCTGAATGTGTTCAACTTCATCCAAACTAGAATTTAAAAGACATTGGCATCTCATTCCTGTATGGCTGAGTATCAGCCACCAGTATCAGCACAGAAAGCTGCTTCAGGTAACTACACAGACGTGCTCCACAGGGATGAAGGTGAAAAGATTCCTGCCATACTCAACCTGACACTGTAAGAAAGTTCACCCAAAACCACTGTTTCCACCCAGTCACCCCAAGTTCCACACTTAAAAGAATTAAGAGCAGCTGACAGATTTAATTAAGTCATCATGGATATCTTATCCTCATCTTTTACTAGGTCAAAGGAAACTACCACTTACTTGGTGTTTTGGTAGTATGGACAGAAATACTATAGAGCCAGTAAACACATTAGTCCCTGCATGGAGAAACAGTCCCTTTCCCCAGAGGAACTAATTGTCTAATTAAAAGATTCTGTTCTTTTTAGGCTACTCAATCACAGTGCAAGAAATAAGGCTATTTGAACTTGAATATAAGCTTCATGTGTTTATGTATTGCAGTGCAGGTTATTTATATTATGCAGCTCAAAATCTAGCCAAGGTTATTTAAGCTCGTGCTCCTTTGAGGTTAGCTGTAGGGGAATTAAAGTTGGTTTGTAATTTAAATTCTTCTCTGCAATAACTATTATATATGCACCTGTCACAGAATAGCTGGGCTCCTTAAGGAAAGCTTAGTCCAGACAGGACAGCAGACATGCAGCAGCCTTTGGGCCAAGGAAAGGACCTGAGCCACCACAGGACCCTGCAATGCCAGGGGAAAGCTGCAAAGTGCTCCTGAGGAGCAATTGTGCAGTGGGACAGAGGGGCTGAAAGGCTCACACAGGGATTCCAGAGGGAGAACAACAAAAGCTGGATGGGCTGTGAGGAATTCAGGAATGAGAAGACAGTGGCTTCCTCCTCATCCCTTCTAAAACAACAGTGGTCATAAGGCAGTGAAGCAACCAAGTACCTGTCCGTTCATCCTTGAGAAAAATGACACCCTGCAGTGCAGACACTGCAGTACCTTACACAGCTTCTACAAAGTCTGCTCGTTATTTCAAATAAATATTGGCTGGTGAATATCAGATCAAATGTGACCTGAGGCTCGTTATCAGTCATTCTGGTGTGTAGAGGAAACAGTGCAGGACTGTGCTTGACCAGAAAGGAGCAACAAGAGCAAGTCTGGCAGCATTTTAGCCTACCTTAAAGTTGTAAGCCATCCTGCACAAATATTATGTCTTTCTATTTTACCAGATGGCTGCTATCATAAAGGGAGTCTTTGGTCCCTGTCACAACTTTTCATCACTGTGTACAAAATACAGCAAATATTTGCATCTTTTAGCATCAGTTACAGAGAATTTGCCATCATCTCTGGTGTGTGCAGTAACATTGTATGGTAACATGATTGGATTGATGAATATTGCTTTATGCCTCAGAAGACCCACCAGCAATTTTTCTCCATCATGTCACATTCAGACCCCAAGGTAAGTTCTTGCACTGGGATAGTACCTGCTCTGCCCCTTTATGTCATTCTGAAAAACACATGGATTTCATCTGGTTCATCTTGCCTTGAACTGGAAAGGAGGACACATGGGGATCACAGCAGTTGAGCTGCTGTGACACAAACAGAGTCTACACCAACTTCTACACTGCCTCGAGTGGGTACAGAGGTTTTGGCACAGCATGAACAGCACGACCTGCCCACCAAACCCTGGCACTCTGCTGCAGCCACACATCCCATGGGGAGAAAAAGTTGCACTTCTTCAGGTGAGAGCAATTCCCCATGGCAGGACACCGTTCCCGGGTTAGCCATGGGAATACCGATCCCAAAGCTAAATTAAACTGCATTTCCACACTGTCACAAGTCGGATGTTTATTGCCTTGCTGCGTACAGAACTGCAGGCCAATAATGTGAGGCAGAGAGCATCACGCCCACTGACACAGCTCTGCAGAAGTGGGTGGTGTTGGTGATAATGGATGGCAGAATCACACTAAACATTGTAATCGTGCTGCCAGAACTGCAGTACCTGAGAAGTGCAGTTAACACCAAGAATATCTTGTCAAGAAGATGCCAGCAGATATAACAAGTATGCAACTTCAGAACTTTACTTTTACGAAAGCAGAGTACTGAATCACCGTGGAACCACTGGCAGGAACATTTTTATAGCTGCCAGCATGTTTCATTAAAAAGACAAACATTGAAGTGTAGAACTAACAGCTGCTATAACACTGATATGCCCAATACAAGGTTAGCCTCTAGTATTAAGAAAACATCACTCATCTTGTACAGTGCTATTAGTAAGCTCTGACTGAAATCCACCTGTTGATACAGATTATTATCACATAAAATTAAATCATCAGCTTGCATTTAAGTGATTAGAAGCTTGTGTTTAGACTGTCTAGTTGCCAGAGATCTGAAGCAGCCCCCACTAAGATGAAACTAAAACAGTCTACACTGCTCAGTCCCCCAAGTGTTCCTCACAAGTCTGATTTCCAAATCTTTCACTTGCTGCTCACACTCAAAGGGACTGAAAACAGCAAGTTTCGAAATAAAGACATAGAAGTTATTACTTCTGTATCATTTACATTCTTCTAGAAGGAAGTTCCTCAGGCTGCTGCAGAGCTAACTAACCTGGCTGATGAACCCTCACTGGTTTATGAATGAGCAGATTCACACATGTGCACAGGTTAAAGTCTGAAAGAGATCCTTGCAAGATTGGTCATCCAGCCTGAGTTTCACCTGTCATCACAAACAAACACACAGAGCTTTTCACTGTTACTTGGTAGAGACAAGGTCACTGCCACACACACAGGTGTGATTGGAGTCACTCCTCACTGAACTGGGTGCACTGGAACAGCCCCAAACACCACACACTTGCAGCATGTGCTAATCCCAGACACAGGCAGGTTTCCTGAAGACAAACTTTGGCTGAATTTAGGGATTTTCTACGATATAGCCCTGCCATGAAAGCTCAGCAGGGCTGGATGTTCTCTCAAGCACTGTCCAAAGAAGTCACAGTTAGACCGTGCTGGCACACAGCATTAGCACTGTTTGTTGGGGAAACGCCACAAAGACAAACAAAACAAGTTAAATGTCTGCTTCTAGGCCTCCTATAAAGCAAGGTGCTTATCTATTCAGAAAGGAAACAAACCCCCTCTTTGACTTATTACCAACCCTTGTCACCTGTTCTCAGGTCTGCACGTGGAAAAAAGTCATCCAGGCAAGTCCGAAACACGTAAGTGTGTTCCATGCTTGTCACCTCCCTGCTTTACTCTTTAATGCTCAAACCTGGACAGAAACTTGCTCTGTATTCTCTTCCAAATTTTTATGACCTTTAGAATTCAAACACCAAAACCAAGTTCAAGGTCTAAACAACTTCCTTCCCACTGCTCACTGAATTCTTGCTGAAATGTTATTTTATGCTTCTGTTTTGTGTCTACTCATGTTCCTATTTAGGTGAGTATATTGTGCTTCTTTCTTAAGGATAAATCCTAAAAAATACATATTTGTTGGCTTATCATTTAAAGTTGCTTTGTCTGAAAATCAGCAGAAATAGATATCCCAGCAACAAAGGGAAGTGTTGTTACAGCAGGAAGTAAAATATAACAAGAAATTCAAAGCATCTGTTCACCTCACAATTCAGAGGCCTAACCAGTACATCATCTGCAACAGAGAAAAGCTGTTTTACGGTCAGGTGTTTTGTAAAGAGACATTATTTCTGATAGAGCATATTAAATACAGCAAACTGGGAGACAGAAGCTGCACCCAGAGGAACCACAGTTCCCTTTGCTGTCAGATGGGTGCCCAGACCCCCACTGCACTGCACAGCCCTGGTCAGGGGAGCTGGAGGAGCCACAGCCAGCCCACCCAGAGGAACAGGAATTCCCTGCCCACTCCCAGCAGCCATTCCTTGGACAGCACAGTGGCAATGCACCTCTGCTCTGCAGTTTCTGTATTACATTGCAATGTTCCACAGCAGAAGTACATTATTCTAAGTATTCAACATGGCCTAAACCCCATGAAAACAGCAATGCTGGTATTTCATAACCCAGGAAGCAGCACACCTACATCATAGCTACAGCAATGCCTCTCTTGGGAAGAGGAATGGAAGAGAGCAGGCATTATTCCTGGGCCGTGAGCAAAGCTTTAAAGCACCTACCTGAACTGTTTGCACACCCAGGAGAACCAAGGCTGCTGCAGAGCCTCGGGGGTGGCTCTGGTGGCCAGGAGGAAGGGATGTGGTATTCCCAAAATCCCTGGTTCTCTCATTGCTGCCAAACCAGCTCCGAGTTTCATTGTTGACAAACATGTCTCTAGCAGACCATGCACTTCCCTACTGTATTTTCAGCTTCCTTAAGGGTTCACTGCCCTTTGAATTTTGGCATCCTAAAGTGAACAAACTCCAAACTGAGTAGCAATTCAGAATTGGGACTCAAGTCTTTTGTGACTTTTGTGACTATTTAAGCCAGTTGTCATTTTGTTTGTAGTGATTCTCTTTTCTCTCAAGTCTCCCTGAGGGTTACAAGCTTCCTGCCTTTGAGACATCTGAATCTGTGGGTATCCAAGTAATGTCGTACTTCACCCATCACAGTTACTCACTCATCCACAGCACACCGAGTTCCAGGTGCATGAGCAGCCACTTCAGGCACTTGCCTGGCTCAGAAGGTGGTTCTGAGCCGGCCCAGCCCCAGCACCCACTAATTGCCTGAGAAGAAAGTAGGTTGCGAATGAAAGTGTGACAGGCACCGTCACACAGGGTGATGAGAAGGAGCTGTGGCAGTAGAGAAAGCACAAGGATATAAATGTGGATAATTGGAATGATTTAATTTGCTAATGTTGCATAAGAGGCATAATTAGTTCAGTAACAGTGAGAGCAGCAGAGGAATCAGACTAGTAATCACAAATAATTACGTGCCAATTACACATAGTAAGGGGGTTTTGTTGTTATTGAATGGTCAGAATTTGGGAACTAGACCAAATAACAGACCTCACAATCTCTGTTTCAGTCACTTTTTCTTTCCTACAGCAGCAAAGCCTCTCTACCTTTTCTCTGGTAAAAAGAAGAGAAACCAAAACCCAAGTAAAACCAAGATGTGATGTGCATCCAAATTGGACAGTGTTCCTATCAGCAAAGATAGACTTGTAGTGTCTTTCCAAAGCTCCCTTTCTGTAGCCAAAATCTCTGTCTTGTCCACACTGTCAATACCATCTGCCAGCAGCCTCCTCAGCTCATAAGCCATCTGCCAGCCATTGACCTAGAGCTCTGTGTGCTCTCACTGCCATGCTTGCCTAAGCTTCTGCATTTCCACATCTCTCACCATCCTCCTACCCCACTCTCACACATCCTCCCAGAAGAACTGATCCAGACAACTATTACTAAGCCAACAAGAATGGAAGGAGTTGAATACTGATTGTCTTTCCTGTGTAAAACCCCCTCTTTTTATTTTTTTTTTCCTGGTTATTTCCAAGGAAAAATAAAATAGGGGCTTTGAGTTGTTCTGCAATAACAAATTGATACAGTACTGGAATAATTCAGTATTCAACCTGAAGCGTAAATTAGTTTATTTAAATAGGGTATTTCTTCTTAATCACAAAATTAAAATAAAAATCAAGAAAATGGAGACCTATTTTTGTTACCACCCTGCATGACATTTATCACAGATTTACCCTCATATCTGAGTGTCTTTAGCTGAGTGAAACTATAATTTCTAAGTTGGACACTTTAATTAAGAGCCATTATAAAAGGTTATGACAAACTAAGACAATACTGCATATAAAGAAGAACAATGCCCCCACCACTGCTGGAGTTTGAAATACACATTTACTGAGGTGAATTTCTGTCCAAATCTGCAATGATATATTTAGGAATATGAAAATAGTCATTCTGTCTTTCAAGTTTGCCCAGAAGAGAAGGACATCCCTGACAGGCTCCACTCTGGTTCCCTCACACCCATAACAGCACGTAATGAGATTCATCCTGTTGTGATCCAATGGAAAAAAGGGTGGGATTTCAACTGCAGACAATACACTGCTACTATCAAAGTCAGTGTCTGGGAATCCAGATCACGATTGTTTTTCCTAAAGTAAGAAAGTACCAAGTACCCCTTTCCTCAGAAATCTCTCAGATTGCAGCAGAAAACATCACTGTCCACCCAGAAACCAGTTCATTGGGTCAGTTTGGGAGCAGCCCTTCTAATATGAGTTTTCCTTGCCAGAGTTTTCAAGAGACTAACTTTTAAACAAGGTTATAATATTTAAGAGTGTCTATTGCTCTTACCCTTTACTGAGAGACAGTTTTAGGCAGCATTTGGGTTCTCTCCAGCACTGTTTGTAGCACACCAACGCTTGAAGGTTTTGAACAAGGATGCGATTTTTTCTTAGAAATAGGAACAAACATAAGAACAACATGGCACAACAGAAGAAAACCCATTTTTTCTAGCAGGAATATTAACAAGCAATTTAGTCCCAAGTCACCAGCCTGCACAAATATATTCTCTACTCACAAATGCATGCTGCTGATGTAACCTCATAGGGGTACACATCCCTGAATCTTCAGTAAAATTAATTGGGCCAGTATAAAATATGATCTAGTTCCCTTTGTTCATTTCCCTAATTTGTGCAACTCTCTGAGAATGTGTTTGTTACACTTTCCCTTGTAGAACTGCACAGATGAAGCTGTTTCATTAACAAGGGATGGGGGCAGAGGAGCACAGTTTCCTCTCCAACTGGGTGACAAAGCAGGGACACAGCCCATGCTGCTGTGCTGCAGCTGACCATGTCCTGCACGGTGCTGCAGCTTCTCTCCTCTCCTGGAAGCCCAGGACACAGTTCCCTGGCTCCTGGGCTGTGCACTCAGGAGCTGCAGAGGTGCTGCAGTGCTGAGCACAGGCATCTTATAGGGAACAGAAGCTTTCCTGCCCCTCCTAAATCTGGCTGCACACCAGCACATTGCAGGGACACCAGGAGGTGTTTCCTGCACTGGTGGAGCCTGAACACTACCTGCTTTCTCCTGCAAAAGAGGAGCCTGATTTGGGAAATTTCAGATAGGCATGAACACATAATCAATTTAGGGAATGTGATACAAGGTTTTGGGGGTAACACACAGCTCTGGGTGCCCTGTTTTGCCACCCTCCCAGTGCCACGGTGCACTGGGGACACCAGGAAGCAATTCCCCTGGGTGAACCCATCCCAGAGCCATCTTCTCTGTATCTCTTTCACCTCTCTACAAAGGCCCATCCATACTGCATGTCCACCAAATGTCTCTACCCATTCCTCACCAACCCTCCCCTCCCATCAGAGCTGCACAACCCCCCTCTGGGCTGCCTGATCCACACCCAGACCACGTCACCCAGCTGCTGCTGAAGGGTCACTTCCCCATTTTATTGAGTAAAACAGGGAAGCAGTTTCACTGGGGCTTTATTGGAGCTCTATTAGAACTTTGATTTGTAAGCTTCCTGGACTACACCTGCTTTATAAAAGGGTTCTGATTTCTACCCCACATTCCCCTTTCAGATGTAAAAATGCTCCACGTTGAATTTCTCCCCATTATTTCCTCTGGGGAGGAGCTGACATGACAGCTTGGTAAGCTTTACCCCTACCAAAAGGCAAAGCTGTTCCAATGCTTGCAATTTTTAAATGTATTTTCATTTAATGATTGCTTGCTTTTTCTTCCTTTATCTGATACAAGGAAACACCTATCTATGAGGATTCCCTGGGAGAACCAAGAAAGCAGAGTTAGAGGGGCAGAAACCTCGTTTACAACATGGAAAAGAAGCAGAAAGTGCCTTGGCCCTTCCCTGCTCTGTAGCAGGAGCTCTGGTGCCGTTGGTTTGGGGGCTGTTCCAGCCACTGGGATGTGTACGAATGAATCACGACCCCGAGTTCATCAGATTTTTATCCCATACCCCTCCCCTTTGTCCTGTGGCAAGTCAGAAGCATCTCCTCAGTCTGCAGAGAAACTTGTGATCCTTCTGCAGAGAGTATCTTCCTTACATTTCCCTAAGGATCACAACTGTGGCCTTTATGCTGCTTTCGGGTGCATGAAGTGCTTTGGGCATTCGACCCCAAGTCAGCTTAGATAATGGAACTCAGATATTGAAAAGTAATGAAAAACCCAAATTATGCAGATCCAAGTAATTCACAATTCCCATTCCCGTGGCCCCGTTGGCAGTTGCAGTTTTCCTGTGTGTAGGGCAGGAGGAAGAGATTTAATTAGAGGGGTTTCATGCTCAAAGTGTCTATGTTTGGAGAAGGCAGGCAGTGGGATCAGTGCAGGAGGAACTCCAGGGGACCAGCAAGATCTCATGTGCCTCAGTTTCCTGCTTGTACAATAATGATAATGTTTGACTAAAGAAGTCAATGTCAACCTGATTTATCTGCTGCTGAGTTATACAACAAACAGGTATCTGTACATTTGTTTGTTCCACAGAGAGAACCAAGTGCCACTTCACACCATTTAATAACTGGGTCTGGGTGCCTCAGAAATTCACTTTCATCACAAAAACAACCTGAAAGGCTATTTTCCTCCTGTCACAAAATACCAGCATATACAAATTTTCTCCATACCTTCCTTTAACGTGGACAATTTCTTTATTAGTTCATTGTAAAGATTAGGGAAAATAATCTATAAAGCGAGTCAGAGCCTTTCCTTCCATCTGGTCAATAGATGCTTTTTTCACCTTGCTGCCCCTCACAGAACCCACTGCCTGGCTGCACAGCACTTCCCCCATGGGCAGCTTTCCTTCTGGGAAAAATCCCAGTAGTGGCCCTCCAGCAGGTCAGTGCTCTGCAGGTTGCAGTGGGACAATCTGCCCGGGAACTTTGCTTTGCCCACCATAAATTCCTGTGCATATTCAACGTACTTCCAGGATCCAATGTAGCTGTACAGAAGTCCTTGATGAATTAGGGACTTTTAGGGCTTTTTAATAGGCTATAAAGCTTGCAGTCAGACACAAGAAAGCCTGCAGGTTATTAAACTCTGCCTTGGTTTTGGAAAAAAAGTACTAGTCCTGCAGGCAAAAGACTTTTTCAAAGTGTGTTACAAAAGCCATTTCTACCCACAGTCATCTGTGGGTCAACGTGTCAGCTCTTCACTCACATTTTCCAAAATGGCTTTGGAAGCCTTGTTTCAGTGGTTGTTTGAACATGACAAAATTGTCTTTTACAATTTGCCTTTGTACCAAACTCCCCACGATTTCCAAAAAGCTCCAAAAATACTCCTCAAAACACCTCAGAGCAATAAAATAAGACACAGACCTGGTGTAATCTGAAGGGCTTGCCAGTTAATTGCAGAGAATCAGCGTGTCATTCCAGTTTCCCCTGCTGAGTTTTGCCTTTGCACCAAGGACTGCAGCCCCAAGGAAGCAAATCTTCACTCCCAAAGCTCCAGGTTTGGCCGTGTAAGGGGCACACACAGCGAATTCCAACAGATCCTTTGCTCCGCTGCCAGTGGTTCTGCTGCAAGGAGCAGGAGCATCTCCCTCCAACATTCACTGAACTAACATCTACTTGCAGCTCTACAAGAAAAAGATCTGTCGGCCTTCAGAGTGACAAACGTCCTGCATTTCTCTCCCATGCAACAAAGGAAGTGTTTATCGAGCACTTGAGCTCGCAGGAAAAAAAAAAACCTGCAATCAGAGCAGCCAGTGTTAAATCCTGGAGTTAAGCAAATAGCTCTCCAGGAAATTTGATGCAGCCACGTGGTGCAGAAGGGAGAGAGAGGGAAGGGAACGTCGTCCTTTTTGCCAAAATGCAATCAAAATTATAAAAAGGAGGAATAGTAAAGCCATTTCTGATTCTGCCTGCCTAGGACCAGAAGCAGCAGGAAGCTCAGCGACACGTGGGAGCTGCTGCTCGGTGACAGACCCCAGCACCCCCCAGAGCCCCAAAACACGGAGGGACAGACACCCCTCAGGTCAGATGTTGGCACAGGCTTCATCCAGCACACAGAGCCTTGCAAAGGAAAGGCACGGAGAGAAAAGAACACCGACGTAAGACCAGATTTGAAGATTTGATTCAAGTGAGAACAGTTTCCCTCTTCAGAAAAAAAAAAAAAAAGAGACAAAAGAAATGCCCTCCTGTAATTGTACTCCTTTTGCTTGATAAGTCTCTTTTTTTCCTGAGAAACAAGTCTATGTGGTAGCTGTCTAAACAAAGAAGTTGGAACTAAGAAAATAAGGTGATGGAATTGGCCCCCTGTGACAAAATAAGCAGCTTCTTCATTTAAAAAAAATGTTTACTATTTTGAGGGAATAAAACGTTAGAAAATTAATTATGAAGTATAAATAACTGAAATTCCCTGCTCAATATATTTACTTTGATTTACAGCTCTCAGGTAAATCATAGGTTTTACTTTCATGACACAGTAGCTGGTTAGTGCTTTTGGTGCAACTCTTCACAGAAATACAACAGTTGGTTCCCACATGTACTTCTATAGGAATCTAAAATTCTTTCTCCAAATAGTCTTCCTAGTAAAACTTGCTCACCAGCATGCTCACATGGAGATAATATTAGCTGTGGGAGTATTGTAATTTCAACATCTGAATTGGGATCTCAAATAGATAAAGAGGGCAAACAAGATTTATTATATCCACTGTGAACAAAGTCATTTGAGGGAATAACAGCTTTATGTTTATTCAAACATAACGAAACCCATTGTTCTTCAAATGTCAACTAAATCTTAGGAAGAGTTCTCTGCTCTGTGGGGTTCCATGCTCAGAAGGTTTCCCTTTAATTCTGACTAAAAGCAAGGGTGGTATATGACATAAATCACCTGGTAGGGCCACAGTCACCGTGGCAAAGTTGAACTGGGCATGGGGAGATTTTATCAGCATATTTTCACACTTAACATTTAACAAATATTCTATCAAGAGTTTGACATGCCCAAAACTGGCCTGTTAAAAGCAGATGTTAACAGACACCATTCCTCGTATCTTTTACCCTACTCCACTTTTCCTCCAGCTGTTCCAGCTCTTCCAGCTCTTTGCCTGGGCTTTTTGTGTTCCTTCCACCTTCCTACTTAGGGCTTACTTTTAGTATGTGAACAGTATCCTCTTCTCTGGGCCTCAAACTGGGAGACTTTCCTGGACCTTTGAATGTCTACTTTTCTACCTTACTCTTTTCCTGGCACTGTCAGACAGCTTCCATATACATGTTAACTTTTCCCTGGAAAGTAATATGGAGCAATTCCCACCATGATCCTCCCTTTCCATCCTTCTCCTTCAGCTGCACTACGACCTTCTGTCCTACAACTCCCACCCACTTCCAACCTCCCACTTTGATTCCTCCCCAGTCCCCGGGGCCACCTTGAAAAAACACCTGCCAGCAAATTTGGTGGGTCAGAGCAAATAAAACTAAATGTCCTCTCAGGTGTGTAAAACCTTGTTGCAGTCAACATGGGGAGAGTAATTCAGACTCAAAGCAATATTATTTCTCCAAAGATGGCAACTGTACAATGTGTGTCTACAAGGCCAAAAGAAGTAGTGGGAGTGATTAGGTCTTAATCTGCATCCAACTACATACTCCTCAACCTTCTCTTCGAAGAAGCTCGATGGCAAAAGAATCAAAGCAGCATCTTGAGTAGCCTTCAAAAATAGAGAAAAAAAATATTTCCCCTGAGGAGTAGCAAGGGAGGAAGCTTCTGGAAGTCAGTGCATCCACCAAGGGCAGTAAGCGAAGAAGGTTTCGGAGGAGCAACGAACAGCTGAAAATCAAAGAACATTTGAAAAGGAAAGACTTCTGATATGTTTGTTGCCCATGTCTCCACCCATCTCATAATCTCTAATCATTAATACAATGAAAATCTCTGCTGTTTCAAGGAGCTGACTACCCCAGTTGGCCAAAAGGGAGACGTGGATCTGAGCAGACGGTACAAACTGTAGGTGCCCTAGGAAAGACAGATTACCAAGAATTTATTATATGGTAATTCTGTTTTCTGAGTCACAGCAATGAATCTACATTTTCAGATTGAGCACTCATGTATGTCTTATGCTCAAAATATGTCAGGTTGGAAAACCCAAAATATATAAATTAAAAGCCATAAAGTGACATTGCTGATTTAAGAACCTGAGGGCCAAAACTGTGCTGTCATAAAAAAACCCCCCACTACTTACTATCTTCAAATGTGAAATTGAGACAGACAGATATATATATTGTCATTTAATGTAAACTTTCCTTGAATCAGCTGTAACAAACGACTGGATACAAGGGATTTAAAAATGTGTGTGAAACAGAAGTCTGCAAGAAAGAAAAAGAGAACATTGTAAAGGCTGAGGGGAAGAAAACTTCCAAAAAAGATGGCTGGGGTCATTGGGTCTAAATAACAGAGGGCACCGGTGATCTTTTGGGGAGGGCACAGCAATGAGGCTCAGGAGAGCAGTGGGTGTATTTTGGGCTTTGTTTCCTTAACTTCAGTGAGGTCATATCTCAATGCCTCAGCATTCCCACAGAGAAAATAGGGAATACAGGCACTGAAACTCTTACTGAAGTTTTTAGAAATCTGCTGATGGGAGAGCTTGGCCTTATGACTCATGCAATGTCTCCGAGTGATCCAGGAATGGATCTTCCAAATTGGTCAAAGAGGAGAGGAAAAGGTTAAAAAAAAATAGATTTTGAGCTAGGTTATCCTTAAAGGTCCCTGCCAATCCAAAGCATTCTGTGACTCTGTGACTTAACCCACCCACAGAGGTGCACTGTGTGCCTCACACCAGAGTAGTGCAGTGGAAGGTGAGGGCAGGAATTCCCCCCAGGAGCTCTATCCCTGGTCATTTTTGCAGACTCCAGCACACAGTGCCTGGAGCCTGGGGCAAGCACTCCTGCAGTCACTGGGCTGAGTCTGCACCATTCTGTCTTGTGTTTTTTCCTGAGGCCCCAAAGCATGAGATCTCCTTTTGCACTATTTAATAGTCAGAGTTGCTTTAAAGGCTTCCTGGATCACTGAATCCCACAACTGGGAAGCATATCCCTACAGTAACTCCAAAGATGATAATGACAATGCTGGCTTCTCTCAGCCTCTCCTGGGGGGCTTAGTATCACTGCTGTTGTGTTATTCTGGGGTGTCATAAGAAGTTAAATGCACCACAGACTCATTTGCTTGATTTTGCTTTCTTGGCTTCCAGTTGGAACCATTACCCAGCACTCTACCCAGACCACGAAGATCATGCAGGGATTTGTAGGGGATTGTTGGTTTTATTTATCAGTGGCCAAACTCCCAAAAACTTCAATGGGAGGATTTGCCTTTTGGCAGTAGAAGTTTTATTTCTCTCGTTAGCCTGCTAGTGCAAAAAGACCCCAATCAAATGTGAATATACAGATACATTCAAAACAGATGCTCTCAAGGCTCTCTATTAATCAAAAAAATTCACTGCTACTTTTAAAAGATTCATCATTGTTTTCAGAGCTGAACAAATAATTCATGAGTAACTTACTCACTAAATTCAGTCTACTTTGGTTCAAAGATTATCAATGTGAGGATCGTGATTTCCTCAAATGTATTCATGTTTGAATGCCATGAATATGTTAGCACGTTGTTTGCTCTGTGGATCCTGATAACCCAGCTGTAAACTGTATTCTTTTCTGTGATTTGTCAAAGTAATCAGATGGCACTTGGTGCCTGATCAGTGAGTGTGAAGGTGCTGCCAAACTACCAAGGTTGCTCCCACGTTTGCGTCCGTAACTCTGTAACACTCAATCTGAGAGCTCGGAGGCTGGAACGTGAAAAGTAAAAATGGCATCAAAATGGCAAACAAATTGATTTTAAAACAGATACACTTTACGGAGAAGGAAAGTCTGTGGCTCAGAAGGAGAAGTGGCATGCAAATTTGAGACACCTTTTCTGCTCTCCGAATTCAGTCTGGGTAGGTATTGAGGCCAGTATTGGTTTTTTATTCGACTACAACTGTAATACCACCTATCTCCAAATTAGAAAGCTCAGAAGTGCAAAAGGAGTCTCCAGTTGTGTCTGTGGCTATGCAAATCTTCAGCTTAATTAACAAACTTTAATACCTTTTCCAGATCTCGATCTTTTATCGGTTTAATCGAGCGCATTTTAATTCAGGTGATACAGCTCCTGTGAAGAAGCTGTGATCAGAGACCAAAGAGCAAAGAACTATTTTTATAGCTCTTGAAGAAAGGCTGTAGTGATATCAGTGTAAAATCCCTAACAAAAACTATGGTCACAAAACTACCCCTTCTATTATACACTTCCAGGTCTTTAAATAGAAAAAAGAACAGATGCCAAAGCAGAGCCATATGTTTTAATTGTAGCTGTATACAAGCATGATTTTATTTTTTCTGACAGAAAATCTATAACTTGAGTGGGAAGTTACTGAGTGGAATCCTCAATGCCATATTTCTGGCTAAAGAAATAAACTCCCTAGAGAACATGTCAAAGTCTGAACTGAGAGATTGAGACATTTTGATAACAATTCAATACTTGTCTCAAAACATCCAATTGCTTTGAAGTAATCGGTGGGAGGAGACAAACTATTAAGATTGGATTTATTTGGCAGAGCTTGTGTCTTACACTAAAAACAACCACCAGCTCCCCTTGAAGTTGTTGGCAGGTAGCATGCATTTAAATCCATGGTTGGAACCCAAACTCCCCTGCTGCTGCAATAGCCCAATATGCCTCTCACTTATTATTATAAACCCCCCCATCTTTTCTGAATGTAGATGATGGGAAAGAAAATGGTTAATCAGTTCTCAAATGTCCCTGCAAGTTCCAGTCCTGGCTGCAACAAATACATTTTTCTGTAAATTCTTACTTCCCTAGAGCAACTTCAAAGATGTTCTGAACACACTGACATCTACAGTCAACAAACTGGTGTGAAGGGCTGCTGCATTCTGCACCTCTGAACTCAGCCTGTGTCTTTGAGTCTGAACACTCCACATGTAATCTGTAGCTGAGACCAGAGGTTGTTTTCTGGGAGCACAAGCCCACAACTAGCCAAAAGGAAAAGTCCAATACAAGTTGATGGATGAAAAGGCTGGGGAAGGGGGGAAACAGGGGACCTTATTTGGAACTTATTTCTGAACTCAGTTTAAATATTGTAAACTGAAAGACATAATTTAAAACTGAAAAGCAGGGAGGACTTTCTGAGTCTCTGCCTGGAAGTGTTGCCCAAACACAGCCTTCTGCCTTCAGTTGTCTAGTTCAAAATCCACGTTGCACCACAAAGAGCCATTTCCATGCCAGAGCTACTCAGCAGCTTCTGAGCTGCAGGGATCGATCCAGTGTCCTCTGGGCAGATGCTGAGGATGAAAAGCCACTCCAAACAATCATCCTCCACTCTGGCAGCTCCACCAGAGCTGAATGGGGAGGAAGCATCAGCTGGGCTTTGGCCAAGGTCTTCTTCAGGGCAGGCTGCTGTGGGCTTGTGCTACAGTTCTGGACCCAGCCAGCAGGATGGATTTGCCTCTGCTCAGCCACTGCAAAGCTGGACAGATCCCTCTGCTCTCAGCTCTGTGGGTGTGCTGACAGGCTGGTGGCTGCTTGGAGGCAACAGGGTTTGGTACCACCTTCCCTTCCTTTTGAGCTGACCCTGTGCTCATCTCTTCTGGGTTTTATAGCCCCTCTTAGCTATGGATCCCTGATCTAGAGCCAGGAGTCTTCTAGTAGCTGGAATATTGAAGGAAAACGCTGCTTGCACGTGAAAAATAACCACAAATTAAACACAGAAAAATTAATTCAGAAAATATTCTCAGCAGATTAAGGGTATGGATGCACAACTGAGAAGGTAAAGCCTGATGCATAAACCAGGAGCAAATGCTGCTGCACCAGCTGTGTTTATTTGAAACTGCAAGAAATGAGCAGGCTGTGTATTGAAGAGTCCATCTGACAGATTAACAAATTCAGCATGGATTTGTCCAGAGTTAAATCTGTCACTGGTCTGATGGTGCTAAATTGCTTTTAGGAGTTCATAGCTTTTTGAAACTGGGACAGCTTGACATGGAAAAGTGAATGTGTTAACCTGAGCAAGGGTTTAGGCCAAATTGTTTTTGTGAAGTGTCATTTATACAAAGATTTGATTAAAAAAATAAAAGGAGAAAAAACCAGAATGAGAAGATCAGAACAGAAGAAAACTTCCCATATGATTCAGTAGCACTTCCAATGTAATGCTGGGTTAAAAACAACCTGCATAAATCAAAACCTTTCTGAAACCTATCAACATCTGTTTATTAAAGACTCGGAGAATAATCCATTTTTTAAAAAGGAGAGTTTTTCCTACTGATGTGCTAAAAGGCATCTACTGGAGTAGTGTTGTTAGATGTCTCTGAGCTCCATCAACTTCTCAACACACTGCATGTGATCTGATACTTGGACAACATAACTAATGACAGGCTGCAAGTCAGAGTTGTTGCCAAGGATGCAATTCAACAAATTATGAAACACCCAGGAGGTCAGAGCTCACAGACAGCACAAATTGATGCTATAATGTGGGACAGATAAGCAGAGGGTATTGCAGTTGCAGGAAGGTGAGCTGTTTATTTAAAGAAAGCAAAGAGTGTTTTCTGCTTTTGCTGCTGATCATTCTTAAACTGTTCAAATTAATGTAATGACTAGAGGGTCTCTGACCTGGAAGAGCAAGGGAAATTCTCTGTCAACATGAGCGATTACCTAAGCATACAGACAATAACAAGAGATATGCACATGCAGTTGAAGGCAGAAATCGGGTTTTGTAAGCCTTGTACAACTGACAGCAACAATCAAAGGTTACTAACCAGGGGAACACAGTCTGGAGGAAGCACGCAGCAGCTGCTATCTGCTGGTGCACAGTGCTCAGCAGGACACCTCGTCTTCAGGGGATTTCAAAACACTGGTGGTAATTCTTTCTTTTCTGGGCTAACAGACTTTATCAACAAGATCTGGAAAAGGTGGATACAGACATGGCACTGGGCACAGTAGCCTCAATGTTTCACATTATGAACCAGAAATAAACCCCTGAAATTAAGTTGTTCAGACTTGAGACCTGTCCTGACATGGCTGGAGAAATGAGCGTTCCCTGCCCGACCTGGCTGAGGTCTCTGTAACATCAGCTCCCTGCAATGAGCACCTGAGATCTTTTCCCTAGAACAAGAAGCACATTTTGGAAAGGGAAATGTTGAAATTGCTGCTATTTAGATCCAGAACACAGGTAAAATCAAGCAGATATCCAGCAGGCTATTGCAGTGAGAATTTTTCTATTTCAGCTTTTGTGCTTTCTCTGCTTCAACACAGGTTTTAAGTGTTGGTGACAAAGGTACAATACCCATGGCAGGGTGCCCTTTTCTTGAAACTGCACATTGGCTACGAAGATGAAAGTCATCCAGACCTTCACATGCTCCAAGTCTGCAGGTTCACAGCAGCCCATCTCCCCGTGGAATCAGGCTGTGCCCTCTTAAGCAGAATGTGATAAGGAGTGCTTTGGGAAGCAAAAGTTAGAGGAAGAGAGAGAATCAACCCTTTGTTTCACTGTTTTGTCCCTCTTATGAGGCCAGAACTGAGGGCTCTGGGTGGCAGGAGGAAGTTCAGGGTCCTGTTGCAAACCAGAGGCTGTCTGAGGCCGCCCTCCCACTCCAGAGTGCAGAGGTTTGGTCAGCCCTGTCGTGCTGCAGGGCCCTTCCTTCCCTCCCTGCTGCAGCACAGAGCAGGCACAGTCCCCTCCCTGTCCTCAGGGAGCTGTGCTCTGCCACACAATTACACTGCAGCATGGCAAGTGTGACCCTACTGCCTTCCACGTGGTGATGGAATCACAGAGTCATTTAGGTTGGAAAAGACCTCTAAGATCATCAAATGCAACCATTAACCCAGCTCTGCCAAGCCCACCACTAAACCATGTCCCCAGATGAAACATCCACACTTTTAAATGCCTGCAGGGATGGGGACTCCACCACCTCCCTGGGCAGTGGCAGTGCCAGCCAGACCAAAAACATGGCATGAGGAGGCTGCTGCCCTCTGGGGCAGTGAGAACTCACCAGCAGCACCAGCTCAGCAGGACAGGGGACACCAATGGGGGTGGACAAGAACAAGGGACAGGGACACCCCCAGGCCAAAGTCCTGTTCAGTTTGTGGCTGCTTCCCTTGCTGTGGACACATCCTGGACGCAGCTGGGCTACAGCCTTTCCTCTATCAGCAGCCCCTCACTGGGCTGCCAGTGCTGGAGAGACAGAGCAAGCAGGATGACAGCAAGCCTCACAATTATGGTCCCTCCATGAGAGACACCTGCTGCAATTCCTTTGTCATAGTGTGGCTGGGATGTGAAAAGGAAATTGGGTTTTATTAAAAAATTGAACTTTATGAAAACACACCCTCCCCCTGCTATCAAATGCATTTCTACAAACAGAAAATCTATCTCTGCAGTAGGGTGTTTTTTTTTTCTTTTTTCTGGATCTGAATAGTACAGAGGAGACTGTGATATAAATGGAAACATTACAATCATATAACAGACAAAGCAGTGCTAGGCTGTATCACTAGATCACTATGGTCTCCTCCATGAAAAGGAAAAGCCTGATTGACTATAAAAGAAAATATTAAATAGCTGTAGTTTACCTAGAAAGCCTTTAAAGCACAGATGGCCATTATCTAGGGGATATTGATGTGGAGAGATAACATGGGTCATGTACTGTTAAAAAAAGAATAAGACAAGGACCACATCTGACAGTGTTGAGTAAGAAATATCTGCTCTTTCAGGGGGTGACCAGGCCAAGTCTGTATTTCTGTTCTCAGGGCTGATATCATCATTTAAAAGCACCTGTACCCTCGGTGCAATGCACCCTTTGCTGCTTTATGCTGGACAAAGTAGCTGGGCATTCTTCTTTTCATCTTAAGAGATGGGCCTTAATCTTTGTTCAGAAATTATTTTTAAGTCGTTTTGGGAAACTGCTTGTTGTGCTTCTTGCAAAGGCACCTGTAAAGAGCCCAGGGTGTGGGTGACCCTGCAGTGATGCACCTTCCTGGCACACAGAGCTCGCTGGGGTCGGGCTGAGCTGGCACGGGCAGCCAAGAGGGCAGGTGCTTATTGTAACCAGACAATCTGAAATTAAAAAACTGAGCTGCAAGGCTCACAAAAGGAGATGTCTTTCAATGATTTTTTTCTCTTTTCTACTTTTCCTTCTCTTTCCTCCTTCCTTTCTTTTTAACAAATTTGCCGCTAGTTCGGTTTTAGAAAGAGATTCCAAGCCAGACCAGTGCCAAGGAGGAAGCAAACCTGTGGAAAAGCAGACTATGTGGCTGGCAGCACTTCTTGATCTGAACTCAACTTTGAGAGATTTTTGATAAGTCTGTTGAAACAGTCTTTAGGAACCAATTTAATTTTCATCAAAGGTATCCCCTCTCTTTGCCAGAGAAAGATGCTTTAAAGCAGGACCAGCTTCAACTGTACAGCTGTCAGTTTTCACATGAATCATAGAAAAATGCATTACTTGAATCCCTGTTTCAGAGATTTCTGCCATTTCTTGTGGAGTTGTGGGTGGTGTGG
Organism: Manacus vitellinus; assembly: GCF_001715985.3. Taxonomy (NCBI): domain Eukaryota; kingdom Metazoa; phylum Chordata; class Aves; order Passeriformes; family Pipridae; genus Manacus; species Manacus vitellinus. Next base: position 2,668,543 of record NW_021940637.1, on the reverse strand, counting down.
GTATTGAATGTCCCCATTCATCTTGGGAAGGGAAAACAGAGGGTTTCCCTTCTCCCTTCCTGGATCTGTGTGAAAACAAGCCAATTTTTCCTTTTCACCAATACTTTCAGGAAGGCATAAACCTGATGTGTTAATGACTTACAGTACAAGAGCAATTTTTCAATATTTGTGGTGGATTAAATTCTGTTCCCCCTTCCCATTTCCCCAAGTTTTGTCTTAAAGGGAGTGAAGAGTTGCTAATATTATGCCTTCCCCTGTCAGCTTAAAATCCTCATGAGTAGCCTAAATGCTACAGCATGCTATTGAAGTCAAAAAGAGGGTATCCAGTTCTTCTGATTTTATCATAAGGCACACAATATTTGAAATCTTTGATTCACAGGGAACTTAGTTTTCTTTCCTGTGTAAATTCTAGTCATTCTGCCCACAGAGAAAAGAATGGAAGTGCAAGCCCAGGACACCCTACGGATACAAATATCAGGAAGCAAATGAAAATAATCTGCAACATATAAAAATTGTGATGTTTCAAAGAATAATAACTCAGTTAATGTTACTCCAGAAATAGTAATCTTGTAATTGCATGGTCCACCCTTAGGAATGCCCAGCTAGGACCTTAACACCCGTGTTAGTTCCAAGAAGCATTTTAATAAAAGCAATTTCTTTCCTCTGCCACATACCAGCTCCTATCAGTATGTTTGCTGCAGTGTGATGTCTGTGAAGTGCATCCCCGGGTGGCAGAACAACTTGGACATGGCAGGCAGGGCAAAAAACCCACAATGTCCGGTCAGCACCCGTGTATCACTCAAACTCCTCTCTCTTCAACCTCTCACAAAAGTGATTTGTGCTTGGAATTGTGCTCCAAAGGCTCTGGGGCAAGCAAATATCATCACATGTGTTTATGGTGCCCCTACCACGGCCAGGCCAGGGGCCATGGAGGTCCCCAACTAAACAGCTGGCTCCTGCTCCTTGCAAGCACCATTTGTGTGGTAAAGGCCCCATCCCAATCACCAGCAATACAACTGCATAACCCAAATTAACCCTAAAAATAACTCCCAGCACGGGGGTGTGAAATGCTCGGCTCGTGCGTGTTTGCATTTCACGAGAGCCTTGTTACACCAATTACTCTTGTTGGCTTGGCAAAAGTTAGATCTGCTCAGTGCCAAATCCTGCACACAGATGTATGTGCCTGGCTACTGCTGAAATAAAAATCAGAGGCTTTGACTTCCACTTTTCTTTTTTATCCCTCTGGTCTGGAAGGCAGTCTATCAATCACAGCAGATTGAATGTCTGCACACCCCCAAATGGTTCCGTGCACACAAAAGGGAGCTGGGCCATTTGCATGGGGAAGTGCTTTTCTGAGGTATGCATTTAGGAACTGTGTTTACAGCTGGGGTCTGGGAGATGATTTCGGGAATGGCATCCAGAGAATTGAATACAGCACTGGCAGTTGAATAAACGCTTGCAGCAGCCTGAGCCTCATCCTGAAAGTGGGTGGTATCCCTTTTTTTGGCAAGTACGGCACATCACAGGGACTGGATGGTGCTGTTCCTCCTGCCACCCCTTCTCCACGCTCTTTCCCCTCTTCCCATTTGGCCTCCTTTAACATATTCAAGGCTCTGGGCAAAATGGCACAGAAAAGGAATAAGAGGCAAACAGGAACCCACCCAAGTGAGCCTCCTTTTTGTCTGGGGTGGGTTTTTTACCCCACGTTGGAGGTATTTGAAGAGAGAAACTGCTCGGCATTCAGCTGTGGGCTTTATCCAAACCTCCACCTTTGGGTGTCTTTTCAACCTTGTTTTCTGCCCTGATGTCACAGTTTGGCCAGTCTGAGAGCAGCTGACAGCACGTGCAGGTGTTCCTTCTTTGAGGGTCAGAGATAAGAAGCACCAGTGTTGATTTAGGTGCCTGCAAGCCCATCTTGCCTGAGAGCTGCTGCCCCTGAAACCAGGGAGTGTGCTGTGGGGGTTCTCAGAGCAGGGTTATTGCCAAAGCACAGTGATGGTGAAAATGTGAGCCCATCACACCTGAAACAGCAACAGCACCTGCTGCTTAATGGTTGAAAAATTTAGACTTGTAGCCAAAAAAACACCCCACAGTTCCACTGTATGTCAGTAGCTGAGCAGGGGTGTCACCTTGGAGTCTGACCCCACATTCCATATTTTTTATACCACCCCTATTAACTCGAACAGAAGTTCTGGGAAGCAGGAACATCACAAGACTGCACACGCAGTCACGAGCTCCCAAATACTCCAAAATATGGCCTCTCCCTCCAAAAAGGGAGCCTGTGACTCTGTCTGTCCCAGTCTGTGTGGCTCAGGGGGAGCACATGCTTTGTTACCAGGTGAAGCACAAATCTGAGAGACTCTGAGACATGTAACGATGTAAAATCCTGCTCAGAACTGTAACTGGGATGCTCCCAGGCCACCCCTTCCCCATCATTATTAGGCAGCAAGAGGGAAAACAGCAGACACAGAAAATAGGTGTGCTGCTCACCTTGTTTAATTTTACCATCTTACATGAATAAAAAAAAAAGATGAATATTTTATAACCTTGGCTTTCATCATAAATAATTTTGTGACAGTTCAGCATTCTTGTAGATTATTTACAGCTTTTTGGTTGATGTGTGCTCCAAAAACACTAAAAAAAAGATTTTTTTTTTTGGATATTGCCACAGTAGCATGAGTACACCTTTCAGATTTCCTATATTCATCTCAAGGACACACCAGGCTGAGGGTCCACAAACTCTCCCTTTGCATGGAGCTGTTCTTTAATAAAGCACCAACACTCTTGCTCCAAAAATGCCAAATATAGTTGAGAGAACTCCTTGATAACATGTTATTGCTAAAAACTATTTATATTCATAGATTCCTGACAGTTCACTTCGTTTTGATACAGTTTCTGCATTTAGCCTCCCAATTCTAATTCTTTTAAACCTTGTTTTTGGTTTAAGATGCGGAAAAGAAACAAAAGCTCTAATCAGGGAAAAAGATATATAACTACGTAAATGACTTATTTTGTGTGCACAATTACATGTAAATAGCCATGAATCTTTTTTTAAAGCAAGACAAAACATAAAACAGTCTGCTTAACTGTAAATTTAAACCTATTTCACTTTCAGGCTTCACTGCTTCCAGTGTGAATCAGCCTATTATCTTTAAGTATGAAATCAGAAAAAAAGATTTGCTGTTTGTGTACACCCAAAGATTAACATTTCCCTGAGATTAACAGCGTGTTTCTTGAAGATGGAAAGCACATAACACCGAGAAACACAGTTTAGTAACTGCTTCTCAGGAGCATTTCTGTTTTTACAGCAAATGCAGCTTGAGATTAGGAATATGCTTTAAAACCAACTAGTGAAAAAGTGATGTAAACCAAACCCATGAAGCTTTGTGGTGAAAGCAAAACAAATTACTACATGGCCCAAAAGTTAAAGACATAAAATCTGCAGTTTACAGTACATTTGCTTGCATCTTTTTGTGGTATGCAAAATAATGCATAAAAATTCAGGATTAAGCATATTTAAATGTCACTTGAATCAGAATTAGAATAATTGTTAGAATGTTATAAATAAGGCATCTGTTTGGAGCAGTCTCTGCTCTATAATTGCCTGGTCAATATTTTTAAGTTTGCTGAGGAATATCTAGCCAGAGGAAAAGCAGAATACATCACTGTTCCTTCCTTTATGTTGCTGAGCCTTCAGTCTTTCCAGGAACACTAAAAATATGAAAATACTAACAACATGTGATTCCTCTGCTAGGTTTGCTTTGGGCTAATTCTCATCACTGGAAGAAGCAAGGACAGAGCAGGCTACTGCATTTGCTTCCCAGAGATTTACATACAAGACAAAAGTAAAACACACTCTTCACTTATTTCCTCCAATCTGCTTGATTTTTCTGTCTTATTGAGCTCTCTCCTTTCTTTCCAGCCCCCAATGGGCCCTGCACCTACACTAACCCATAAATACCAACTCAAACATATTACAGATAAATACCAACTCCAATACATTACTGTGGGTAACAACAGGGGCTGCTAAGAGTGACTGAGCCCATAAAGAACTGAGGTAGCTTGGGCTCAAAGCTGGAGAGTTCCTCTCCCCCTAAAGTCTGGAAAGGCTTCTTTGGTCTCAGATCTTCTCCCAGCAGTGAGGCTGAGAGGACACTGCCCAAAGCCACCACTATTGACTGTTCCTGCTGAGCTCCCTGAGCCTCACACACGTCCTGTCCGAGCACAGACGTGCTGCCAGGATGAGGACCTGACTGATGGTCCTGCTTGCAATCCCGTCCACTGAATCCTGAGAGAGTTCTGCCACCCCTGCCCTCAGAGGTTATTTTGTGCTACCAGGACCAAGCAAATCTGGGCAGCAGGTCAGGAGAGGAAGGAAGGGCCAAGTGCCATTGGTGGTGCTTCATGCTCATTCTGAGGACATCTCCAGCTGGCCAAATCATCCCAGAGAAGTGCCAGGCAAAGAGCTTGTGGGGAAGTGGAGTCCTTGGAAGGCTTGCCTGGGATGAAGTCACCTACACTGTGCAGTGCACGATGGATGAGAGTCTGGGACACAAAGAGAGTCTGGTGGGTGTGTATGGGGTTTGGAAGTTTCACAGATTCCCCGAAATTTTCATAGTCAAGTCCTTTACTTACAGTGACCTAGATCTTGATAGAGAGTTCTTCGGACTGGGAGGCAAAACAGAGGAAACACGGGTTGTTTGTAGTTCTAAGTACAGTTCATAAAACTTGTGCAATTTGATCAGTGTCTGCAATGCTGGATAAACCCCTCGTTCCTACTTAACATGTAGAATTCAAGGTCTATGCATAATTTTTGCATATCAAGCAGGCTATGGTGCTTGAAGTTGCGTATATGTGCAGTAAAAATAGTGGCTATCTGCCAAAGATTTTCTAAACTGCATGAACAGGTTCACACAGAGAACATCAGCCTACCTGACACCATCCAGAAAACCCCAGGAAGGGGGGTTGTAGCTCCAGAGTCTGGCTGTGTTGCCACAAACATTCATCTGTTGTTTCTGTGTTCTTTCTCTCTTCCTCTTTGTTATTGAAATTGCAAAACAAACTCCCACCCACCTCAGCCAGTGGAACTCTGTCTGGAGATTTTTAGCAAGGTGTCTGGGAAAACTGTACAAGTAAAACAGGATATGTTATACTCAGATTGAAAATCTGAGAAAAATTGTTCTTAAAAGGATACAAGTTTGTAATTCTTCAGAGCCATTCTCAGATACCACAGACACAGCCACCTATAGATACCTCACTGAAGAACAAATCCTAAGCCTGCAGTCACAACAGCTCCACTTTCCATTATCCCTGAAGAATTAACTCCTTTAGTTGTGTTATTTAGTGGCAAAAAAGTGAAAACCAAGCACAACAAATAACTAGAGAAAGGCTATTTGACCTTTAACATCAATAAACTTGTAAGTCATGAGAATAAACAAGGAGCTCTACAGTGCTTTAATTAACGTTGCTTTTCAGAAGATAACTCTATTTTGACTTATTTTCTAGGTTCTGCAGCATGCTTTTTCTGCTAATACCATTCTTGGCAGATTACTTAGCTTAGGTATTTAGAGAATTAGTTGGCACCAAAAAAAGATTGATAGTGTGGTTCAACAAGATGAAAGATGAGCAATAGGTGAGGCAGGAGTTCACTGGGAGACATTCCCCAGGTTGCCACCAGGACCAAATGTCCCGTGAGCAGGGGTGGAAACAACAGCTTTGGAAAATACAGTCCACATAGAAAGGAGATGTGAAAGCAGGAGAGTTATCTGAGAACACTGAATCAGTGGGAGGAGTGAGTAGGGAATGAGGAAACGAGGCGGATATGAGGAGATTCCAGACAGATGCATCACAGATGGGTTTAAACTCTGCTGGAGAGGACTACCTGCACCCTGGATCTCCAGTTCCTTATTTCACGTCCCAGACATGGAGCACCTCACTGCAGCTCTTTGCACTGTGCTCTGCAAGGTGAATGCTGGGCTTTCAGAACACATTAGGGTAAAACAGGAAATAGGGAGAGAATGGGAAAGAGAAACACCAGTAGAGAGCTGCTTTATGCACCTTCTAACGTGTAGTAAAGTTCTAAAAAAAGGCATTAAAACTCAGTTATTATCTAATATACTGGTATGTTCCATCTAGTAGCCTCCTCACTAGCAGACAACTCCAAAGGAGAAAATGAACCTTTCTGGACAACAGCAGATAGGGCACTGAATCTGTTGTAAAGGCTGTTCAATTAAATAAGAATGTTGCAGATTAGCACAACAGACAGAAACACACGTCCAAAAACGAGGAAGACTGTGCTGATTTCTGGATGAGGCAGCATTGCTGAATACTGTAATGATTAAAACCCAAGGAGAACCCAGAAAAATGAAATTTGTGCCAGTACTTCTCCAGATGCCAACTTCTTTTTAGTAACACTAAACTATTCCTGGAATGATGACTTTCCACTTCCTAGAAAAAGCAGGATTTGGGAATCTTACAACTCAGAAGTTAGTTCAGATTTTTATTTGGAGTGGAATGCTGGACCAGTTTACTGCCTTGACTACAGAGGGCAGGCCCCAGCAGCAGGTCTGATAAGGCTCTTGTCCTTATGTGAAGGTAATACAGGTAAAATACTGCACTGTGAGACTTTCCCCTTCTTATATAACGCTCCAGGGGGAAAAAAGGGCCAAAGGTGAAGAGAAAATAATCCTCCCAGGGAAGAGAACTGATTAATCCCTAAATGAGAAACATATTACAAATAGACAGAGAAAGCTCCCCTACAGAACTGGAGGTTGAAAATAATTCTTTGGAAACACTGCAATCCTTACCAACGGCACTTTTTCTTGAAATTTCTGGAATTTATTTGGAAGTTGAATTTCAAGCAGAACCACGGGTGGACTTGGCAAGCCACTGTGAGACTCCCTGATATTGTCACCCACTGCTTTTACAGGGTTACTGCTCAGAAGAGCTGAAGCCTTGATAACTCTGCTGGTATCTGTTGTGTCTTTTCAGACGAGTCCTTTTCAAACTGAAATTTGTCTTGCCCTTTGCTTCCCTTATTTGTTACAAATAGTGGATTCATTTGCAGCAATATCCACATTCACAGGGAGTGAGAAACGTCCTAATGCACATCAGGCAGCAGAAGGTCTTATTCAGAACTGCAACCCCTGTGTGTGAGATGGAAGGGACCCCTTGGCAGTCAGCAAACTAGTGTCAAGACCAGACGTGTCACTAACCAGCTACTATGGCTTACAGGATGAGAATGAATGTTTAAATGCTGTGAAGTGATAAAAATGTCAACAAGGGAGGCAGAATGAACGGCCCAGAATGGAGGGCTCATGTGGGGGCTCCAGTCCCAGCACGCTCAGTCGTGCTGTCCTGACAACACACAGGCCCCACGAGCTTCTCCCATTGATCAGATGCTTTCTGTACTTGCCAACAGAAATGTATATTTAGTAACTGCCTGGAAGATTTACATCTATTACACTGACACAGAATACAAATGAGGCATTTTAAGTGGCATTTTATGGTTATGTTGTAAAACAAATTGCCACATCTGTTTGAATTCCTGTTTTACCATACCCATCCTTCAATCTTCTTCAACCTGTCTTCACTCTGAGGCCCTTCTCCTCCCCAAGCCTGCTTTATACCATCCAGAAGCTCATGGCTATTTTTCAGCTTTCTTCAGTGCAATGTGGCCACAGTAGCTTTGCCACTTGCCATACATCCCATTAAGTTGAGATATTGCTCCTGTAACTTAACAGAGGAACAGTGCAGACACAGTTTTCTCAGATAATGTCACATTAATCAATCATTTTTAAATACCAACAGGCATAAAGTACAAAGTACTCAAAAGCCAGTGTATGTAAAGTGCTTTCTTAGAAGGGATAATTCATCAAACACCTTTGCCATGGTATCAGTAATACTGATTTTGCCCTTGCACTTCAATACTGGATCACTTCATATGCCTTGGTCTGTGCACATTGTTAAGGCTGTTAAAATTCCTCATCCTTCCCCATTCAAAAAAGACAAAAAATAGCCAGGTGGGAAACTGTAAAAGCATCTGCCCATATTTCTTCTGCATTAAACACCAGAAATCATCAAGCTTTACATTTTTCGATTAATACTTTCTGTACAAACATAATGGGAAGCGACTTAACTGAGTAGAGCACAGTAGGCAATTATTCAAATACATGACACTGGGCACTCTCAGTCCTGTTCCTTCAGTGCTGACAGCAGATTTTCTCCAGACAGTTGGTGATCTCCCTGCTTGCTGCAGGACATAGCAAATTGACATTTATTTTGTTAATAATGATCATAAAAGAACCTTCAGCTTTTGACAGCTGGGCCTATTGATACCATCTTGTAACATAACACACTGTACAGGAACATGTGAGTTGAACAGTAACCCAATAATGTTGCCAAGATCACACAGTGGTTAGAAACAGCACTAAAAGGCCTGGCAGACTTTCTGAAACTAAACATCTGACAGAATTAACACTGCACTGAGCAGGCATCGCCCAACAATCAGCAATTTCCACTTTCTCTCCTCTAGTTTCTCCTTCCTTGCCATCCCTGCCCTTCTCTTGCTCTCCAAGCTCAGCTCTGGGGTTAGACCTGGAGTGCAGCTGGGTGGGGAGCAGGCAGTGTGAGCAGCAGCACAGCCCAGGGCAGCAGCTCAGGGGCAGTGTTCTCTGCCTTCCTGGGGATTTCTGCTCTCCCCCGCCGGCTCCAGCTCCCCCCTGCTGTGGCCAATGCTCCGAGCACTAATGTGCCTGCACAACATCCCCAACCTGAGCACCACGAGAGAGCCCCTCGCTGGCACCACCCCGGGCACCAGAGGATGCCACCAGCACACAGCACCAACTGCTCCACAACCTGTCTGCAGAACCAATAGGAAAGGTCTCCTATTTTGATTTTCAGTGCATATATGCCACCGATTCCATCTGACTCTGCCCCCAACTTTGCACTCAGCAACAAACTTTCCCCAGTCTGTGAACACAGCAGAGATCTCAAGCTGTCTGAACAATATGCCCATCTCACTATGCACCAGAGATTATTAATAACTAATAATAATATGAGTATTAATAATTCTAAAGATATCTACTTCAGTGACATAGATGCCATTTTCCTCATCCAAACTGTGAACTAGAGCTCCTTCCTTCTTTCCCCACAACCTTAGTGAACATCAGCTTTCCATCAGATTGTGTCTAGGAAACTCCCTGCACACACATCAGCTTCCTAGTGGCCACAGTCAACATAAACAATAACATAGGATAAACTAAAAAAAAAAAACCAACCATCAGCCATTTAAAACACACAAACTGTAATACATAACCAGTCCCTCAAAAGCGTTTAGTTTCTGCTTTCAGCAAGCTAAAGGGTAGTTTTAACCAAGAAAAACAATTCTCCAGGGACATAGGTCACATTTTTGAGCAAGCCACTTGCTGCCATAGATGAATCCATATCATGCAGAGGGACCCTCGAGGTGCTCCCAGATCCATGCACTCAGGTGTCTTCCCTCACCTCGTCCTGCAAGCACCTTTCAGCCCTTTCAGTGAAATCTGCTGGTGTCATTTCTGTGAACATGAAGGACATCTAGTGGAGTCTTGCTTGCTCCCAGCAGAATGCAGAGTTTTAGCCTCTGATCCCCGATTTCTTACCCTTGTTCCTGAAAACCAGCAGGTGCTCCCGCTCTCTGAGGACAGGCAGAGGGGTCCAGAGCTGCACAGGTTTCTGTTGGCAGCAGGGCTGTGCAGCTCCTCCCTGGCGTTCTGCACTCCCTCTGCAGGGCACGGTGTCTCCTGCTCCTGTGTCACCCTCCTCTCCACTCAGTCTCCCACCACCAAGAGGTCTGGAATAGTCAACACCACAACCTGCTTCCTAAAACTGCACTGCTCGTTGGTGAGGATGCTGTGCATTTAACCTGTGCTGAGCCAGCAGGGATTACAGCCATGTAGACTCACACTCTCTGGACTCATCTACACTTTAGGAGTGTAATTCGTGGGCAAAACCCTCTTAATTTTATCCCTTGGCACTGAGATTATGGAGGGCCTAAACTTTCCACAAAAAACAACAAGGTTTTTGTAGCTGGAGAATCAAACTCTCATATATGGCTAAGCACGATTAAATCTGCTGTGGAAAAAAACCCAAAGGCTTATTCAGATTGCCTTGTAAAAGCTTAAACATAAATATTTAATTCAGAATATTTTCTAAATTCACTTTCAAAAACCATCACTCACAGTATTTCAAAGGCTGAGGCACGGAGGTGTTTTATCTCTAAAAGAACAAGTAAACAAATGCAAGTTTCCCCCTGTTCATTTAGCTGAATATGTCAAAGCAAGAAGTTGCTAAAAAATTAGGAAAGGTGTAAATAACAACCATTCCAATAAGTGGGTATTTCTCATGGTAAAGATATGAACTGAAAAGGAGGAAGGGAATTCTGATGTGTTGTTTCTACTGGAGTAAAAGCAAATAGGTGTGTTTTGTGCTGGAGTCAGTGTCCCCTTCCCACAGGGCAGCTCTGCCTGTCTGACTGTTACAGTGGGAGCCCTTCAGGGGCTGCTGGGACACGCTTGCCCTGCAGCACTGGTGTTTTCCAAAGGCTGCCTCATCCAGCCCCATCTTTCCCAGCCCCCAGAAGGCAGCCAGATCCATACAAGAGAAGCAGGGTGGAATTGTGAGCACTTTGTTCTCTTAATTGAGGCCGGGACAGCTGAGCCCAGTAAAACCAGTCACGAAAGCACCGAGGAATTCCTTGTCTCAGGCCCCAGTGAGGGGTCAAGTGCAAAGAGCATCATGATCTATTTTCCTCAGCCTGATCCTAATCCCTTTGTACATCCACATAAGAGCTCTGGATGGCCAAACTCTGCTGGTCCTTGCTCTGTTGCAGTGGGCACACCCAGCCCAGCACACGGAGCCTGACACCCCAAATGCTCTGACAGGAGTGACTCGCACTGTGCTGAGAACAGGCACAGTTCCCATTCCCAGCTACAAATATTTTTAGCTGCTCTAACAAACAGAACAACCTGTCAAGATGACCCAGGAAGTGTTTGAAGAAGAAAACACAATAGAATTTATGGACAGAGCCACATAATGTGGATGCCAAGACTCTATTGCAAGAAGCATCTTGGTTTGGGGCTGGGCTGTCTGCCTGTCTGTCTGCCTGTCTGTCTGTCTCCTGGCCCAGGCAGCCCTAACCTCGAGTCCAACACTTCCATTTACTCCACTTATTCCCTCCAGAGGATATTTCATTCACCTTGTGCACAAAATAAGCATATTTATGATGACTAGGAAACACAGAAGGGGGATATCCAGCATTCACTAAATTAATGAAACACTACCAACAACATACTAAATTTTTAACAGTTTTTGAAACAGATTTTCTATTTTTTTAATGCTGTGATAATTTTTTTTTTCAGAGACCAAATTCAAGATTTGCTGTGTTTAAATTTTCTCTCTGCCTCACCTGGGAGCAAGGATTCAGACCAAACAATTCCTCAGCAGAGCTGACCAATACAATTTTGGCTGTCCATCAGCTACTAATGCTGTCCTGCTTTCCTCCCTTTCAAATCTGAGGGGACATTTGATTTTCTTAGTAAATGAAAAGCTCATCTATCTCACCTGAGTGCCAACACAAGTGCTGCAAATTATTCTAAGGTGGGATTACAAACCTTTTGTGAATTAATCATTGTCCACTGCATTGGTAGAAACCTTGAAATTAAGCTCTCTCACGTGATGAGTAATGGCTCCAGGAGTTACCAAACTCACAGAACTCTCCCAGACTGAATTTTTTCATCAGCTTCCACAGCATCCTGGCAAGGCCTATGGCCTTTTTGTCCCTGCCCTTACAGCTCAGCTTTCCACTGTCAGTGTGGAACAAGTTCTGCTGCTCAGAGCGACTGTCCCCGAGCAGCACACGCAGGATGTCCCTGGGCAGTTTGTGAGTGTGCCCTCCTGCTGTTTGCAGCACATGGAGAGCAGACTCAAAGGGGTTACAGTCACTGTGAAAATAATCTTCAAGTAGATTTCCAGAAACACCAGAGGTGCAATGACTGTGGTGTGAGAAATGCTCCTGGGAATCTGCACCGTGGGGGCTGAACTTTCAGAGCAGCAAAGTCTGAGTTCTTTGCTTTCTCACTGCTCAGAGGAGACAAACAGAGAAGCTGGAGTGAGGGGTGAAGGTGGCCTCACATTGCTGGAAGTTGTGTCAGCCTCAGAATCAAGAATTCCAGGCCAGCAGGTTCACTGGAGATTTTGGGAGGGCACACTGTGAGGCTCTGTGTGGGGACACAGGCGTGGTGAATTGTGCTCCAGCAAGCAAACCCTCCTGGATATAGAGGCTGATCCAAAGTAACCATCAAATCCTAAGGGAGCAGAGGGAGTCAAGTACAGAAACACCTTCACCACTCCTGTACCCACACATGCAGGAACTCCTTCTGCCTGCTGACGATGCCCTTTCCTCAGTGCTTCCTCTAGACTGTACAGTTTTGCTACTTCTCAGCTAGAGAAGTCACTGATAGCACTAGTAAAAGTCATGAAGAATACATTTAACAGCAAGGTACCATATCCTGTGGAAATTATTGCTTTGTATTAATATTTATTGTTTACCAACTGTATAATAGGAAGGCTAAATGGTCTACTTGAGTCGTTTTGTGAGGATGCATTTACACTTGGAATGTTTAATAAAACATTTGCCAAAAGCTATGTGAATAATATATACATATTTTTAAATTAGCCCATTTTCAAACTAATCTATAGACTAGTCTATCCTGTGTTTAAGCCACTGCTGTCAGGCCATTATCTCTCACACAGACACACTCACTTCAGCTGAACTCAGGCAGAACTCGGTGCTTAGGAGGCTCCACAGGAGCAGTTTAAAATTCACACCTTGTCTTATGTGAGTACAGCTTTCCCAGGGCCCAGCTCTGTAATTCTGCTTCACAGACATTTCACAGACATGGTTGTACACACACATGGCTCTTAATTTATATGGAACAACCTGCATTATTGTCACAGAGCAGCCACGCTCCGGCCAGGAAAATTTAGGTTACTACAAGCAAAAAAAAGAGCCCTATTGTTTCTCCCAACCCAAGGATCACATCTGTGCTGACTGGCAGTTAGGCACAGCCATCTGTCATTTTGGGGTATCCTAATGGGATTTGGCATCAGAAGATGAGGTTCTGTAACCAGGTAAAGATCAAGGGACAAGAATGCCTCGAGGCTTCAATTACCCACAACTTCACATTGTGGTGCCTTCAGAATTCTGTCCTGAAAACCACGTTAAGTGCAACCCATTGATGTTTATGGTTTGCATTTGCTGCTCCTGGAAGCAGGATGGCTTGTAAAATTAGCAGCTGTAGAAAGGGGGAAAAACCCACCCTGAAACAGTGAAATTTTTATTTTATTTCTTGGTACCTCTGATTTTGGCACAAGTTTAACAACACTATCTTCAAAATGCCCTTTATTTCCAGGTGACTATTCTGCATTTACACCCTATATAGGGTTTATTTTATGCTCTATGTACAATCTGCAGCCAGACTTCTATAGACATCTATTGTTGAAACCTTTAATCTTTTTAAATTCTGAGTGCCCTCTATTTTGGTAGACGTTTTAGGAGTTCAGAATTAGATATTTTGTGAAATAAAAGAAGCAAAAAAATCACCAGTGAGAATGTACAGTTCTGCTGGAAAAAAAACCAAAACAGGTAGATAATTTCCCACCCATTATTCAACAATAATCCAAAATGGATTATTCCAATTAGAGATGTGATTCTGTGGCCAAAGCACTGCACTGACGCAGAGAGCTATTTGTACAAATTGGAGCTACAAAATATTTTCCCTGCCCAGAGAAAAGCAGAAAAGTTCCCAGTAATATTGGTAATGTATAATACGATTTGGAGACAGGACAACTTGTATAAACTTGTGTAGGTGTTATGAAAAAAGCTCTTTTATGAAAGAATCCACAGTTTTGAGTCTACAGAAATAGAGATGCTATTAAAACCAAGGAAGTTTTAAAGAAAAAACAATCCCCAACCCCCTGGAAAGAGATGCCAAACCAAATATTGTTACTGACAGGAGATACCAAGTCTTCAGGCCTAAAATATTTCTAATATCTTCTATTTTAGAATAATCTGGGAATCTGTTTCCATATAGCTTTGCAACTGCCAGTACAATGAAGACAACACTTGCAATGATGCCTCAGATTTTGTATTTGGGGCTGTTGGAGTTCCCAGCAGAGGTAAAACCACTGTTCCACATGAGTGTCACATGCTGTGAGGACAGGCTACCTGAGTGTGATTCACAACTGAGAAACAATGCCAAGACACTTAACTTCTTCTAAAACATTTCTGTAACAACTGAAATATGGATAAATGGGGATTTACCCAGTTTGCCACTCAGAGCTTTGGTGAAATGCAGCTGTAAGAGGACAACAGTTCACAAGTTCTCCACATAACCTTTCTACACATGATTTTTCTCTTGGCCACACACCTTATTCCCTGTTAAAACATTTCTGCTGGGGCTCTCTGGGTGCCAGGCTGGCCCTCCCCAGGTTTGCTGCTCTCTGGCCTTCCCTTCTGCAGCACTGCCAGGGATTGCTTTCCACCCCCTGCTCACAGCTCCAGCTCCCAGATCCCTTCTGACCTTGGGTAACTCAACTGGTTCCTGAAGAGCTCCTTGGATGCCTGGGCATTCCCTCTGCAGAATGGTGCCCCCTGAGAAAATACCTGGCAGGTCCTTGTGGCTGGGAAAGGAGGGGGTTGGGATGTTCTGAGGAACCCAAGCCAGAAGCCCAGTGCCAACAGACTGGAGCTCTGGTGCTTGGGATGGCTCTTCTCCCATCACAGGATGCAAAAGGTGCCTGGAAACTGGACCAAACAGCAGGATGCTCAAGAGTATTGTTACAGAGTGGCACTGTCACAAGAAAGATGCAATTTCCACGTGATTTTAAAATACCTCCACCTTTTTGGTCTGCAGCTGGAACTTCCTGTGCAAGTTTCCACTAAGAAATAATTTTTTGAGAGGTATTCTCTTACCAAATTTTCAAGTAACCAATGGTCACAAGTAGAAAAAAATGGTGATACATCAGAAGAAGTCCAGGGAGTTTAATACCTCCTGTCAACCCTGTACAGCTGCATCCAAAAAGAAAGAAAAACAAGTACAAATGTGAGAGGAGCTTCTCTCTTTTACAGAGAACACTGCAGCAGGTGCACACCAACAGATGCAAGGTACATTTTTATATACAGCTGCTTGAACAACAGATCTTGACGACAAAAACAATGGCCCTGCCTCATGCTTGGCACTGTGAGAGGTGTTGTGTGTGGAGGGACTTGTGCAAGGCAGCAGCAGAGCCAGCCCCAGCCCTCCCTGAGCAGCAGAAAGGGAACACAGTGTTCAGGAGGGGATGCTGAGAGTCCCTCCAGCCCATCTGCAGCACCCAAAGCCCACAGCCACCACCAAGGAGAAAAGCAGGTTGTCAGCAAATACTATTTTCTGCCTTTGAACCTGGAGGAGAATGTGATGGACTCGTGAATGTTGCAAAGAAAGAGGAGCATACATGTCCAGTGGAGCTTTTCTTCAGGATTTAAATACTCCCTTTTCCAAACTTGAGAAAGCTGCATTGTTCGGGAAATTTAATGCTCTAACTTGGGTCGTTTTCAGAAGGTAAATCCTAAAAAGCTCAATGTGGCATTTTTAAACAACTGCCACCACAAATCTCCAGAATTTTGTGTTTCTAACCTTGCTTTTAAGTACTTGCATGACTAATGAAGTGTGACATTGCTGAGATTTGCTAGCATTCTTTTCTGTAGCATAAGTTCTAGCTGACAAAAATATGGCTAAATTTAGATACCTGCAGCAAACAAGAACCTTCAAAACAAAAGCAGGCTTAAGGATTAAAATTGGCTATGACATGTTTGTGCTCCAACACAGGCAAGTTCACATAACCCCTTGTCTGCTGCCCCATGCACAGCCAGGCTGGCTCTGAAAAGCTGTTTGCTGAGGACTGGCTATAAAAGCATTACTTAGTTTGAAATGCTGCTGCTCCAGCAGGTTGTGCAGTGTGGCAGGTGGAGCCTGCTGGGTCTTTCAACTACAGATTTTTAGGGTTTTTTTTCAAATAAGTCATTAAATAGGGAAAAACAGATGGAAAAAGGCCTCCCCTAGATAACAAACTGGTGTTAAGGAACATGGCTTGAGCAGCAGAGACTTATACCAGGTTCTAAAAACTCTAAATGCATTCAGATACTATATTGCATTTCCCCAGTTTTTTATTGTCTATATGTTCTTTTGATGGGGGAAATCCAGCTCAATCCTTGCTTGTTTATCCTTACACATTTCCTCACATATCCCTGAAAAACTCCAACCATGGTTCGGTGTTGGTCAGCAACAGTCAGACTGAGGTCAATGGATGGCTCATCAGACACAAACATAGAAGATCTGCAGTGGGAGTGACACCCAGAAAAGAGAAATAAGAAAGAGAAATGAGAAAGAGAAATAAGAAATCCCATAGCTGAATTTCAGATGTCCAATTGCCTCCTTTTATCTTCTGTTTTCTTTTTTGCATTGTGCCAGACAGCTACCCTAGAAGCCACAGGAGAATGATATATAAACACCACTGCTTTCTAATACTTCTGCTAGTAGAATTAACCACGTTATTCAAATGTCAATTTACTGCAAGGATAAATTCTTTTAAATCAAAGTACCATTTCAAATTGAATTTTCAAGCCATTAACTTTACCAGGCTAGTCCTGCTGGCATATTGAATGTCTGCTAGGTATTCTCATAACAAGGTCACTTTTTCTAGTTCAAACTTTGCATTAAAGAACCCTGAGAAAAACAGTCAGCTCATGCAACAGCAGAAACTAAAAGAAGCCTAAACAATACACCTGCTGTGGAAGAGCTGCCTTCTTTTTCCTCACAGTAAAATTCAACCTTTCTTTTCTGAAAAAAATAAAATAAAATAAAATAAGCCACCCAAAAGATGGTAGGACCTCTCTGTAGGAACAGTGAATGAAAACTTACATATTATGTTTCCTATTTATTTGCTTTGCAACTGTGTTCTTAGTCCTGGAGAGAACACTTCCTGCTCTAAGTACATATTTTGAATTCACTGTCAGATTTAAAAACAAACAACTGAAATACCCAAACAGAACAGTGCATCCAGAAGGGTTTGTAGCCTCTTGTCCTGGAAAAAGCCAGAGCTGCAGCTTTGTGGGAAATTCCTGGAGGGTCTGAGGGCTTTGTGTTCCCTGTACTCTAAATCTCTGCACAGTCCAAGCACCTAAATAACCACACAAAAATCATCACTTTGGGGAAGTATTTTACCAGTGGAAACCAGAGCTTTCCCCATCATCCCCACCCTGTTCTCCTTTTCCTTCTGGCAGCTGTAGGACCTGTGACACCATCCCTATATCTAATCAAGACATCTCTGGAGGATTTAGAAATGGGCAATACTTTAAGAGTTTAAAAATAAAAAAAGTAGTGAGGTTTGGTTGCCCACCCTTCCTCCTCCCCCAGGGAATGAAAATGAGGAGTCAGGCAGATTCTGCCACTGCTGCTCCCTGTGCAAGGAGACAGGACACAGTCACTGGCTGTGGGGTTTTGTGTGTCACTGAACCCTGGGCTCCCCAGTGCTCAGCTGACCTCCCACACCGAGTCCTGCCCCGGGATAGGTGCCACACAAACCATCCCTGTCCCAGAGAAGTGCCACACAAACCATCCCTGTCCTGGGATAAGTGCCACACAAACCATCCCTGTCCTGGGATAAGTGCCATACAAATGATCCCTGCCCCAGGACAAGTGCCACACAAACCATCCCTGTCCTGGGATAAGTGCCACACAAACCACCCCTGTCCTGGGATAGGTGTCACACAAACCATCCCTGTCCCAGGACAAGTGCCACACAAACCATCCCTGTCCTGGGATAAGTGCCATACAAATGATCCCTGCCCCAGGATAAGTGCCACACAAACCGTTCCTGTTCTGGGATAAGTGTCACACAAACCATCCATGTCCTGAGATAAGTGCCACACAAACCATTCCTGTCCTGGGATAAGTGCCACTAAAACAATCCCTGTCCTGGGATAAGTGCCACTCAAATGATTCCTGTCCTGGGATAAGTAGAGAGGGTGCTCAGCCACTGGAATGGGCTGCCCAGGGAGGGGGTGGATTCTCCGTCCCTGGAGGTGTTTAAGGACAGACTGGATGTGGCATCAGTGCCACGGGCTGGTGCACCCGCACAGACGGGGTTGGATTTCAAGGTTGGACTTAATGATCTCAGAGGTCCTTTCCAGCACGAACACCCACCAGCTGATTCTGTGGATTCTGTGATTCCTGTATTCTGTGATTTCTGTGATTCTGTGATTCTGTGATTCTGTGATTCTGTGATTCTGTGGTTCTGTGATTCTGTGTTTCTAAGTGCCACACAATCGCTGCCATCAGCAAAACTCTTCTCAGAGCAGTGTCAGACAAAGGCAGACGCTGCTGCCTTGCCTCTGTCCTGGGGAACAGGCAGCCACCCCCGGGGATCAGCGAGGCTGGAGGTGCCGTGGGAGGATGGCCCCGGGCAGTACACGCTGCCAGCCGGGCTCTGCCTGCTCTAATGGCCCAAGAGCAGGGATTGACTGTCTCCAGCTCAGCTGCCCCTCAGTCCACAGCGCAGGGACACAAAGCAAGACACCCACTGCATAATCAGGGCTCTCAAAGCGCCAGCAGAGTCCTCGGCAGTTCCTGTGATACCCCGTGTCATCAGAGACCACGGCAGTGTCGTGCCTGGAGCTTGAATAGCGCTCACACTCATCCTACTGCCTCCAGGAAAAAATGCCAGGGGTCAGGAAAGGGCAGCGAGAACGGGCGAAGCACAGAGGAAGGTACAACGTCCTCTCATGCAGAGGAAGAGCAGAGACACACCAAAGAAAAGCAGGGCTAAAAATATCAAGGAGAGGGCAGAGGTGCTCACACAGTGCAGGCATACTGGGGCCACAGAAATGCATTTGCAGCTCGTTCTAACCTGCACTCATTGAAAGACAGGTACTTGCGTGGCGAGAGCTGAAAAAGATGTTTTATTTCCCAGCGCTCTGTACTTCTACCCCCCCACCCCCCAGTTTTGTCCCTGTCAAAAAAAAATTAAATCTTGAAACAAGGGACAGAGATCAGGGAAGGAGAACAAAAATGGGAGGGGGGGGGATGGTCTTAGAAAACCCAGAGTTTTTCACTGAGATTTTTAAAGTTTAGGGGCATAGTTTTGAAAACAGAATATCATGTTTGCCTTGCTTTTAATTGAAAAAAACCTCATGCAGCCCAACTCTTAGCTAGCTTGCAGATAAAGATGTTGTTAAATTACTGACATGCAGAAGGCAGGACAACATGGTGTCACCAAAAAGAACAAAAACACAATTGGAGAGAATTAACTGTACAGCTCCATCCTCCCTGACCACAGCAGAGCTGAAACACCTGAACATCCACGTAAGAGAAGAGAACTGCAAAGCTGCAACCTCTTTTTGTAGGGACTGTGAACAAAATGCAAAGCTGCAGACTCACAGTCAGGGGGTTTCAAGCTACAAACATGAAAATGAGTTTTGAAGCAACTGGGAGTGCAACACAGGCAGGTCAATTCACAAACTAAAACCAAAAAAATATATATTTATTTAAAAAAAAAACAAACAACCAGCCCAACCCTTGTAGGACCACTAAACTTGATCAGTTTAGAGCATGCACCTTGATAACATGGAAAGTAGTTAACTGAATCCAACTCTCAGACAGTGGGCTCTGTTTAAGAATGGATTAATTCATTATTTATTTAAATTGATCTAAGTTCAGATTACTCTGAAAGAGGGGGATCTCCTCTCCTTCTGCTCACCTGTGTTTTCTCAGTTGCTCCTTGAAAAGGCTGCTCAGTGGGACCTGAGCTGGTTGAAATCTTTCTTTTTCTTTATGGTTTAAATTTCACTCAGATCAGTCTCCCACCAAGATTAGAATAAGGAAGGGAGGTGAAAGAGGAAGATGGGAGGGCTGAACTCTTCCTTTTAGTGGCAGAAAAAATGTAGAGATCCTTAAATCAATGCTGGAAGGGCATCCCACTTTGGTTAAGTGTTTATTGTAGGAAATGTTATGTGTACCAGCCATATCCACAGCCATGGTGGAAAGCACCCCTTAGATGTTCTTTTGGATGGTTACTAACTTGTAAAGTGTATTTCTAAGAACTTATTTACTTATTTATTTGCTGGTACTTGCTACCAGGTCCTTCGTACACCCTCCTTTTTGCTTGATTTTGTTTAATAGAGACAAGGCCTGCCCAGGTGAACACAGGCACTCCTGGCACTGGGCTGTTCCCTCTGTTCCCCTTTGGAGTGTGGGTGACCTGAACACAGCCCTGGGAAGGCTGTTTTCTGGGGGGTTGTATTTTCTTGACCAGCTGTCCCTGTGAGCAAGGAAGGGTTGCCAACCTGCCCCTGTGCAATTTGAATATAGGAGGAAAATGCTCGTTCTAACTGAAAAGGGAGATGCTTTTCATCTTTTATCTTTCATTGTCATTGATGACATTCATGTCATAGTTCAGAAGACCACCCTTCAGCTTGTTCTTGGCTGAGACATAGAGCTTTTAATTTATAAATTATGGCTTTCAAAAAGAAAAAACCACTGTGTTCTGCCAGTCATATTGTCCTTGTTTTTTAATTACCAGCACCAAAGAGAAAAGGCTTTAATGCCTAGAAGAAATGTGCACATACTTTCTACCACAAAGAAATTCGTCAGTGTTTAGCACAAGGGCACGTAATTAATAGTTGTACTTCAAAATTCCAGCAAGGCTCACTGCAGTTGTCTGCCAGGAGATACAGACACTACCACTGCCACACTGAATTTTTCTTATTGTTTCGTTTTTCAGTAGGTAGCAAGAGTCTGAACACAGACCAACGTGGCAATGGCACAGCATTACCAGAAGAACCAGCTGTAGCAGACCCTTCCATTAAGAAGGTTCACTGGAACAGGTGAAGAAATGAAAGAAATAATGGTCTCGAGGTGCCCAGCCTCTTCCCTGCACAACTCCCAGCTGCTCTCTTCTTTTTGCTTTTTATTCCCACCCTCTTTTTTTTAAAATCAGAACACAAGGATACTTTCCAGTGCACTGAATGAACCCTTTCTTAGGTGCTGCTCCCAGGCCTGACCCCTTCTTTTCAAACAGCTCATCATTGTCCTGCTCAATTGCTGTGGGATAAAATTTTTCAACCGAGTGACTGGTGTTCACTGGCAGAGAAATGAGGCTCATAAACTGCACAAGACTGGCTTACTTGAAGGGCTCCAGGACACAAGGAGTGGTGGGTTTAGCAGACAGGAATGTCCCCTGATGTGTCACCCCCCCCTTTCCCCACCCTACATCACCGTCCTATTGCAAAAGCAGCAGAAGGTCCATCACTTGACTCCAGCCAGTCTAAATTTTCCAGTTATACAAACCTTTCCTTTCATGGCACTGACAGGTGCCAAAAGTCACCTCTGCCTTGCCTGTCCCTCACCTCTGCCTTGCCTATCCCTCACCTCTGCCTGCCTGTCCCTCACCTCTGCCTGCCTGTCCCTCACCTCTGCCTGCCTGTTTCCATCTGCTGCAGATCTCCACTCTCATTTGTGCCAGTAGGGTTCTGTGTGGAAACTGGAAAGGAGAAACTTATCTGGGTTAAGGGCAGGGGAGCTTTTGATTTTCATTTAAACCTAAGGGTGGGACCTTGCTGAGAAGTCAGGTGTGAGCAGGGACGACTGAGGCTCAGACAGACACTTCCCTGTGCCTCCTGGCACGACGGGAGAGGCACCTCGGGGCAGGGACAGGGTGGTTTGGCAGGGAAGGCCTCGGCTGCTGCAGTCACATCTGCCAGCTCTCACCTGCCACTGTGCTGCCTTCCAGGAATACAGCACAGGTAAGGGCTGCTGGAAATCAGGCCTCATTTACAGCCTGGTTTGCTGACCTTAATACTGCCCAGAGAACAGCTCTGGAGGGAGTTCTGTCCGCACTGAGGGGCAGGGATCCTCTCCCCAGGCTCTGCTGGTCTCTGTGTCCTGGTGCCACCCTGATGTGAAGCTGTCCCATGCTGGAAGCCGGGGGGAGAATCCTTGTCTGCAAGCAGCAGACACGGAGGAGAGAACAGCTTACTGACTGTGATACCATATCTGAGGAGTTCAGATGCAGCAAGTTCATTTTTCATGCTGTCACATCCATGGAACCCTGTCCCTGTGCTTACACAACAGGTCTGCCTGTGCATCCCTGTGCCTATCCACTCTTCCAGTCGTGCTTTGGCAGTGAAGTGGAGGTTTGAGTTAGGATTCCTCCAGCCTCTGGAGCGACAAATCCCAGTCATCACACACAACTGGATTTTTTGGTCCTGCTGCTTGCATGAATTACTTTAAACCAGTGGAACTTGTAACAGACTGATGGTATTTGCCTGAAAACCCTCTGCCAGGAGCTGCTGTGGGTCCTGCAGGCAAGGTGTGAAGGGGGTTTTGCTGACTCATTGGCAGAGCTGACTTGCTACCCCACACGGATGCAAATGAACTTGGAGCAGCCTTCAAGCAACAAACCCCAAACTCAGGTTTAAGGACAGATATGGGCAGGAAATGGCACAAACTCTTGGTGCAGCTAAGCCTAAAAGCAAAGCTTATTGTTATTTTCAGAATATTGTTAATTTATAAATCAAACTTCAGAAGTGTGGCTTTGATCTTTATGTGTGTGTAGCTTGAAATAAAATTGGGATCTCCAGCTGTTTACAAATCTGCTAGTTCAGGAAGCTGGAAAAATGGAATCAATTATTTGTTTCCCTCTCTACTCCCAGCTGTAGAGTTTTGCCTCACATTTGCTTGCAACCTCTACAGAGCAGGGGCATTGTCTTCTCCTCTGCAGTTGTACAGCACAAAGAACCTCATCTGCCCAGGGCAACCCAAGGGCAACTGGGTACAAGTAAGAACGTTACCAGTCCTTGGGTACTGGTCAGTATGAACATAACCCTCAGAAGCTTCTGTTGTCATCCAACATTTAAAACTCCAAAGGTGGGTTCCCACTCTAGGCCAGGAGGGATTTACTGCTGCTGTTCTCCAGAGCAGCCAGCCCTCAGGCACTGGTTTTCTTCAGGAACAGGAGCCATCTCATGGTCACCTCTGTTTGCACTCGGCTGAAAAACTGAGGGTTCCCAAGGAGGTGGGGATTGCAGAATGGAGAGACAGAGATGGAGAAAATATTTTCAGCCTACCCAGCAACGTCCCCAGCAGTATAAATATGACCAGGTAGATGAAAATGAGACTAAAACCCCTTCCTTCAGGACTGTGTCTCTCCTCCCTGTAACAACGTTCTCCCAGGTGCTACTCACAGAAAGGACCACTAGAAGCAGCTATTCTTTGTACATCCCCAAACCAAGTTAGACATAAACTACTGAAAACAAGTAGTGCTTCAAATAATCTTCCACTCCTGCCCTCAGTGATGATCATCTGCTTTTTGAATTAAGATCCAATTAATTTTTAAAATAGTCAAGGCAAGTTTCAAGCTAAGGAGTTTGTAATCCAGAGCTTATTAGCCTGAAGAGGAAAGTTCCAGCTGAAGAAGTACTGTTGTTTTCTTTTTTGTAAATTGCTTACACCCTGATTATCTGCCATTTTCATCTTTCTTAAAAAGTGGAGAGTTTGGCTGTTAGTCTTAAATGCTGGGAAATTTATCCAAAAGCACCTTGTCAGGCTGGTCAGAGCTGTCAGCTGTCAATCTTGCTGAGGAACAATTCAGAGATTCCGTAGAGATGAACATGCTGTACACATAACTATAAATAAAACCTTCTATTTCGTTTGTGGTGAGCTGGAATTATATATGCACCTACATACATCCAAGGCTATAAATAAAAATTAGTGTCTGTTCAGGGAGTTGGGTTGGACTTGGATATGCTAACTCACTCTCTCTTTTTACAAATACATACATATTATTAGTATATATATATAGAGAGAGAGAGGGAGGTATCTAGGACACCACATTTCTAACCAATGTTTATGGCCCTTAGAGCTCAGGTTGGGGTCACCTACAAGGAACTTCATCTTCCTACTGCCCCTTTCTAAGGGGAAATAAGAAAGGGTGGAGGGGAGACACCAGAGTAGAGAAGGGTCTCGCCAAACCCAGATGTGAAAGATGATTCTCCTGCAAACATTTGCCATAACAGACTTTTAACCAGAATGAGAGGGAGCAATAACTGTGCCCAGTTCTGATGGGTGAGACACCACTGTAGCACAAGGTTCTGTTGAGCACTGACTGAGCTTAAAGAAAACATGCAAGGCCAAGCTGTGTGTGCAGGTAAGGGCAAGAGGATGTGTGGATGGAGGCCTGGAAGAAGGAGGCTGCAGCAATCCTGCTCTGTGTGACTGGGATCACAGGTGCCACGTCAGGTGATGGTCAAAAGGCAGAGAGAAGGTATGGCATGACTCTGGCTGGCATTGTCTGCTCTCCATGGTTCATCTCCAGCAGGTATCACACACCACCCCAGTGTTACACACACTTGTTCAACAGCACTTACTCAGATTGCTCATGTCATTCCAAGTTGCTTGATCGATGCAGCCCAAATTCCCACTGCAGACCCCAGACAGGCAAAAACCTGCACACAGGCCTTCAGCCATGAGTCAATCCCAGCTCCTGTGGGACACAGCTCTGGACACAGGCTAATGACACCTGGGCACACCATGTGCATGCCTACACAACAGCTACTGATAGCTAATGATAAATCAGAGTATAGACAGGCATAAATATAAACAGAGAGAGCTCAGATGGGCATCATTAGAAATCTGCACTAATAGACAGCATTTTTAATGAGAGTGATGGACAGGGGAAGATCAAGCATATCTTTCCTTTGAGCTGAACCTCTAATGCCTCCTTCATTTCTTCACATCACTCTACACACATAAAGAAAAAATTTAAGTCTTTCAGTCACACCACTGGACCCTGCCCCTGGCAGACAAACGTGTGCTTTGCTGCTGGTTATTTTCTGTCTAACTCCAAGGGGACAGAGAGGACCCTGCTCAAAGATCAGGATTGCAGAATTTCAGAAGAGGTTTTAGGGAACTTTTGTTTCAGGCATTTTTCATTTATTCCTGCAGGAACATTTATTCCTGCAAGACGCTTCTTGTTTTCCTCAGGTTTGAATGGTACTTAAGTTTATCTTAAATCTCTCTATTTTATTTCATAGGAGATGAAATAAATGTGCTTGTGCTGTGGCCAACGGGAGCCTCCAAACCATTAACTGTGAGTTATGGCAGATGTGGGCCTGGGGAAGTTGCAGGAACTCGACATCTGCAGGAATCCAACCCTTAGATTTTAAGGAATTGCTTTGCACAACTTTAGTAGACTTGTAAATGTTTCTCATTATATTGGCCAGAATGGCTTTTAAAGTTCATTCACTCCATCTTATAACCATCTTCAGTAAAATATGTCCATTTGGTTGAAATTACATGCTGAGTTGTCACTTGCTTCCTAATAACTGGGGACTTTCACCAGCTCAGAATCTGTAATTGAGTACATATTCAAAGCATTTAACTCAGATCTTGTTAAACTGATAGCTTTGGCTCTGTTTATTCCAGACACTGCTTTTAGAAAAGTCGTTAAGGAAATGTGTCTTGTACATACAGCACCATGAAAGAGCAACACATTACCACAATCTGAACTATTGCTCATGCATTGTGCAATCTGGAGCAGAGCACAGCCCAGCCAGAATCACAGATGGTGTTTTACATGACAGCAGTCATGACTATTGGCCCTCGAGTCATTTGGGAAAGAAAAAAAAAATCAAAACAAAACAACCAAACCCTCAACATCTACCAGGATCAGGTCATACTGGAGGAGACAGAAAGAGCAGCATCACTGGTTTGTGAACATCTGATTTACACCCTAACAGGTAATTATGCCACAGCTGGTAGGGAAAAATTTCAAACAAACAGTTAAAGTAAATTAAATATCTAAATAGAGAATTAACTTAGTCCATTGCCTTCTCAGTGCACTACATCAGGCCATTGGACATGAGAAGGTCCAGAGCAATCAAAATGTTTTAGCAGTTTTTAGGGCCAAAGTCAGTCTTAACATTCCTTCTTCGAGCATTTGCATGTATAGAGGCTTGGGTAGCTTTGGAGCAGTTTGTGGTGCTGGGGGTTTGTCAGAAAAAGTCTTTTATGTGATAAAGGCAAGGCAGGACCAAATTTAGCCCTCCAACATCAAAAATGGGCCTTGAGCAAAATTCACAGACTGGCTAAGGAGCATCTCCTTATTGAAACAGGCACCTTCCCAGAATTACCCACGCTCAAAGCTCCTGGTTCAGGAGTGGCCAGAGCACATATTGCTTTTGTTTTGCTAAATATCTCAGGTTGGGAAACTTATCGAGTTCCAATAGATCATTGCTTTGAGGAAGCATTGGATTTCAGGCCACTGCACCCCCTGTGCTGCTCTCAAACCACTTGTAGTAAATATATCCAGTGTCAGACACTCTGGTGCATCCAAACCTAAAGCCAAGGCCCTGCAAGGACACCCTGAACACAGCCCTGCTTGCACAGGTCAGGCAAAACCCTGTATCCATGTCAAAAAGGCCCAAGTGAGTACCTTTCTACCTCCTTGCCAGACATTTACCTGAGTTATCTCAAGTAGCTGCTTAGACAAAAGGACTCCCTGTGACTGTTTAACACAGCACAGCACAGAGAAGACAGGTCTGTCTCCTGAATCCATCCCTGCTCTGCCTGTGAATGCCCCCAGGAGGAATCCCCCAGGTTAAACTTCACGGAATGCAAACGAAATAGGAGGGTGTTTCTGAGCAGTCCTGATGCCTGACACTCAGGAAAAATATCTACAATGCAAAGCATGTCATCCTGCTAGTGGGAATTGCAGAAGGAGAGGGAACATTTTCTAAGACATCTGCAGGGAATATTTTATGAATTGAAGTGTGTTTTCTCTTAGGGGACTGTTTCATTGCTTCGCTTGATTATCCATATTTTAACAACCATTTTTTAAAGGTTTTTCAAAAGAATGAAATTTTGAATCAAGAGGACACGTGATCCCAAAGGGGATGAGTGTTTTACTTAGGTAGCTGTCCATGACATTAGAGGATTTCAAATAGAAGTGGGAAAAACAAAGGATTCTATGCAAAATTTAAACAGACTGAAAAGCAAAAATGGAAAAAAAAATACTGATATAAATTTCTGATCTGTTGAATTGCAAAGTGTACTGAGAAACTTAAACTAAGTAAATAAAAAACCTGAAAGGGGCATTCAAATAATTCTTGTAATACTCCCCTTCAGATCACACTGTCCATTGCTTCAGTGCAACCCAGCATAGCTGGACTAACCCCAGCAAAGCAACCCCCTTTCTCTGCAGATACCACTCTCCAGCAAATAATTAAGCCAAAAATGGAGGCCTGACACCACTCACATCCTGATCAGATTGTAAGATGTGTCATTGCCACACTGGCATTGCCCTTCTAAAATCTACTGATTTAGTCACACCCACAAAGGTGCAAGACCAGGGCAATGCCAAGCAAGCAGAAGTGCAGTAGTTCAAAACAGAGAGGTTTCTGCTCATTTAAAATGTCCTTTCACCTCTCCAGCTCTTCCACTGCAGCTGCTGAAAGCAGTTCTAGCACAGACAAGTCCCAGGAGTTCTGGACCCCGTGCTCTGCAGGTCTCCAGGAGCTCAGCCAGACACAACCACGTTTTTAACTCCCCACTCTCACATTTACCCACAAGCAGGCAGAGAAACTGCAGTTCCTGGACGTATTAGTAGAGATAACAGACAGCAGCTGGAAACATTTTGTCCAAAAAAAGTGTACTTTGGGTGGATTATTCCTCCCATGGCTTCCAAGTGCCTTTTAACCACAACCTGCACCAAAACACTGCAGTCTGATGTGGATTCTGGATACACATCGTGGAATTAAGAGAGAGGAGGCTCAGGTCATTTGATGAGGAGGGTGAAAACCCATCCAAACCACGAGAGAGCAGGGCAGGAGGGTTCCTGAGGAGAGGTGCTGTGTCATCACCCTCACAGGAGAGTCCTGTAGCTACTGGCCAAGGCACAACCCCCTTGTCCCAAGACCTGAAGTATTCTGTTCCCTTATTACCTACTCTGCCTTTAACTCCTCCTCATTTCCTTACAATGAGACCTGTTTAGGAGTACAGAAGAGAAACTATCTAAACCAAAATGCTTCCTGAAAACCCCTTTGTGCCCCAGCGAAGGGCTGGAGAGCCTGGCTGCCTTGCCTTGCTCTGCTCTGCCTGCTGCTGTCCTCTGTTGGAATGAAAATCAGACTGTTTCTGCTGACTCCCACTCCTAACCATTTGCAGCAGACAGAATGAGAGCAAAACCAGGGATTCCACGGAGCAGAGGAAGCAGGAGGGCACAGGCGTGGGCAAAGCAGCCGAGGAACAGAAGGCAGCATTTGTTGTGACTGATGCAACCTGACAAAAGCCAAGTAACGTGTCCATTTGCACAGCTGCATTTTGCTGTAGATGTGGCATGGGCCACACAAAGGATATTTAATGTAACAAATTGGTAATACAGAAAGGAGGCTTTTCTCCAGTTTCACACATAAAAATTTAATGTCTATTTCGAAGAGATTCACAGGCAAACCCTTTTTTTTAGAATTAAACATAGGAGGGGTTTTATCGTGCAAAGCAGCACAGGTTCACGTGGGATCGAGCTGTGAACAGTGACAACACCAGTTGTTGTGCTTCAGAGAGTCTAATGGTTGAAACTTGGGTTAGTAAACCACAAAACTTAAAGAAATGCCTGTGTGCAGCTGGTTTGGGTTCCCAGAACTGTGCACTGCATGGCCAGAGGAGGGATGCTCAGGGAGAACTAAGCAGCTCCAGTGTTAGCCTTTCCTGCTTTGGGTCCCCTGGGAAATGCAAATCACCATCTGTTTACCTTTTTGATGAAGGAAGGGTTAAAAACCAGGTGTAACTGGAAAGAAAATTTCAGCTTCACTGAAGAGACACAGAACAACAAAAAAAAAAGGCACAAACCTAGCTGCACAAACCATCTGGGATTCTCCTTACATATGGGCCTGAATTTGAATTGCACCAACCCAACAGAGCTGGGGCAACTGTTCACTGGGGAGAAGGGAACTGGGCTGCCTGTGCAAGGAGACTCTCAGCACCAACACAGCCAAGACCAGGAGACCTTGTTGTCACAAAGATCCAAATTCCCTCAGTATTAAAGCAGAGGAATTCTAGAACCTCTTAACTAAGCAGTTGGTTTCTCCTCCCCCCTACCAAGGACTGTCAGATCTTACTTTCCTGCTTAACAGGTGAGTAATTACTTTTCAAATTTACAGCAAGCTGTTGACTGAAAACATATAATTTTGAAATTATGATATGACAGGCTCACATTATGACATTACACGACTCAATCTGCCATTATTTTTCAGCAGCAAAATATTTTGATTGAGCAAATCCATTTCCTTAATCTTCAAAACAGGACAGTTGAAATAGCAATTTCCAAAGAACAGCAGAAGCATAAAATATCCTCTGGCAGCTTATCTGCAGGGTTTAGTGCATGGGCTGCTAGACTGCTACCAGGGTGGGCTGGTTTACTGCATGTCTCAGTATAAGTGCTGCTGGTCCTAATTGCTTTAGGTCCTAATTGCTGTCGAACCCAAGGCAAAAGTGGTTTGATGTGTTTTATCAAAGCTTTTGTTGTTGTTGTTTTAAAGATGAGCACACACCCCTCCCGTGGCCCAACAACACCTTGGAAGCAACCCTTACACCATGGCTGGACTGTGCTCATCACCAGCAGAAGTGTGGAAAGCAGAGTCAACCAACTTTTCAACCACCTTGCACACTGGCCCTCCTCCCCAGAGATGGCAAGGTGTGCCATGGCACTTCTCAGATATGTCTCTGTAAGAAGAGCCTTAAAATTTGCATCATATACGAATTAGAGGGTCCCCAGCCATTGCCACCTCTCCCTGTTGTTTCCTCCCATTCACATCATGCTTTCAGAGCATGATTACAGTCTCCAGGTCCTAAAACATCCTAGGAATAAACGCAGCTTTGCTATCCAAGAGTAAGTCCTTGGTCTAAGACTATAAAGGAGCCAGTCCTGAAAAAGGCCCATGGGGTGCCTTGGCCATGGCCCTGTCCAGGAGGGATCACCCAGCAGGGCCAGGCTCCACACCAGCCAGAGTTCTGTCTGCATAAAGCCAATATATTCTTTCAAATCACTGATTACAATTAATGTGCCCCATAAAGTCCCAACGAAGCCACACTCTGCCACTGAACTGTACATTTTTAAAATACACGGGATGTTTTCTAATATAATTTTCCTTTTCTTTGTCAAAACTGAAAATGCAAAGAGGTCTGGCTGCAAGAGAATACAATGGCAAGTGCTTTTAGGTTAAAAAATTACCATGTTCTACATTCTTCTTACATGAAGAGGACAGCATCAATTACTTCTGCAATGTGCAAAAAATGTACAAACAGGCTATATTCTCCTGGGCTGAGGCTTTGTACATACAGTCAGCTAGACACAGAAGCTACTTTTGAGCCTCAAAATGTATTCCAAGTGATTTCCAGCTCCTCTGCTATGTTGATATTTTCCTGTGACAGGTCTTTTTTGCACAACACAGTTAGCTTTGTTTGGAAAAATTACATTATTAGATTGTGTACAACTTGCTTAGATGATCTGATATGATACCCACCCTGTCAAAAATGTATCTTAATTAGTTAAGACAACAGGCATTTTCCAGAACTGGCCTGTCGGATAACATATCCCTGCATAAGAAAATCTTAAGGGAGATTTCACTTAAAGAGCTTTAGTGAGACTGTATTTCACCTTCTACATGCAAGTCTTTTCTTTGCCTT
Source organism: Manacus vitellinus (assembly GCF_001715985.3). Lineage (NCBI taxonomy): Eukaryota > Metazoa > Chordata > Aves > Passeriformes > Pipridae > Manacus > Manacus vitellinus. Next base: position 2,637,728 of record NW_021940637.1, on the reverse strand, counting down.
CTAGAGGGCTGATACAGCTTATCTTCAGGTCACTGAATATCATGAGACATCATTCTTAGAGCTTTAGTAATTTTTATTGTTTAAATATTTAAAGAACAAGGCCTCTGGGGATGCAGAATTGCAGTACAGTACCTACCAGAAATTTAAGGTGGAATACAGGAGATGTTTTAATTGTTCTTCTTCGCTGTCCCCTGTTCCTTGTCTTCCCAGAACAGCATTATTTACTGAGATAAACCCCCATAAAGTTAAATTTAAACATACTATTATGATAATCACAGTTAGTAGGGAAGTTTAGCACCACAAAAACCCAACTAAGCCGGTCTTACAAACCCAACCAAGCAAAACTGTTCAAACCAAGCAGGGACCATAAACTTGCAGCACCTTTATTGTGCCAACCCAGCCCTCAGTGCAGGTCACAGACAGGGTGGGAATGTGCTCTCCTGGTTAAGTTTCTCTTCTTTAAATTAACCTGAACACTGGGTTTGTTGGCTTTACAATAGTTGCTTTAAGGACAGTGAGAATTTATCGAGGTAGTGTTCACTGTATTATGTTTATTTAGTAATGAAGGACATATTAAAGTCTGGTTTAAGTCAGAGAGCCTTGTACTCATGCAGCTGCAATGCCAACAGCAAATCACACCTGGCCCTGGCACCCACTTATACACCAAAGAACTGCAATCCTCTGAAATCTAACACAGTGCCATTTTTATATTATTATTATTTGGGGGGCGGGGAGGGGGGATAGGGGTGTTTCTGCTAACTGGGGGAAAAGAACCACACAAGCTGGGCAGCAGACACTGCATTGAGAGCATTTCCTGGGAGTAAACTAACCCAGAGCAGCCATAGCTCCAACGTGGTCAGCTTTAGTGCCAAACACTTCTGAACTATAAGCTAAGCACAGGTTTTTTGTTCGCTCAGTTCACACAAACTGCAGGTGTTGTAGTGCTAATAACCCATTTGCTGTTCCTATTCCCTGTGTGCAGTAAATTGCTGACCATTACTCATTCTGGAGGTCTGTGAGGGTGAGAGGCTGCTCCCAGGGAATGCTTCCCTGGGCTGCCTGAGCTGGGATCCAGATGTGCAGGGCAGCTCTCTCTGCAGGCAGTGCCCAGCAGACAGGAGCACCAGCAGCTCTCTGAAGAGCTGACTCTTACAATGAATGAAGCATCACACACAAATGAATGTGTCCTACCTGCTCAGGACACAAATCTTGACTTCCTGCCTTCACACAGTGGGACATTCAGGGCCAGTGCTCTGGCTTTGAATTCTGCCTGAATGTCCTCCAAAGGCATCTGGAGAGCACTCGACTAAAGCTTAGGAGAGAGAAGGCAGAGAGATCATTTTAAAAGACATGGTTAAAAACACTTCCTAGAGCCTGAGAGCCAAGCTTTGCATGGAAAGAGCCACCACACTTGAGGTAAGAACTGTTCCTTGGAGTGCAGTTGTACAGAGCTGAGCTGTACTTGAGGAATGTCACTCTTATCCCAGGACATGCAGGCAGACTCTGTGGGAACGCCTGGAGATGGTTCAGAGGGGTCAGGAATGCTGCTGGCCACAGCAGAAGGGAGTGAATGTGCTTGTGTTTGACAAACAGGAAAATCACTGTTGAGATGAAAACTTGGGAGCTGAAGGTGAACATAAAGTGTGTGGGGGGAGGAGAGAATTGTAGGGTAATCATAGAAAGGGACATGAGGAATTGTTTGAGCCTAAACTGCAAAACCTAGGAGACCATTTAATGCCAGCTATAGCTGACTGCAGGAGCTCATTATCCTCCACAAAGCTCATATAGCCAAGAAAATAACAGAAGTATTTCAAGTGCCAGAAATTTGATTTTGATATTCAGAATGGCCTCGCTGAGCTTCCCCTCTCCTGCCTGCACACATACACAAACACACACAGACACACACAGACACACATAGACACACACAGACACACAGAGACACACACACAGACACACAGAGACACAGAGACACAGACACAGACACACAGACACACAGACACACACAGACACACAGACACACACACAACCACACACACACACACACAGAGACACATACAGACACACACAGACACACACACACACACAGACACAGACAGACACAGACACACAGACACAGACACAGACACACACAGACACACAGACACACACACACAGACACAGACACACAGACACACACAGACACACACACAGACACACACACATACAGACACACACACACACACACACACAGACACACACACACACACACAGACACACACACACATACAGACACACACACACACACACACACAGACACACACACACACACACACACACACACACACACACACACACACAGAGGCACAGAGACACACACACAGACAGACACACACAAACACCCATGCCCACACAGACACACATACACACACACACACACACACACACACACAGAGACACACACACGGACACACACACACACACACAGACGCACACAGAGACACGAGGAGGCAAATTCCAGCTGTATGACATTTGAAGGGAGTTGGGCTGTTGGTGTCAGAAGAGGGCAGGGCATAGAACAGGCAGGAGATCAAATCAACACTCCTCACAAGAGCAGAGCAGCCACAGAGACTCTGGAACCACGTGTAGCCCATGGCCAAGCCGGCCTGACCCTTGCCAAGACGTCAGGGTGCAGAGAGCCTGTTTCTCTTGTTTCTCCCACATCCCTTCCTTTTGCTTGGTAAAGGACTTGGTCCTGAGCAAGTATATAGTGAATATTCTCCATAACCTCTCCCACTACCAACTGCCTTAGTTTTACTTTACCAACCCTGTTTGGAAGCAACCTGTGAGTCTGAGGGTTTATGATCTGTAGATTTCCAGGAACCATGAGGAAAGCAGGAATATGCACTGTCATTCCTTGTCCTAAAGCCCCCTTCCATTGCTGGTCCCTCTAAATGCTGCTATATTGCTGTGGGGCACTCCACAGAGACAGCACTAAGTGTAATGACATATCTGGATGGGTAATGATACAACTGCTGTTATTTACTGTTGCAGTAATTTTTCTTTTCTTTAAGTTGTTATTTCTCATTCTTTTTCCCTTGGAAACAGAGAGAGGTTGTTAAAAATTCTTGAGCGTAGTCAAACTGTAACTGTAATGATAACAGACTACAAAATTCAAGCATTCACATCAGAAAATATCACAGTACACTCTGGAGGGGGAAACAGCCTATTTTTTCCTCCAGAAAATATTTTCTATAATAAATATATCTGGACAGTTTACAAAGTCCTCAGAGGCTAACCAGTTAGCTGTAACAAGTTCTATACCTGACACATTTTTCTTCAGGGTAACTTGCTTCATTCAGAGTTTTAATGTTTAAATAAACTGCTGCCCAAATCAATAATCTACGAAATCATTCACTCTGGGAAAGTCCTTCAATCCTTCCCCCCTGTTTTAAGTCAATTTGTATGCCACACTACAGCTACCTCCGGCTGCATTTCATTACCTTCCCACTCCATCTTGCAGCAGCCACTCTGTAGTTTTGGCTACTATTTTCTCAGTGAGGGGGTCCACAATATTTTATTTTGTGCCAACTTGTCTCAGACAGCTGAGAAGCCCTTCTGTCTTGTCTCAGGGTTTTAGATCACTGCTCTATTCCAGCAGAGACGGTGAAATCTGAGGCCAAACAGCTGGAACGGACCCGCGAGTCCTTCCTAGTGACAGTAACTGAAGAGGTATCATTGCTGTTGGCTTTGATAATCTCAGATAAAGCAGGTGTGGAAGGAAACAAACCTAGGCTGTATTGATCCAATCCTATCTTATTTCCTTCCCAGCACAAAATTTGCAGAGAGCTGCTCTCCTACTCTGACATTTTTTAAAGATACTTAAAATATCTATTAACAAAACAGTTTTCCAAAGACTTCACAGAACAGCATCAGCCTGTTCAAAAACCAGGTAACTTCACTGACATGTAGGCCTAACCCAGCAAAGTATTTGAGTAAATGCTTTAAATTCAGCTGGTGGGTATTACTGTGCTAACAGAGATGGGACCCCTCATACACTTAATTCCTCTTCAGTGAAGGGAAAGGTTCCTTCTGTGTCCCAGGGGGCTGACTGGAGCAGCAGCAGATGTAAATCATGGCCAATTGTCATGTCCTTCCTTTCCAAGGCCTTCAGCATCATAATATCCAGAGATCCCATTAGATGCTTGGCCTCATAACCCCGAGGACATGGAGGTTACAGAAGGTGCTTCATCTCAAACCACCCAAAATTGGCAATGACTGCCCAGGTGAACAGCCTGGATGAGACCCTTTCCAAGCCTTGCCTTTTGCCTCCTCACACCAAGGCCATCGAGCCTGTTTTCCAGGTGTCTGGAAGCAGCACAGCTCCCAGAGGCAGAGGCAGCAGTCAGGAGGTGCTTGCCCTTAGTGCCCTACACAGCCTCCAGCTCCTGTTTGTTTATCTGAGGTCCTCAACTGAGAATGTGAATATGAACGTTCAGAGATATGTGACAGAAACTTGGTACCCCTTGGAGAATCCCCTGCACACTCTGAAGACCCTTTAGTCCACAGCACAGGCTTCTGGTGGAATCTGCAGGAAGAAACAAGCCCTTACCACAAAGCAGAGGTGGTACAGGAGATGAAGAGATCCAGCTATTTTAACACTGGTAATTAGTGAGTAATTACAGACACATTATGCTCCATCTTTTCCAAGTGCAGGAAGACCTTCTTTTAACATCTTAATTGAAAAAGTAGGAATAAAAACACAATTACTTCAGGAAAGTTTTTCCATTTATGCCTCCCCTTCTCTGTAGAAATAGGGTTGCATTTCTCTGCGCATAAACAGGGATCATTAAAAGGAAGGGAAAGAGATTTCCCTCAGGCTCACTTCTAAATACACTGCTAGCCTACCTTAAGTAATGGCCCTCATTTACCAAACTGCTGAGGGCCCTGTTCCCACCGATTTCAGCTGACTCGCCATGTGAGCTGCTGAACACTCCGAAAGGCCCTTACTCATCACTTACAACTTTGAGGTTCCTGCTCCTGAAATACTGCAAAAATCCTAAAAATTGGTGGACAATACCCTGCATTAATTTTTCAATTCTCTCTAGAAACAGAGCAGTGGTGGAAACGCTCGGAGCCGCAACATCAAACATCTGCATCTAAGCCACCGAGGAGCAGTGGATGGTCCCCCTCCTGCTTCCTCCACCTCTGCCAGCTGTTCAGGTGCACAGCCCAGCCCTGGAGCTGCAGCAAGAGAAAGCAGCAAATGCACAGCCCTCTTCTCCTTGTCCTTATCTCTGAGGATGACAGGCAGGTCTGGGTTTCCTCTCTCTCTCTCCTTTTTACATCGATACAGGATGGAAAGCAGCATGCTGCCATTTACAGAAAATCATTGTAGCTAACTGCAGAAACTCCAGAAACAACTGTTTGGGAAAAGTACAAATTATGGGGAAAACAAAGCAAATGTACAGAGAAAAACTCCACAGAGCAGGGAAACATCCAGAAACTACTCATTTGTTGCTACTCGCTGTTCTAAGGCTACAAACCAGGAGATTTGAGAAAAAGAAGAGATGGGGGAGAAAGGGAGAAATCCCTAGGTTAGAACACTTTTTTCCCCAAGAAAGCCTTCAACCCTTTTTATTTTATTTCTGCTTTGGGATAATGAATTATCCAGACTTGATTCTGCCTGTCAATCACTGTCGACAGCAGCCTTACTTGGCAGCCCAGTCATTAGGACTGCCTAATACATTCCCTTTCCTCTGCCACCCTACACCAGAAAAGCTACCAGCTAATGAGTTCCATACCAGGGCATGATGAGGCCACCTCAAAGTAATATATGAGAGAAGAAAAATGACCAGAAATATATCAGAAATTTTTACCTTGCCCATGGCTATAAAAATGTATTTTTACTGCCGAAGAATCAAATCCAAAACACCTTTAAACCCAACTGAAAAAAAGATTTGAACTTTCTGCACTTGGGAGGAAAAAAAATTTAACACAACCAAATAAGGACCTTCCTACAGATTTGCCCAGATTACTGGGAAAGCTCTGGAAGAATGATAAAAGAAAACATCAAAAAGACAGACCGAGGAAGATTCTATATCCAAAATGCTGTCATCCCAGAATAAACCTGTCAGTTTGTTACATATCCAGGTGGTGTTTTCCTGTAGCTTTTAAGATATTTAACGTGCAGTCCTACCCTTGAGATGTGACACTGTGAAGATGGTACCTTCTTACCCCACAGATCATCTCTGCATGGATTTTCAGGCTCATCCTGCTCACGTTAGGGTTTCACCTGCCTTTCATCGTGACCGTGCTCTGGGTTCAGGATGAGTCTGAGGGAGTCACCCACACCCTGGGGGTCACATGTCACTGTAGCACAATCCTGCACTGGAGCATCTCAGGAACTGCTCCAGGACCTGGTCCCTGCTCACTCAGAGCACAACACAAAGGCACTGCCAGCACTGCCCTGTTCAGATCCTTGGGCCAGCCTTGGGGGCTTCAAACCTGACACCACTTACACCTGGGCACCCTCTGGGAAAGTCATAGGGTGGCACAGGTAGAAAGGAGAGCAGCATTTGCACTGCAAAAACATTTCATGTGTGAACCAGGCAGCAGCTCGTTGGTCAATTCTTCTGCAGAACAGGGGCTGTTACAGAAGGCTTTTTAAGCTGAGTTTAAGAACCACAGAGGCAAAATGCATGAAGAAACTTCTATAGGCAAGAATGTGGGCCTCACTGATGTTTCATTTGCAAAGCTTTGCAGTGGAACTGTTCAAAGCAAGTCAGCATCCCCACAGTGTGTTTTCAGACAGAAGGAAGAAACAAACTGATATAAAATCTAACACTTCTGTATAGAGGTGCAGGGTTAGCTACACTGGAGCAGACAAATCATCCATTTCATTCCCCATTTCTGAAAGCAGCTTGCAGGACATGGTTTGAACAGAGGCAGCAAACAAAGCACTCACTTGTGATGCATTGAGCCATTTGCATCAGATCTTACCAAGAGAAGCTCTTCACTCAGACCCCTTCAGGTTATCTGGCAAAACCACACAGCCCCATGTTTTGCAGTCCAACTCACCATAAGTTGAGCTGAAACAAGGCTTAGAAAATATCAGGAAAGTGACTCTTGAATTATAAGACATATTTGGTTTTAACAAAAAAAAATATTTGCGCTTTTTTCCTTGAAATGATGGCATAAAGTAAGAGACCAAAACATCATCAGAGACTGTTCTGCATCAGAGCAGAGCTCAGCTTTTTGTCTTCTTGCTCAGCATACTTTGTAATAGCACTTCCACTTGAATTTAGAGATTCTGCTCACATAATCTAGTACCACTGAGAAGAGGAGGAAGGCAGAAAGACAAGGACAGAGACTGTGAGAGTCCATCTGAAAGCAGAGCAGCAAAAGCACATAGACATCTATCCAGCCTGCATTTTCCAGCATCCTTCCCACTGAGCTTAACTAATCACCACCATGTGCAGCTAAGCAGGAAAATTTCTTTGTACTTCCTACAGTATAGAAGAATGGTAAAAGTTATTTTCTCAGGAATAGAAAGCCTCAACAGAAGATAAGGTATAAAAAAAAAGAGAAAGGAACACAAAAATAAACTACGCTGTGCCCATGTTTGACACGTTATGTGCCACTTTAAATCATTTGGAGTTTTGTTAGCAGGGTAGCTTTGAGCTTAAGGGGGAGTATTTCAGGACCAATATTTCAGAAGCTACCAAGATACCACACAGTGCTGGATTGGACTTTGGAAGGGAATGCAATATAAAAACAACATGGGATTGAGAACAGGTGTAGCAAATCTGAGTTTGCTCTCTTTGGTTGTTCACTGAGGAGTGTGCAGGAACAGAATGGCATCCTTTTAAATAATTTGCAAGCCCTTTACATTTTAACTTTTAGGAGTCACCAGAGACCAGCCAAGCATCAGGATACACGCAGCTAGAGCATATCTGTACATAAAGAGCAGTCTCTTCAGCTTCAGCAGTTTTTGAAGATGAGCCTCCCTTAGAATGCTTCAAAAACAAGACACAAGTCAGGGCCCATAGTTGCAAACTCCTACAGTGGTTTGTTAGTGCCTTGATTCAGAGGATTATTGGTGTGCTTTGTTACTGATGCAGTTCCCAGGACCAGCAATCACAATCTGTGCCATGCTCATGTGTGTGCTTGCTAACCTGTGCCAGCCACAGGACTGACAGCAGAACTGGCACGGGCTCGGGTAAAGAAATCCCTGAAGAAGCCCAAAGAGCTCCCAGAAAGGTTGCACACCTGAGTTCATTTCTCACAATGTGGGGACCACATTATTCCAGCAGCTGGCAACAGAACAGCTGAATACTCACAGCTTGGAATATCTGGGTGGAAACAAAGCTTTTTAATATGGAAAAGTAATTTTAGAGGAGCATGTATGATTTTTCCAGTACAATGCACAAACACCATGGTGGTTTTTGACAGGGGCACTATCCAGGCAGAATGAGAAGAGAGAGAGACCCAGAGAGCACAAATGTCTCTGGGGTCCAGATTTTCACATATTAGGTCATTAGTGGAACAATAGAATGGGACTCAGATCCTTGGGAATCTTCTGCAAGGCCTTTTGCTGTGTTCTGTCTCATGTCAGACAAGCAATCAGTAATTCCAGTAGCCACGGGATAAGCCCAACCCTGCCACTGGGTACTCAGACATTTAGAGGACATCTCTTGCACCCCAGCATTCTGAGTGTTGTCCAAGGATAAAACCATGAACCATCAGCCACTGTAGCTGAGAAAAAACCACTATTTCTAACGGGCATAATGATGGGATTCCACAGAAGAGCATTTCATGGCTGGAAACCAGTTCACAGCAGTCTTTCTGTTTCTTATTTTAATATGTCATCTGTTGAGAACAAAGAGAACCATCATGATATTAAAGCAATTTCTCTTTGACCCGTAGTGATCTCTAATTCACTGGCCTCTGTAATTTGCATTGTATTGGAGGTTCAGGATAGCTGCTGTAGCTGAGGACTGAAGGATGGCATTATATTACTCTGCAGTATATCTCTCTCTCTGCAATGCATATATCTCAAATTTTTTACTAAAGTGTACAGAGAAAGGAAGTCCAGCATGTAAATTCATATTAGGATGTGCTCATGCTATTGAGATGACTTTAATACAAAGCCAAAAGTAATATTACCTTTGCCACACAATCTATTCTTAAGCAACAACACTTTCATTTGAATGGGATCATTCTGCTAGCCAGAGATGGTTTTTTACTTCTGTTGAAACTACTGTGAAAACACAAAATGAATTGCATAAAAGCTTTTTATAACACCCAAATCGTATTCAAAACATTTAACAGGGGCAACTCTTGCTCTCTGACACTGGAGATGTGCCTGTCAACATAGAACTACATTATAAATGTATTCAATATATTCCCAAAACTAATTGGTTTGTCATCTAATTGCCCTTTACAAAGTAGAGCTGACAGGACAAACAGTGGCCTCATCCTTTCATTCACTTTTTGGAAAACATTAGGAGCTCAGGTCTGGGTGTACCAGGTTAGACAATGCAGATTGATGAGGCAGAAAAGCCTGAAAAGACAGCCTTCTTCCTGAGACAGGACATCAGAGCCTTCTGTGGGGGGTGCCTTTCATGGTGAAAGGCTTTCTCTGAGAATGCACAGCCCCTTGCTGCCCTACAGAAATAGCTCTGGAGCCTTTGAACAAAAGGAGCTGCAGCTCCAGCAGGGTGAGAGCAGCTTCTAACGGTAGGTGCAATCTTCAAAAATCACAGGACAGCCAACAGAAAAGAGCTTCCAGAGGAACAGCTAAGATTAGACCTGCTGCTCCACAATATTTTGGCTCCAGCTTCAGGACATCCCCTCCAAGAGGATTCACTGCAGCAGTCAGCCAGACACGGGTGTTAATAACTGAGGAGGGTCCCAGAGAATGGATGCATTTTCCTGCTTTGTTGAATATCCCTAACTGTCTTGCAGAAAAGCAGCATGTGCCATGGAACACCATCCTTACACGTACAGAAAAGTAGACATAGTCATGGAATTCATGGAAAAACTGAGGATTGGGCAGTCCATGTTTGGCAGCAGGGATCCACTAATTCAGTGAGCACTGAGTTACCCACCAGTGCCTCACAACAACATTCCAGAACACCTGAAGGTGGTTCAGCCTAAGTCTGTCAGATAACACATATCAATAAGCCAAATCTAACAACCAGGGTGCCAGAGGATTCTGAACAGAGGAGGGTTGAGCCTTAGGTTTGAAAAACAGGTGGTCTGAAGCCCATCTGCAGCTCCTTGGGATCTGTACGTGCAGCAAATACACACTTGCAGATGTCAGGCTTGTCTGCCACTGCTCCAGCTGAAGGACAATTGCCCACAAAGCTTCTGGAAAGGAGTTAAATTACTTGTGATGGCCTTTCTGCTTGCTTGTCAAACACCTTTCTTATTTGAGTTAAATATCATTACCAACTCCCTCGTTTATTGTTCAATTCAAAACAGAGTGGAATCAAACCAGTCAGTACAGGTTTGAATTGCATCTTTTTTCCAGTTTGATTCACGGAAATTAAGCCTGGGAAACATCTCACAGATCTGCTTTATTCCTCTCAGAGATTTGTTTCTCTTACTATGTGTTTTCTTGGAACATCTCTCTTTGAGGGAGGCAAAAGGCAGCTCAGACAACCAGAACACCACTCTGTCGTTGTACTTCCAGCAGTGCAGGAGATTGTTCAACATTAATATCCTCTGGATTTCAACATTAAATTATATTTAGAACAATTGATAAGAGATGTTCCTATCGATAGGTAGTTTAGCAATGCTCAACAGAGTTCCTTTAACCTCAGATTTCACCAACAGTTCCAAATTTTCCTTTACAAAAATGGCTGCCTCACCCAAGTTTTTATGGCCTCTTTAGAGGCCTGAAAAACAGGTCTTTAAAATAAAAGTGCTGACGCAACATTAACTGCAGCAGGCACCTCCAGAATAACATCTTTTGATAACACCTAAAATGACTGGGGTTTAAGGATGTTGTTATAATGAGAAAGGAGGGTATTTAGAGCTGCAGGTGGCATTGTTTCCAATCTAAGAACACAACTGGGTGCAGAAAATGATGCAGCTCTTACTTTCAAATAATAAATAAGGCTATGATATATGTTCCTCTGAAAGAGCACAGACAAACAGGTGGAAAGCTGAGGCCAGTGCTGCTAACAGGGACACAGTGACAAACAGCTGGCTTTCAAAAACAAAATCTGCATTCTGTACCACAGTGTTCACAGGCAGACTGCATGGCATTGCATCAGGTCTGCCCTGGGACTTTGCTAAACATCAGAAAATGTGCTGGGCAAATGTTTGATCCTTAAAGAAGACTGTTTTCAGGGGGATCCACGTGTCTGCCCCCCCTCCCACAGCAGAAGGAGAAGGTGGTCTCTATAGTCCCTGTCATGTTTTTCCATGGAAACGAGCACCCCAAGGTACAATGGGATAAGGGATCCCAAGCCAGCAAAATGGATACACAAACTTTCCAAAGCTTTTTCTTTTACACATATGTGAAGCATTAAATCCTTGAATAGCAAGTACCAATGTACCACACAAAAAAAGAAAAGGGGCAGATGATTTATACATACAGATATTTCCTTGCTGGGAGGAGGGTCAGAGCAGGGCTCCCTCTCCAACAGGAATGAGGGATACCAGAAGCAGGAGGAAAGTAAGCAGGAAACTATCTCAGTGCATGTGTCAGACACCCTTTTAGGGACTGCAGCAGTTCATCAGATTCTAGATAAGGAAACATGAATGACAACAGCTGAAAAACTACTGTCCTGTTAAACCTGGAGTGAATGTACTAGTGAAGAACCCCCCCATTTACTGAAAAAACCCATTCCCATCATCCAAATTCGTGTGTCTCACATGCATCCCACAACCTTAGAGTGCCAGTTTAGTGGTGCTGCTTTGTGGCCTTATCATTTATCAGTATTGCCTCTCAAATAAATCAGTCTGACTACAAACAAACACACAAACAAACCTTGCCACACGTATTTTCCATGAAGTTTTCCAGGCAGTCACCACCTATGGCAATGTTAATGACTCCTGTCCTTTTTCTCCTGAAAACCTGAAGACTTGGAGCTGAGCAGATGTTGGACTTAAGTCAGACATTGCACAGGAAGAAGAGAGATCTGAACTTCTAAAACTCACTGGTGGGAATGCAGCTGCAGCCATCACTCAAGCACAACAATGTCTGTCCAAGAGCAGCTCCACAAACCATCATATGAATCTTAAAATATCAAACAATACTGAAATGGAAAACAAGCTCAATAGCATAATACTGAAAAAGTTATTTCATTTAAAGTTTATGTTGGTTTTCTTACAACTTTGAACAGCTACATGAAAAGAGAACAAAAATCAGAAATCACTGGGTTTTATAACATTTTTTTTTCTACAGGTTCCTTCCAAATAGCTCTTCTCTAATATTGGCAGTTTAAACAATTCTGTATTCCTTAATACACTTGTATATACAACTTAAAGTAAATTGCAGTCACAATATCCTCCATCTGACCTTGCAAACAGGAATGTGATCTATTTAATGACATTTCAACCTTGAGGTTAGCTGTCAATGCCAAAAAAAAAGGAAAAGAAAACATCCACACATTTTGGTTCTGGTTTTTTTCTTAGTTTGCACCAAATGCCTGTATGAATGTAATATTTTACAAAATTACTATGGAAGCAAAATGCTACATAATAGATATATCTGTATCAAAGAACAAGCACCTAGGCATCTCTAATTCTAGTATTCATTATATATCCAAATTAATAAATGGTTTAAGAGCTTAATATTCTAATATTCTTTTATTCCTGCTTTCCACATGCTCTGCAGTACAAAATGTTACAGGGCACTTCTTATTTATCCACTTGTACAGCACAAGAAACTGCCAGGGGGAAATTCATTTAAAAATATTTTCCCCCAGTGCCACACATGCCCCAGTGTGGGGTTGAACCAGCCCTCAGAGGTACCAGTGCTGCAGGAGTTCAGCAGGACTGGGAAATGTGTCCAGAACCACGAACCCCTGCACTGGAATTCCGACTTGTTGCTTCATCACAGAAGCTGAAGTTTTGGGTTTGGTTGGTTTTGTGGTGGTTTGGTTGGTTTTTTTTTTTTAACTTCTAATTAACATTGCAAATCAGCACAGAAAGAATTTGCCAGATCTCATCTGTCAAAACACTTATGGATATCGTGTGAAATACGCGTTTCTACACTTCACATTAGATGCAAAGAGTGTGCTGGGGGAGACCTGAGGAGCAGTCAGCTTGAGAATTCTGAGTCAAAAGATGAGCTCACCATTCTGTTCTTTATGAAAGTGGTTAAGAACAGCATTTCCACAAAAGCCAAGATCTGTTCTTACTCAAGAACCCCGAATCCTTACACTATTTGGAAGCTGATCTTGATCGTGCACTTCATACCCAGCTTTTATCCAGATATAGGGATAAACTGGCAAATATGAAACCAACAATTATTTTTATTGTTTTCCCCTTCTCTCTCATCTACCAAAGGACAGATTCTGCCTGTGAGTCTCAAAGGGAGCCCAGAATTATCAGTGGAGGTAGAGAGGGGACAAAGTCAACATCAATCAAATGCAACCAGTGAGTAACAAACTGCTGCTCCGAGAAACTCCAGCGTGTGGAATGAACACCACACATCACTCCATAGCTATCATTTGCTTTGCTTTACTGCTTCTCTAACCCCTTTTTCCTTTAGCTTTATATCGTGTGATAGAAGCCTGAAGACATTAGTCTTGACCACCACCCCCTTCCAGCACACTTTGAAGATGTGTTTTATATTAATCATAAAGGGAAATCAAGTCTGGCTTTGCTCTTGGGGATTTACCAAGGTTGGTTGTGCTGCTCTCCCTCGAAAGGGCAGGAGTGATGTCTCTGTAACAGAGCTTTCTTTCCTGCCATCAGAGGCTGAGGATGGCAACAAATATTACAAACAGTTTGCACAGTGTTCGGTTTCCCTGCCGGTTAATCTGGAGCCTCTTCTTTTATACGTTGCTCCTCAGCAGCATAAAAGCACTGAGATGAAATTTTGCAGTGAAAAATCGTCCTACAAATCCTCCAGGAAGAATAAAGCATGCTCTGGGAACTCAGCCCAGGGGGTGAGGTGTAGCCATCCATTACATGTGCTGCTGCATCAGAGGGGATACTTTTTATTAAGGTTTTATGAGGTGAGTTTTGGCAATGTCCTTGGGATCCCTGATTTCCTTCCAGGCAGCAGAAACAAACCATAAGAGAAGCTGTAATGCTGGTATTTGCAACATGAGAGGGGCTTCTATGTCACTGCCAGCATTTACTTACTTGGGTGCCACACATTTCAGGGAAGAAAGATGTGTGTTGGTTAAGATGTGCTTGTAAACATGTGCTGGACCTCTGGATACAATCCACGGCCACATGAATCTTACTCAGTAGGAAAACATTTGTATAGAATACTGCCTATCTGTAAACCTCAAATACTCCAGCACTTTAAGAAAAATCTATATTTTATGGATTAAAATATGCATAAGTTTAAATTTATCTGCGCATTTCTTCTTTGGAAGCTGTTCCTTGAGAATAACATTAATATTTATTACATTTTCCATGTCTGAGCAATTATACAGGCATAAATTCTTCAAGAGCTGATTCTGCAGGACCTGAGGTGGTTACATTCTGTTTATGTCAGTGGGATTGCAGGTGCAAGATCTGGGCTTGGCCTTTAGGACACCTCATTCCTCCCTGTCCCTGGATGGGCTTACCCAGAGGTTTGCATGGCTCTGAAATGCTTTGATCCCTTTGAGTACTTATTCTCTTTTGCTATGAGGAAATACAGCTCTTTACAGGATCTTAACCAAAAATTGAACAGGACATGGAATCATCAGGTTAGCTGGCATGCTTGAGTTCTTCACTGTGTGTCCAAGGAGGGAAGCTTTCTATCCAGAGCACACTGCCCATTACTTAAATCTTGATTTTTTTCCTGAACTACAGCTAAAAGTTCTACTTGCAGCAAATCTATAGTGTGAAAGACACTGAAGTGCAACTACAAATAAGATAAAGGCCTAAAAATCACGGCTCCACACTGCCAGCACCCCCGAGAGGAACAGCAAACCAAATTACACCGAATGGAAAAGTAAATGATGAATCTACCGAACGAGGACGATTCTTCACAAGATGGACAAATTAACCTCACGCTTCCATTTCAATATGTACTTGCTCCACAACTCAAACCCCTCTCCCTCTGTAGCTTCAGGAGAGCACACCTTCAGCTGGCAGAGACAGAACGCTGGCCACTCCGAAAGGTGACTTTTTTTGGACAAATGAGGAAACTTTAATGAATTCCCCACTCCGCAGACGGCTGTAGTATATGTTAGAGCACCTGCTGCAACTCACTTCATATCACATTGCAGTTATGAAAAATAGTTTGCTATTTTGGAACCCTCTGGCAGCCAGAGTGAATCACTGAGGGCCCAAAGCTCATTTATCTTTTGTCAGAACTGAAGCCAAACGAACACCATCTTGCCCAGCAGCTGAAGAATGGGGGAGAAAACACTCTGCAAGTAAAAATAACCAGAGGAGCTTGCAAGAGTTGCAAAGGCAAGTGACTTCTGGCAGGTAATGAAAAGCTTTTCACAACTCACTCAAGCTTTTTAGACGGTGGTGTTTCACACAAGGTCCTGACAAAAGCAACCGGGAGGGGGAGGAAGAGGGCAGGGGGGAGGAGGGAGAGGGCAAGGGGAGGTGAGCAGGTGGGAGGAGGAGAGGAAGGAGAGGAAGAGTGGAAGGAGGGTCTGAGCCGTGTTCATACATACACATGCTGTCCTAGCTGTGGGATCTGGCTCCATACAGCCAGACAAGTTGGGGATTTTAGCTCCAGATCTCACACAGATGTGAGGCAAGAGCCACCCTGACAGACACCCTGTACCCCCAGAGCAGCAAAGGAAACCTGAACCATTGCTTCGAGTCAGAGCCTGAGAAACCTGTAAGGCAGGTGGAAGAAACTGGGTACTACATGTCAGGAGCTGGGGAACAGCTGCTCCTTCAACACTTGTAACCAACAGAAACATCATCTCTGCCACTCTCAAAGGTCCACACTGCTCTGGCTTCCCACAAATACTTTCACCATTTGGGTGTTGACTTCCTCCAGAATTTTACACAGGCTTCGTAAAACGCAGAGAGTGCCTGGTGATAAACTCACCCCACATCACAGTCACTCATATGGGATCCTTCTCCACATATTCCCACTCTGAACATTTCAGTGAATAACTGACTGAATTATTGGATTCATTGTGTTTACAGCATCAAGGCAATGTTACCTGCATTTGCCCCTAGAAAATCCCTGTGATCTCTGACATAAAGCAAACCCAGCTCCTCTGGGGTCCTGAAGTCCAGCAACACATTGGCATGTTTTCCTTAGGAAAGCACAGGAATAACACAGGCAGAGGTAGGATCTTGTACTAGACCAGCTACAAGAGCTTGAAACCTAAAAGGTTTTGGCACAAAAGCCCTTTTCCTCTCCCAGCTCTTAGTTGGTCTAATAAAAGATAGACCTGCTGCAAACCTTGTATTTTTACAGTGTGCAATAATCCTATAATCTGAACGTGAGGAGAGGCTCAATGGATGCACACACACTGTCTTTCCCTTTCCCATTTCCCTGAGGTGTAAGGTACACACTCTTTCTTTATGAAGAGTGTTTTGGTTTTCCTGCATGTTCTGGTGTTACATTCAAACTTTAAAAGCATATATTTTGTTATGTGGCCGTGAAAGACATATGGGAATCCTTGCAACCACTGTAAGAGGAATATTAAGACAACCTATTTCAGGGGAAAAGATAAAGCCAGGCATTAACCCAGGCTTGACGTGTATCACTGTTACACAGGGTTCATGTTTCTATAAACACACTTTCCTCCCATGCTTCCTAATTATGTATTTCAGCTATTAAAGCTACTTCAGATATCAGACACATACTAAGAGATGAAATACAGGAAATATGGAGTGATCCACAGAACGAAGCTGCACTTTCAAGTTCAGTAAAATCTGAACACAGCTGTACTTTTTCCCTTTTCTTTCCCCCAGCTGGAGCCACAAAGACTGTCCTTGGAGTTTATAATACAAAGAGCATTAAAATAACTCACTGCTCTTTGTTTCCCGTAGAATTAAGTGTACCTCTAGTGTAACATGATCTTTAAATGAGTAGATGCTCTGATAAGTAAACTACTGTTTACTTCAAATACAAAACTAAAAAATACGGAACAATGAAGGGCCTCAAACAAAACCAGGTCAATGCTTTTAGGTAGAAAGGTTTTGAATCAAGATGTCACCAAATTATTTGATTTATTTTATTTGCAGATTTTTTTAATTTACTATTTCTCCAGCTTACAAATAACCACTGACTTTCAGCCAATGAGGCTTCCCTTGATTTCCCTGGGAGCCAGATCAGGCCTTTTAATTAGCTTTGCTTCTTTGACAGTTTGATAATATGAATGTGATCTTAAACACTTCTTGTACTGAACTTCAACTGGAAAGCTAAAGAGTTTTAAATAATTCTCACAAATACAATCCCTTTACTTGCATGAGTTTAAACACCCCACAGACTGTTCACAAACTGAGAGTCCCAAAAGAAGAGGAAAGCAGGAAATGAGCAATGCAGCATCACAATTTACAAATAAAACAATAATTCAGCCTCACTCTAATGAGCTGAGAAAAACAACATGGAATTCCAACAAGAGGGTAAACGTTCATGGTACTTTGAATCACTTCTTTAAAAATCCGTTCTGTAAGAAATCACAATATATAAAGAACAGAAAAGCTGCCATTATACCCCCAACTCTTCTTTGAGCTGCATCTCAGCAATGACATTTGGACAGTGAAATCTTATATCCAGGTTTAGCTTCAAATTCAAACAACAGGAAGGAATCTGCTCCTCCACACACAACTGAGAAGCACTAACTTGGTTCCTAAGGTGGTTTCCAGCCTGCTCAAGGATTCTGCTCCTGCCCAGGTTCCCTCTGCCACGTCAGAGGTGAAGAGAGTTCCAAAATACACAGATTACATGAAATTATTCAGGTTAATCATGACAGAAAGAGTATGAAGCCTTTAAGAGGGAGCCTGGTGAGCAAGCAACATTGTCAAATGAGATCCAAATGCAATTAAATGCCAAATACTCGACACTGCAAGGAATAATCTGAGCCACAGCAGCATCTTACAGGCTCTGCCTTCCATCATGACAGACATGTACATCATTGCAGACAACTGAATGAAGAAGCAATCCCAAACAAAAGATAATAAAAACCCTAAGATGCAAAATACATTATACAGAAAATAAATTAGAAAGCAATTTTGATTCCACGTCTGTAATTCAGAAATCTAATCTCCCTTATTGGATTGGCTTTTTTTTTTCCACTTTGAAAAGAAGTAGGAAAACATGATGGAGTTCTTTGTGAGTGGCAAACACTGAGAATGATCAGAAGCACTGAAAAAATCCTCACCATATATGGAGCTGAAAGAGTGGGGGGGTTAATCCTCAGACAACCCAAATGCAAGGAGACGTGACTATTTTGACAATAGTAAACAGGAATCTGGTGAGAAGACTTCTCGTTAGAAATACATTTCTTCAAAATGGTTAGAGGAGAACAATTTTCTGTTTGGTTTACAGGTAGGTTGTGCAGCTTATTTCTAGAGGGTGATGGGAGAACTTCACAAAATTCAAACGAGCCGAGATACAATGCTGGGGAAAAAAAATCTGAGGGGAGGTATGTTCAGACCTGGGCTGAGACACCCTTCAGCCATGGGGGAGTGGGCAGCAGCTTCACTCATGGGCAGTCACACACGTTGCTAAAGCAGCCAGAGCATTGCTGCCAGAGACAAATTTTTTCCTCATCCAACATCAGTGATTTCACAGACCACAACCTCCATTCCCGTCTCTGCCAGGAGTTTCTTTCATCACTCTCCTGCTCCTGTACTTCAAGCTTTCCTGTTAGCAAAATAAAACTAATCTTAATAGTCTAAAGAGGAAAGCTGTAAGAATAATGACTGCCTCTTTGCCACACACAATGCTTTGGGGAAGGTTCCAATTTACAGCATAAAAGAACAAGTGCACCAGGCAGGAAAGTAAGGACACTTCATGATATCAAGATGACTGCAAGTGTTGGGAGGCAGCTCAGAGTCTGAGGCTTCATTCAGATGTAGAATTCCATGCCAAGAACAGGTCAATCAAGATATTTGTCATGTGAATTGAATACTGAGAGTAATATTGTTTAAAATGTCTGCCATGTACCAAGTCTGTGCTTTTCTGTTTCAATAGTACAGATGTAACAATTCTCCTGCCCCCTTCCTTCCCCAGGCACTTCTTTACCTGTAGTGGCAGCTCCAGCCTCAAGCTGGTGTGGACAGTGGGCTCACTTTGTGAGGCTCTAGGAGTTCTCTTCAGTTACCAGCAAAACAAAAACCACCTTCAAGCAAAAACCACCTCATCTTCAAGCACAAAACATTACTAATTTGGATAGAGCCTTTTACATTTCTGATGGTTCTCACGAGTCAGACACTGACACAGGTAGTGGTTGGACTGACAAACAAGACACAAGTTATTTCAAGAGTTGGCTGTTCAGCTACAGGCAGAGAGGTTTGTGGGCAAAAGGCACCTTTAGAAATCACGTGGAAAAGTAGCAAACCATATCCTGGGGGCTCCACCAGGGAGGGGAGGATGTGCAAGACAGACCCACCTCAGCCTTCTGTTCCACAGGACAACAGCTCTCTGTTAACAACAGGGGTTTGTCAGAGATCTTGATATCAGCTCTTCACTGCCAAGTGACCTCACTTAAACACAGGTCCCTCTCTCTGGGAATAGGTAACACCCAATTTGACAAATAAACCTTATATTATATATAATACTATACTACCCACACTACTTAAAGCTTTTTAGAAGAAATTAGTTGATGTTCTTTAGCAGTGTTATTCAGGTGCTGCAGCTTGTTTTCATTTCATTTTGTTACATGTAGAAAAAGACTCTTGTTCCCCCTCCTATTTTGAAGCCATTTCACCACTCACCACTTAAAAAAAAAAGAATGGAATCTGTCACTTGAAATTTTCTCTTGAAAATACTTATTCATTGAAGGAGCAGTACTTCTCTCTCCTCTTTAGAGCATGCAATATAAAATAAATCTAGGAAAATCAGGCATGTCAAAGCACATCTCCCTATAAACACACTCCAAAAATGCTAAATCATAGCACCTCTGGAAAAGCCCAAGCCAGCTGTAGCAGAAATGAGACTACACTGGTACTTACCCTGGTGGCAGACCTGGAACCCAATGCAAGGAAGTACCTCAGCTACTGTGCATGGAATTTTGTGAGCTGTGTTCTGCTCTTTCTTCTGCCAGAGAGGAAAAATCTCCTGTGTTACTAGAATACTGAAATTCTTTCATATGCAAATATGTCAGGCAACAGCATAGCCTCGAGGGTACTGGCAAAACCTGTGAGGCACCAGACTCCAGTGAGCTGAGCTGCTCATTAAAGGTATGTTCTGATCAGGACAGCAGTCCAAAGGGATTCAAGCTGTATCCACTCTCTTCCTTCACAGAAAGTACAGGGCATCTAGACTTCCAGAAAATTCCTGATCAGTTCTAGTTTCCTCATCAGCAAATACAATTGAATGGATTGGTCAAAACCCAAAGAGCTTTCATAGGAATGTCTGGAGTTCAAAGACATGCTGGGTCCACAGTACATTTTCAGGTCAAAGTGAAAACCATTCTTCAGTCTCCCTGGACACTAGCAGCGTGGCATCCACCCTGGAATACCAGTGGGATGAGAGTAACTGATCTGACACAGGGATAGGAGCTCGAGTCTGTCCTCTGAGCAAAACAGTGGTAGGATTATTCCCCTCTGCAGGGACCCCAAGGGATACTTCCCAGTCTGAAATCATCATGGCTAAATACATTTCCTACACAGCTCTAAACTATGTCCCTTGGCAAGCTTCCTTCTGACAGCACAAAGGTTATGCTGTGTCATACTCCTGACACAAAACACAAAATAACACTTTGGGCAAGAACGCCCTTCAGACAAGGACAGGCTGGGTTTGTCCTCAAACACAAGACTGGCCCTATTTCTCAGTGGGATGCTCGAAACATTTCAGAGACAAAAGACAAATTCTAAAACCAACATGATGCTAAATGAAAACAACAAAACAAAGCAACCCAAAGAACCCCATGAATTGAAAGGCAGGAGAAAGGAGGAACACTTCCCCCAGAGCACACAGGGAGCTGGGAGAGAAGGGCTCTGTATCTGCATTTCTGACAGAGAGAAGCCCCTCCTTTTCTTATACACAATTATCATAAAAACTCACTGCTACCTGTGTGGGCAGAGAGCCTGTTGTATGTTGTTTAAATGACCTGCTCACTTCCACAGAAAAGTCTTCTCAAATAGCTTTAGCTACTAAACATCTGCTGGAGGTGTTTCTTATGCCAAACAAATGTCACATCAAGAAGGTCACTCACATTGTGGTAACACCTTAATAAGTCATCCTTCCTTTGTTTGGCTTGATGCTCTAATATTTAGAGACGTTTGAAATTTCCTGCATTACAAGCAAGCAGCTTGTTCAGAACTGCAGAGTGAAGGTTACATTGAAAGTGTCCTTTTTCTTTCAGTGAAGTTCATGTGCAGTACTCCAAAGCAATAGAAGAAGCTCTGTCCTCATTAATCTAAGTTTTGTGACTGGAAGTACAGTATCAAAAGCTTTGCTCCCTTCCCTGTGCTGCTTAATTTCTCTTTCTCTTTCCTCTCTCCCCCTCCCCGTTTTATCTTTGTAGCCGTAATATATAGGTTTTTAATGTCTCTCTGTTGGGTAACAATCTGAACTATGCACAGTGAGATACAGAACAGAAAGTTATCTGTATTTACAACATCAACTCTTGTATAAATGCTTCCTGTTATGGTCTGTTCTTGACCACTTAACCAACAGAAGGAAAACAAAGATCACTAAGTACAGGACTGTGGAACTTGCACACTGCTTCTATATCAAAACAGAACCCCTGCTCACAGGAATTACTCACTAGTAAGATAATGCAAATGATCTGTCCTACACAGAAAGTAATCTGGCTCTCCTTGTTGCAAAGGAGGCTGTGTTTACAGGCAGATTGAAATTCAGCTCTGGGCACTGCACTGGGGTTCTGACGAGGTATTTTAAGAAGAGTGTGAGTCTGTGCTCCAGAGAAATGGGAATCAGAGAGCAAGACAGATCTCTTTCTAGTAAGGCAGTGGACAGAACACTGCACATTCATCCAGCTTTGGGGATAAAAGGAGCAGAATTTAGCTAATCCTCCACACAGGAGCAGCACTATTACAATTGCTCAGTCAGCCATTCTGGGGCGAATCTGGATCATTTGGGTTTTAAGACTATTATGATGGCTTTACACTTCACTGAGCAGACTATTACACATATAATTCAGAAAGGCAGTGAATTCTTCAATGTGGATTCCAAGTTCAGTGTGCAGAAGCAAACAGTGGACAGTTCAGAGCAGTGTGGATATCATCACTTACCAAGTATCAGGACAGAAGTTAGTTTTTCTGGTAAAACATATACAGAGCACAGCATTTGCACACACTTTGGGTGGAGTTATAGCAACACACTTCTGGGAAGAATAAATAGTCTTTATGCCACTTGTTTTGTGCCCTTCAACTGCCCTATCCTACATTAGAAACAGAAAACAAAGAATGAGCTGACCTTGGATATGTATGAAATTTAATTTCTACCCTAATATACTTGTTGTTTTGTTCACATTTCTTTATCCCTTCAAACTGACCCTCCATATGTTTAGTATTTTCTGATCAGTGGATTATTGCATTTTGTAGTTCTCTGCTTTAGAAATACACATTTTTCATTAGCTTCCATGGTTACAGCACAACACCAGAAAAGCAAGAGGCAAATGACTGAAGAGAAAGAAAACTCCTTAAGATTCACCTGTATCTTAGAGCTTTCAGGCAAAATACTGCAATTCTTATAACTGCAACCAGGATTCAGGTGAAAATAACACAGTATATTTTGAAAGAATAAGGCACACAACAGAAAGGATGACCTTATATTTATTTTGATTTACAGCAGTGCTTCTTGCCATCATTGCAAAACTGCCTCTGTCCAACTTAAGAGTTATTTTTACAATGAGACAGCTACATTTGTGTCTTCTTGAATATTCCCTTTTGAAGGGGCTCCTGAACAATGAGCTCTGCTGGACCTACAGATAAGAGTTTCACAAAAGAAAGCAAAGCAATTTTCTAGCCAGAAATCTATAGAAAGGGGGGAGGCACAGCCTAAAGATTACATGAGAAACCTAGAGCCTGGCAAGGAAAGAAGTTTTAATCCTGCTGAAAGATCTGGGTGATCACCACTGGGCAGACAAGTGGTGAGGGCCCACCACTGCATCTAATGTGGGAAATGTACTGGGAGAGAGTCAAAGCTGCCACCCCTGATATAATTCAAAGGGTTTGTTTTTGAAATCTTTCTGCAAGCTTGACCTCTTTTAATGACCCCCAATATTATTGCATCATTTCCTATACGTTAACACCTTTTTATTTCAAAATTGATACATACTTTTAAGCTACTTCTTAAAAGATTAATCACTGTTGGCAATAAATTCCAGGGCATTTTCCCCAGTCTTTTTGCTCTGTCAGTCATAAAAAAAAAAATTGAAAATCATTAAGATGTGTGCAGGGATCCCACAGGGCATAGGTTCTCACATGAGACCACAAAGATTGAGGGATCTTATGGTGAGAGCACCACGGGGCCACACGCTGTTCTGGAAGATGTGTATCAATGTGATGTCTAAATTAATCTGCTCCTTATGCCAAGCTCCTACTGACATTGAAGAGTTGTGCACACACAGAAAGAGTAGACAGAATATAATACAAAAATAAAGTGGCAGCATCAACTGAAGTTCCTTGTTCTCCTGAGTTTGTCAAGGCTTTGTTACTTGGCAGCTTTTCATACAATATTTATTATGGCTGCAATTTTTCCCCATTAACATGTTTTAATCTGGGAAGAATGTCACATTTTTCTATTTTAAATATACGAGGTCTGACATTTTTTGTGAGCTCATCTGCAGCAGATCCCTTTTTGTTCTAACCTCGGAGGAGTGCAGGGGAGATGCTTCTCCCATCTTCTTGCTTCTTTTCCCTTTGAAGTTCATATAGTCCCTGTGTTTGGGGTTTGTGTGGTGTTCAGATTCTCACAATAGAGTGGAAGTCACAGGCAGTGTTCAGGCCTTAAGCTATTATCACTCCAACTACGAGTGGATAGGAAACTTCTTTGCTAATATCAAAGACAGGTCAAGTCATAGATCAAAGAAATGGGTCAGAGCTGACTCCTTGGGCAGCCTAGATTCTCCCTGGTGCATCAGCATTTCAAATTAGCAGGTGCACATGTGCACAGTGTACAACAAATTGGATAATCTACTGCTTGATAGCTGCAAAACATTAGCATTCAGTCAGATGGTGCTTCATCACTTACTCCACCACAGATGATCTACGTTGCAAGCAGCGCAGGAAAAAAACCTAAACGTGTCATAGGAAATCTTTTAGAACCCACCAAAAGGCAGTTTCTCCAAGCTACTATTTCTCTTTTCTTTTTTTTTTTTAATAGTTGACTCATACAAGCTGAAATTTGTATCTGCTCATCTAGAGTTCATGCCATGCATCAGAAGTGAAGGCATAATTTTCATCCTTCTACACGAACTGAGTTGTTGTTATCCAGTTTTCCAGATGTGAAAATCTGTCATCTCTGTCAATGTGTGTGTATCTAAATTTGTATTGCAGCAGTCTGGCTTACAGGTCTGAAAGCATGCTGTGCAACTAAAAGGAAAAGGTAATTTCTTTCCCTCCTACAAGGAACATCCCATTGTTATGATCCAATTTTCCTTTCAGATTTTGTCACTATTATTTTTTAATTAGACATGTAATGCATCTAATATATTTCATAGCCTTGAATTCCCTACTTAATCTATACTCTTTAAAGTTCAGAAATACCAGTTTACATTTAAATAGCTGTGGAGATCATTCATGAGATAACTTTTTGTCTGCTAGACAGACTAGTTTCCCAAATCATTAAGTGTCTTTTAGAGGTAACATTTATATTCACAACAAAAACATTCCAGGTGAGCGCCTTGTTATGAATAAACAGATAATACTGCAAATAAGTATGGCAAGTTCTGATTTCAGAGTCTTTAAAGATTTTTAACCTGCATTTAATGTCTTGATGAATCTGTAAGACAGCTGTCTCTTACCAGGAGTAGATCAGATCCAAAGTTTATTTGCTGTTTTCAGCATCTTTTCCCCTCCAAACACTGTTCAACCACAACGTAAACTCATTCACTGAGTTGCTCATACATGGCACCCAGAAAGCAAACCCAGGTTCATGTGCATTTTTGAAGCTACATAAGTATCCCCAGGCCTCCCTAGAGATGTGAACACAAGTGGTGCTTTGCCTGTCTCATGGGTAGCAGAAGACATCCCTGACAGAGCACACGGTGCCTCCCAGGAGAGTGAATGCCTGAGGGCTTCCAACCACACAGCCATGATCCAGCTCCAGATCCTGACTCTGTTACAAGCCAAGCCACTTCCCCGTAGCACATCTTTCCTTGTTGGTGTCCATGGCCCTTCCCAAAGCCTCCTGTCAGCAGCTGCATGCAAAGCAGTGGAGAGGCAGCACTAAAATTACATGGGAGGCTCTGCTGAGGAACAGGCAACAGCTCTGGCAGGACAAGCTCTGCCTCACGTCCAGCTGCCAGGCAGCCTCAACAGGGCTGGACACTCCAGGCTCTCCCACTGTTTGGGCACCACCACTGCCCCAACCCTTTCCCTCAGGATGAGGTTCAGTGTCGGCCTCATCAAATACAAACAGGCTCTGCTCCTCTGCCAGCACTGAGAGGATCTGCCACAGCACCATAAAACAAGCAAGGAGAGGTCCAGGGACAGGTTAATTCCAGTTAATTCCAATCTCTCCTAGTGAGAGATTACACCTCCAAACTGCATGTTGAGTTTGATTATGTGTCTTTACCAGGAGGGATGAGGACAGGCAAAAATTATCACTACTGGGAGTGATGTGTGGAGAATTTACCAGCTACTTACGAACCTCTGCTAAAGTAATTTTAAACGAAGAAAAATTAATTTTTTAATGATATAAATCTTAGTTATCCACATTCTGGCACATTCAAAAGCTCTTGGACCATTCTTCAGAAATATCTGCACATGGTGCAACCTGGAACTGTGCTAGATGATATTTGGACATGCACCTGAGCCCTCCTCCCCCATCCAGTGGTCACCACATTACAAAGAGCTACATGATGACGAAAATAAAGTATTAAGATATGGACCAAGAGCAGCATGGAGACTAAAATTAAATCCTACCCTGCACAAGGAATTAGCTTGTCTTCTGCACCAGACCACCAGAGCACAAATCAGGCCTATTGGACAAGCACTGCAGTCAGCAGTTGTGGGAACTGCAGAGCCACTTCACACACAATTTTCATCTAATACATTATAAATGTTATAAATATTTTACTGTATAGGCAACACAAGGCAGCAAATATATTACCAGCTTGACTGCTACAGGACTTTGCTACAATTCATGAGGCAAAGTGCTGGATTTTTTTAAGGATCTCAGCTGGTTTTGTTACCCTGCTGTGACAGTTACCATGGCTTCTGCTCCTGCAGCCCCTTCTGCCAAAGGAGAGGGCACCACTTGGCTTTCTGCAAATCTTTTTAGGTCCAGCATGTGCAGGAGTCACACAGATCCTTGTGCAAGTAAAGAAGGATCAGGATTTAGTTGATCAGGAATCTGATCTTTCCCTCTTTCAGACCACCTTTCTTTGACCTCAGCTACTTCCCTCAGTCATGTTTTAGTTCCAGAAATAGCTGAGACTGCAGTGGACTTTCTTCCAGTGCCAGGCTCTCCTTTATTCTATTTATGATTTTTTTCATACTTTCTACATCACCAGCTCTGAGTAAAGAACACAAGTGGAAGTTGTTTCCCCACTTAGGCTTCTCAGGGGATGGAGAAGTTAAGGTTGTTTTACACCAGTACTGGTAGATCCACCCTAGTCCCAAAGCATCAAAAGAGCTCTCCCAGGGCTAACAACGTGCCAGTTAGATAAAAATCTAAATTTCACTTTACAGTTGCACTGATATAGACAAAAAAGCTGTTACTTGAAGGACCAACATATTTGTTTTTACAACCACCAAATTCTTAGGAATAGACCTGTGCCATTTAGTGGGCAGAGAACCTGCCTGGGCTTTAAGGCAAACTCCCCAGAGTCCCACTGTTGTGCTGAGAGGGCTGGTGCTGTGTCTCCCTCTCATGGCCTCTATTTTTCCTTTCTGTAAAGGACTCAGGTAAAATAGGGCTGTCTCCAAGGCCACCTGTGTACAGAATGTCTCACAGCAACTTCTTCTGGATGCTCTGGAACTGAAAACAAAGGTTAGCTTAACTTATTAAATGCAGATCCAGCTCTTGATAGATTCACAAACAAGTAGTTCCCGAAACTTCAGAACCTCCCGAAAGAAGGAAAAGCTAATGCCTACTGCTACTTTTTTGGGAAGTGTGTAATTTTGCTGGATTAACTTCTGATTCTATATTTCAACCATATATATATCTGTGTATATAAATACACACACACACACACACACACATATATACATAAAACTTCAAGTTTGGAACTTTGTGAAGCCTTTGCAAACGGCAGGGTTTCTGTCTGAGGAGCACTCCGAGGGTTTCACAGACATATGCCAAACATGTTTCCCAAGTCTGGAGTGTTTTTGCCCAGAGGAAAGAAAGAAAATGAAGAAACACTTGCTGTTTGTTGACTCCAAATCTGGGAATTAGGCAGATGATTCCTGAGCAGGGCTAAAGCTGCTAGAGCAGACACTCAGGCCGTGGTTCACAGCAGGCAGTGTTTGGTGACAGCTCTCCCTAGTGACAGTATTTCCTCCACTCTCCCCTCAGTGTTTGCTCTTCTCCCTCCTTTACTTGTGCCAGCGCAGACACTTCACCTGCTGGGTCAAGGAACTGATCTGGTTTAAATAAATTCTGGTCAACAGAAAAGTGGGGCCACTGAGGAGGCAATTTATAAAAGGGCAGGAGGAGGAGGAGTACTAGTACTCTCTGCTAGTGTTGTGAACACAGGCATACTGCTGCTGAGACCACAGCCTTTGGGAATTAGAGCAGAATTTGAGACAGTTCTTCTCATGTCTGTGAGAAATCTGGACATCAAGGTAGAGTGTGATGTATTAGAGCAGCAGCAACAGAACAGACATGGCATCTGAAGACAAAGCAGGAGGAAAAAACACAACCACACTTGCCAAGAGTGCCATGAAGCAATGAAAGCTTCAGGAGGCTGATCAAGGGGTACTCCAAAATTGTAGAGAGTGGCTCTTGCTCCTCGTTTAAGATCTGGACCCCACTGGAATGGCTGGAGAAGCTGCTATCACATTTGGCCAAATCAGGTGGCAAAAACCAGGGA
This sequence comes from Manacus vitellinus, assembly GCF_001715985.3. NCBI lineage: Eukaryota > Metazoa > Chordata > Aves > Passeriformes > Pipridae > Manacus > Manacus vitellinus. The sequence continues at coordinate 2,609,250 of NW_021940637.1, read as the reverse complement.
TACAGTGCTTGGAACAAGATCCAATTATGGGTCACTTTGACCAAAAGCAAAACAGACATCAACCAATTACCATAGATTTCCTCACAGATTGTGAGGGAAAGAGCGTGAGAATATCAAGCAGAGGGAAAAGTGCACAAAGCTGAAGGAGTGCACAGCACCAGACAGCCAAAACAAAGAGACTCACTGGGCTCCTCATCCCCTCCCTCCTCCACAGCATTTACTTCTCAAATTACCAAATTCAGTGCAGCAGGCCCAGTAGGGTCACCTGAACAAGGCTGTGCTCCTGTGCTGCCCAGGACTGTCACAGACCCTTCCAGAACACACAGACTCACTGAAGTACAACTCAAACCACACAACGTGGCAAGAGGAGCCCAAAACAAAAACTGAAACTACTGAAACACAAAACCCAAGTAATCCCCATGAGGGTCTCAACACAGAACAAGAAAGTCCTACCTGGTGTCAGGTACTACTTTCTGCCTCTTCCTCAGATGATCCATGAAAGAAAGGGAGACAGAATGCAATGGTCTCCTCAGATGGGCAGCTCACCAGTGAAGGTGTCCTGGCACTTCATTACCTCTGTGTGGGATGCCAGTATGAGATTTCTTTCCTATCAACCACGTGGCTTTCCTTAGGTGAACTAGGTCGTATTTGTCTGTGGAACCAGGTCCAAGGCTTCAAAAAAAGTGTTCTAGTCATCTGTGACAAAATACTTCCAAGGAAAATAGCCAAAAAGGGTGGAAAATGGCAGTCACTACAGTCTGTTTGTTAGGGATTTTGTCTTGCATGGGCCTTCACGGCCCAGGAACTCCTGTAACATCCTGTGCAGTGAGGAACACCTGGAGAATGGACAGGGGCATCCAGGGACCTGTGGGGAGGGGAACAGAGGGACCCCAGTGCTCATGGCATGGGGAAGAGACAAGTGCAGGGAAAGAGCCTCCCTGCTCTGCACACATCGAGTTCTCTTGGCTTGTACAGACTGTCTCAGTGGCAGGAACTCACTCTGGCAAGAGGAGGCAGAAGATAAGGAGTCACTTTATACCTCACTAACTCCATCACACGCTGGAAAGTACAGAATCTTGGGACTGAATGTGGGTTGTGCATTGGAACAGGGCAAAATTAAGGACTTGTGGCTAAAAGATAAGGCATCACATACACCAGGACAGTCTCTCTGTGTGTTCACCATCCAGGATATGAGATAATTCCAACCCTCTTGGAATGCACTCAGAGCAGAGTCACACCATCAGATGCCTCACACATACGATTTTAAACAAATGCACAAACAGATGAAATCTGACTGTAACAAGCTACATATATTCAGATATCACATAAATATCAGCTGTTATTTTCTTATAAATGCAATTGCCAACACGTAATAAATAAAAGAACAAACCAACACTCTACCCTGCCAGGCAAGAAAGAGCCAAGGCAAGAACTCATCAGTTTTATCCTGCTGCCACTGATGAGCTTCACTCAAAATTTGCCAGGCATAAGCTTCAGGTTTAAAGTAACAGTGACTGCAAGATGGAATTTAAAGCAAAGCCAAGAACCTCTCATCCCTGCAAAGTAACTGCACTGAGTTTGAAGTACTCACATAGGGCAGAGCTTGGGTGTTATTTTAAACAGATTTTTAGTTTTCAATCTAGAAATAAAAGACAAAGTTGGGTGTTTGCTTTTGTTTCAACTTTGGCTACATCTGTTTTTCAGCTTTCCTGCTCTCAGGGCTAAATGTACACAACAAAATATTCTCCTGGTGTTCCTCAATAAGGTAAAATATAGAATCATTCAAAGCATCATTTCTTACAGTCAAGTACCTCCTGGAAAACCCAGACCCTGCCTCCAAAAAGTAGCTGCAAATGGGAGCAATCCCCAGGATGAAGTTCCAGATGTTGAGTTAACTTGGCTGCTAAGTTGGAGGATTGTTAAAAGATGGAGCTATCCTGTGATTTTCCCTTCTGCAAAACAGAAAGAAGGGTTGGGTCAAGGGGAAGTCTAAAAAAACCACTTGTTGAGTTGTTGGTTTGTTGGTTTTGGTTTTTTTTTTTTAATCAGAGTTCTTAAGCTATTAGTGGCTGATCACTTGAAGGAAGTATGCAGCTGTCTTGATTAATGACTGAATTTTAAATATTTATGATGGATGAAGTGTGTCTCTGGAAATGATTGGGATGCTGCTGTTTGTCGTGTGCTTCTCACCAGGACACTACTGAAAATAAGATAATATCACAACTGGGTTTGATTCCAGTATAAAATATTGTAAGAGATTTTAAAGACAGAAATACTCCCTCTGTGTGTGTGTGTGTGTGAAATCTAAGTAGTTAAAAGCTGATTCAAGACTATTTTCAGCATATTTTGAAATTAGCTTTTTTTCCTTAAAAACAATGTTTTGATGACTTGGTATTTAATGCACTCTCCAATCCCAACTTTTCAAAAGCCTTTCAGCATTCAGTAGGAATTTGCATCACCTGTGTTCCACCTGAGCTGTTTCAGGCAAGGAAAAACAAAAACTGGGTGTTATCAGTGGCCACTCTGGTACCTGCAGAAAAATGATGGCCAGATTGGCTCTGATTAAATTGCCAAAGCTGGGTTTTCCTACCCAGACTGATAGCACAGGAATGGACCTTGCTAGAGGGCACAGCTTGAGGACCTGGGATTTTCAGTCTTCTTTTCTCAGCAAGAACAGGGGAGGGGAAGATCCCAAGCAGACTAACTCCACACTCTTCCTCTCTATTTCCTTTTCCCCCCAGGCAGTTCAGGAGCAGAGGGAAAAATATTCTGCTCATCTTCTCTCCTTCTGAGCTGCCACAAGGAAAAACACCCACTCCAATTCTTTAATCTTCCACGCAGCACTCGGGAGAAGTTCACACTGCCCAGCGTGGGGGGTTTAGAATGGTTGGGGGCTCTGAGAAGATCCATCACCCAGCACATGTGGGCATGGGAAGAGGGCACAGCTTCCCCAGGGACTGTCCTGGACAGCGGGACAAACCCTGGCACTGGAGGCAGCTCCCAGCTCGGTTCGTGCCTCCTGTGGGCAGAGGCACAGTGCCAGGCTGGCTCTGAACAGCCCCAAATGATAAAACCCAAACAAATAAAGACCCCAAACCTGAATGATACTGTTGTATCCACAGTTTTGAGATGTCTGGTTGGATTGATGCATAGTGGAAAGGAAAAAAATACCTAAAACTGGCCTATGTACAGATACAACTCATAAAGGATGTGAAACACCCACATCTTCTATTTTTATTGTACTTCTTTGGGGAAAATCCTGCAAATGCCTAAGAATTTAGCAGAAAATGCTATATATAATCTATACATGTTTACCTCTAATGTAACATGAGGATGTTTTTTTTGATCAAAAATATGAGCCCAGGATTTTTCACCATCCTTTGTGCTTTGTTAAATACTTCTGAAGTAAAGAACTAACCTGTAGCTTTCTGCAGCAACATTTTCACACCAAATGAGCACACTTTGGCTCAGTCTCTTCAGACACATCTCTAGTTGTATTGGTAGGCAAGGATATTTCAGATTATGGTATCCTGTATTATTGATCCAGAGCAAACAATTTGTGAGTGGCATTTAAATTCTAGAAGGGTTTGACCACATCTTTTTTATTGTAGACATCTTCACCAGGGCTGAAATTGTTTATCATATACTTCAGCCTGAGGCAAAATTCTAGACCTGAGCTGGGATCCATTAAAATCCACGTTGGTAAGGCAGGGCTGGACACCCCAAGGAACAAGATGCCACTGCAGCCAGAATATTTCTCTATGCACAGTGACAACTACCAAAATCCTTCAGATCTTCACCATCTCCTGATGCTTACTTCTTGAAAAATCTCAATAATTACTTCCTGTACCTGGCAATATTCAGGAATTATTCTCTGCCACCATAAGAAATATATTTAGGATGAAAATATTCTCCCATTGGCACCTTTCTGTGTGGTATTAAGACTAGGAATGTATTTATATTTAGGTTTCACCCACGAGAAAAGGGTTGTTGTATAATTCAGTACTACACTTAGAGAGGCAAAAACCTCTAGGCCACAATATGTAGTTAATATTCAGAATTAAGTCAGTTTATTATGCATCAACTGGTAGGTCAAACTCAGCTTTGTGTGCTGTAATTTATAATACAGCTTTATGCCCAAAGCAATATGGAAGCCCTGAAGCAACACTGTGAATTATTACAACTGAATCCGAACACTACCTTCAAAAATGTATAGGATTTCTTCTATTTCTCCTGCACACAGGCTATAAACATGATGTCAGACAGCTCTGTGCTGCAAGGACATCTCAATAAAAGAGCAGTTGCATGACCAGTGTCAGCATTTGCCACTCTTGCTTCCTGCAGCCTTAGTAAGTGCTGGTCCAGCTGCTTCAGCTGATTTCACTAATTCAGTGAAAGTTATATGAGGAGCTTTAGAACTCACTAAGAACCAACAGATTTTTCCCTCCTAATAGCACAGCAAATAAAATGACACAGCAATTTGGTAACATAACAGTTCTGCCCAAGCTCAGACTATTTATATTTATATTTATATTTATATTTATATTTATATTTATATTTATATTTAGTGTCTACACAGGCAAGGCAATATGTTTCTGGAAATGCTCAGGAGCCAGAGCTGAACTGCCCTTCTCCTGCTTCCACACCTGAGTCCTTCCTGCTCCAAGGTGCACAGACATCCCACTCAGAGGGGCAGAGCTGGGCTGCCCTGGCACTGCCATCTCTGAGGAGGGTTTGCTTCTCAATGGTTGGAATTATCCCACACATGGCAAAGGAGAAGACTGGCAATGGACAACATGGAAGCAGTCAAACCAGACACAGCCCCCTGACATGCTGGAGAAATGAGCTCCTTCCCTCACATTTGTCCAGACAGTTGTCTAGAGGCAGGATAAGAGACCTCGAAAACACGTGGTGCCTTTGCCACCCCTGAAAACCAGGCATTTTTTTTCCCTATCATTTTAAAATTGAGCTCATGATCTGGGATCTTTAGGCCAAATGTGCATCAGGAGTATTGCTCTGAAGGGTGTTTTCAGCGGCCTGAGTGGAGATGGAACGAAGTTTCCGTGTCAAAAACATGTTCCCCGTTTTTTCCTTCCTCGCTGTGAGCTCTGCCCACAACAGGTGCATTAGCAGGAAGTTTGCCAGCTCAGGCCTGGTAGTCCCTTTTGTACATTCCCACTGATGCTCTTCAAGTAACATGTCACCCTGTGAAGAAATAAATTTTAAAAATAACCAAACTCTACAATCAAGCCCCATCAACATGGGCTAATTAATTCTTGAGCATTTTGATGTTGTGTCTTGCCACTGCACAGCATCTCTCTCTGAACTCACAAAGAGCCTTATTTATCCATTCCTTGGAGCAGTTCTTCACTGCTGTATCCCTATGACTCCATTAGAATGGATTTATACATCCTCCTGACTTACACCTCTTTGAGAGATCAGAACTAGTCCCAGGAGGTTTACGCCTCACCTAAATTAGTTCCCAATGTGAAAGAATCTGCAAATAAACTAATTAGAGATTAATTGGCTAATACATATAGATAAGTTAATTAGAGATTAATTAGTGTTTATATAGTATGGTCCTTAGAAGATGTAAATTGCTCTTAAAGTACCAAGTATCACATGTCAGTTCTATGGCTGCTGACAGCTCTTAGCTGGTGTCGTGCCTTCCACTCACACATCTCCACATGATTCCTTCTGTAGAGTTTGTCCTTATGAATTTGATTTGCTCATCTTGCAAAAGAATTAACTGGAGAAAACAACAAAACCAATCAAGCCAAATCACGGTGCACTGTTGAACTGCATCCACCTCCCAAGAAAAAAAGAAATGGCCCCTTCTGTTGTGCAGGAAGGGTAAAGAGAACCTGGGAGCTCATGTCATGTGGTTTCACAAACCCCCAGGTGACTCTGGAGAAAAAAGGTCTCCCCAGAATGTGCAAGAGTTCGTACTTGTTCATGAATTCTTCTCCTTTAACCCATCAACCTTCCTGAGATACAGGCAGGATTTACATGAGCAAGAATGTGCCGGTACAGCCTAACAACACGAACCACCTTCCTGTTCTGCTTACCTATAACTTCCCACCTGGTTTCAGCTGCTACAAATTTTATTCTCCTGGATCAATCCAACTTCATCCAAGAGCTGCTGTTTTTTCTCAAACACTGTATTCTATGGGCTATGGGAAATTTCTTATGTTGTTAATATAATTCTATTTGTGAAGTGTTTTGTGAACCTTCTTTTATCAGTTTTCCATCCCAAGCATATATATTCCTAGATATTGTTGCCAATTCTGAATTGGTTACTAATGACAAATTGGTACTTTGACAAATGAGGGGCTATAACTGAGCCTTAATTCAGCCTTAGAGAGAGCAAAGTTTGAACTGCAAGCTTTCCATGCTATAGTTTTCAGGTCCTGTATGTGAATCTGACTCTACACCTGGTACTTGTCTTACATGTGTCAACACAGGCTGAACACAAAGGTAGTGAAAATTAGCCAACTAATGCAAAACTCCCAACACAAGTGACATTTAGGACAAGTGTTCAGTTTTACAGATCACTCTGCTGATGTGCACACTGGCAGAGCCTCAGTGACAGAGCAAAGCCACAAGTTTCAGGTCAGTAAAGTCAAGCAGACTCCAGGCACACAAACCCTACAGAAACATTCACCAAAGCTGGTACTTGAACACCACAAAGGATAGAATCAGAAACAATCTGTTAAGAAAAAGGGAAAAAAACTGGTGGTGAATTTGTGCCCTGAGACAGAAAACTTTAACATCTTGTCTCTAATTGGTACTGGCAGAGTCGGTAACCCAAAAATAAACAAGTCTTCAAAGTGAATACTGGAGCAGAAGGCCAATTATTGCAGGACTGAACATCAGCCAGGAAAGCCTTTTCTTGCACAAGAATCCACCCAGCACCAGGTAAAGGAGATGTCTGTGAAATCCCCTGCTGTTTCCAGCTGCATGCACACACCCCTTGGGCAGCAAAGTCATCAGAAAACACCTTTCACATAACTCACCTAAATGCAGCTCCTCAGTCCTGCTCCTGGACCTTCTCCTGGCTGTAAGGGACAGCTCCTGCCACAGATGCTGCTTGTAAGCACCTCTGGGAAGGATGAATTGGACCAATAATTCTCTTCAGGTAGTTTCAGTTTAGCAGATTTAAATAGAGTTTTACTCTCCTGGCACGTGATGGCATTTGTTATGGTACTGCCCACAAGACTCTGAACAACTGCAGCAATGATGCATTTTTCTTTTTTCTGAAGGTTTGCCTGCACAAGCCAAACACTTTTATTAGCAGGCAAATTCACTAACTGGGAAGAGGTTTTTCAATGCAATATACAATGCTCTCAATTTATCTTTTTCTTTGGTCTTTATAAGAAGAATTCTACCTTATATTGCCCTACTGGGAGAGATAACAAACACCTGAAAGCAAAACCTTCATAGGCCTAGGTTTGCTAGAAAAATCTATATTCATCTAACAGAGTTCAAGCCAGCACAATAAACCTGGTCAGCTAAACAAGTTTGTTGAATGCTCAGATACATACTAAACAAAAATAAGAGAATCGAGAAGAGTCCGGTGTTATTTTGGATACCAAGGGTTAATAACCCCTCCCCCAGTTTAGTCCCTACAGGATTTCAAACCCAGAAAGGAACACAAATGAACTCCAGGACAGCAACACCACTTACACACATACTGAGCAACAGCATTTCCCAGCAGTTTAAGACCAAGCCTCAGTTGTTCTCTGCTGACATGCAGAATATCATTCATTGGAGTTTTCAATTAGTTTAACTTTACCTACAACAATATATTTTTTTAAACCTACGAGCACCTGATCTGCTTCATCATGAAACTGCTGCAGTAGAGAATTGGCTGTAGAGCTGAAACTTCATTCCATTTCAAATTCCTTGCCATGTAATTTGTAAGCTTTTATACTTCTTCCACTGTAGTTTCTGCCACGTTTAACAAGGAGTTGACACAAATTTCAGAGCATCAGGATTTGTTCAACTATCTACAAAGCCTCAACTCATCTTGTCATTCACCCATAAGTCTTTTTCTTCTTTTCCCAGCACCTGTGCTCCTGTCTCTCCATCATCATCATGGCTGGGCTTCGCAAACGAAGATTTGGGGAGGGCTCTACCCACGTCTGTTACAAGCGCACTGGTGGTTGAAAAGGCCAATATGAGACAGGCACGACCAGTTGCAAAAGGCACAGCAGAAAGACTCCTTAGGTGGTAAATTCTGCAAGACACGATTCTTTCTGCGTTGTCTTTTCCCCTCAAGAGTGATCCTGTGTGCATTCTCAAAGGCATCAGCAGCATCAGAGATGCTGTGTCTCCAGGCCTCCCGATTGGAGGTCAGAGTAGACCAGTGATGAAGATCAATATGGCCAAGGCTGAGATGTTGTTTCAGGCAGTCCTTGTATCTCCTCTTTGGGGCTCCTCTCATGTGGCAGCCAGTGGCAAGTTCACCACAAAGCAGGATCTTAGGGAGGGGGTGGTTGGTCCTTCATCCTGGAGCCGTGCCCTGCCCAGTGCAGCTGTGTTCTCAGCAACATGGCCTCAATGCTTGTGACTGCTGCCTGTTCTAGAACAGATGGATTGGTCACATCATCTGCCCAGTGGATGTTTAGGATTGTTCGGAGGCAGCGTTGATGGAAGCGTTCGAGGAGTCGCAGGTGGTGGCTGTAGATGACCCAAGATTCGGATCCATATAAGAGAGTAGACAGCACTATGGCTCTGTAAACACTGACCTTGGTACTTTTCTTCAAGTGTTTGTTTCACCAAACTCTTTTATGGAGTTTTCTGAAAGCTCTCCATGCCTTTGCTAACCCGTTGTCCGTCCCTCCTGTCCCCCTGCTCTGCTGACAAAGGATGTTGGCAGCAAGGGCCTGCCTGGCTATGGAGCCCAGTTGGCATCAAACACAGGGAACAACAAATCACGTCAGCTCTGGTTCTGGAGCTGGGCTTGGCCTTCAGCCCCGTAACCAAGTCATCTGTGAGGGCAGGACAATCTGCATTTGCCTACAAGCATGAGAGAGAGCCGTGTGCTGAAGCAGGAGCAGTCAGGGTGCTGGGAGGTGTGCAGGAGCTGTGTTAGGGGGGAACACAGTTGCCTGCAGTAGGTACTGCTGGGCTGTACCATCACTGCTGGAGTGCAATCAGATGGGGTCTAACTTTGGGCAGAAAGGGGTAGATTCTCACAGCCAAAAACTCACTGCTGGGCACTGAGACTGAACGATTTTGCAAAGGGCAGCAATAACTAAAAGGCTGAATGCAAAGTTTCCAGAGTGCACACTTTAAAGAGCCTGATTTGCTCCCAACCTGCCTTCCCACCCTTCCCCCTTTCTCCAACCAAACAGAAGGCCCTGCAGACACACACAGTAAACAGTCTGTGCTGTTTCTAGCCAAGGTCGGTAAAAACCTTTTTTGTATTTTTGCCTTTAAAGAATAATTTTAAAAAGTCATTATTACCCTTACTTGGCTGGTCTTTCTCAACATGAAGCCATGATTGTGAATCACCTCCCTGCTCGTAGGTGCCACTCTGGCAGCTGAGGCAAACAATCCTCCTGATGAAAGGATGTATTTCCCTGGCAGGGCTGTGGATGGTGCATGGGCATTACTGGTACCTTGGCACGTGAGAGAATTATTTCTGGACCGTTCGGATTTTTTTATTATTTCATTGAATTGTAAAAGTCTTCAAATCATGTTCCCCATCTGGACTGTTCCAGGCATTTCCAGGACATTGGTAAATGTTTTCCTTTCCCTTCAGTGAGTACAGCCATCTTTTCCAGTGTAGCCTTTTCCCTGCAAGCAGGCATGACTTCCATACCCAGAGACTGGAGCATGCAGGAGCAAATGTGCAAAGCTAGTGCAGGATGGGTAAAAGCTCTTAAGTGTATGTTGCTCATTAATTAGTCAACACAGTCTCCAGCTGCCTCTCTCATTCAAGGCTCTTTTCCTTTGCTTTTCCTTTTTTCCCTCCCCCTTCCCACCCCCGGGAAAACCAGTTTCATACATGCAGTTGCTTTAAAGAGATTTCTGCTGTGTCTCTGATATCACCTACATCTAATGTTCCATATAAAACCAGAGAGCACATGCTGACTCCTTTTCCTTGGAATCATTTATAATGTTTTTTTTTACCTCCCCCCCCCCCTCCACTGTTAAAATTACTGGTATTGCACAGGGATGTACTTTAATATGGACAAAACCTCATAAATCCCGTAACATTTATATGTGCAAGGAGCAGTGTGCTATGCACATGAGCAGAAAACAGAATCAAGGCACTATATACAATAAAAAGATGTCATCCACCCTGAAACATGGGGAGTCAGTATTGTTATTTGTTTTACAAGAGAGCTCAGGGCTGATGATCAGCTTTAGGAGCTCTAGACACTATGCTAAAATATCAATAGTTTGACCCCCAAAACTCACCACAGGTGCTCATGTATAGATAAAGTGTATAAATGTGCAAAGTGAGTTTTTCCAGAGCCAGGAAAATAATTGTGATGCAGCCCAGAAAAGGAACTTGTCTCCCTGGAATAGAGTCTAGGGCTGTGACTTCCTAACCTGTAACTCTTCAGCAGGGCTCTGTACCAATTAATAACATTTCTCACAAGGAAGCAAGACCCAAAACATTGCCACTTCTCTGAGCATAAAGGCTTGTGTGCTGACATGAATGGCCCTGGATGTATAAATATATACTGCATGGTAAACCTTCTCCTCCCTTTAAATAAAAGCTGAGGTTATTTTAAAGGTAGGTGAAGGCTGAAATGTTTCTGGATTATTCAATTTACCTTGCCCCTCAGTTTAAACAACATATCAGGCAGAAAATAATTTGGACGTTCATGTAGAACATTTTGCTGGGGTGTCAAATGCTAACACATGAGGGAAGTTTAATTGCTCTGCTTTTAAGCCTAGCTCTGATAAAGGCCTAGCCAGCCTGTAAGTGTCCCATTCAGAAATGCTTTTGGATTGTTTATGTCTTCTTTCACCAAATTTCTATGAAGGACAATCTTGAGCCATCTGGTGCCTATTTAATTTTTAACCACCTCTCACTTGGAATATTTCTTTCTTTATACTTATTTTGTCTTAACAAATTGGCCATAAGCTAAACTGCACCATCTGTGACTTCCAGTAAATACAACTGTTGCTAATGAAATTACCCAGCTTCATCATTTTGATTTAAATGCATTGCCTGCTTTTTCTATGACCTTTCATTGCTTGCCATCAAATCACAGCTTTCACACATTTAGATACACACTCATGTAGGTCAGGCTTCAGGAATAAATCTTATCTGTGAATCTCAAGAAGCCTGGCCAAGCTTGCTCAGCAGGCTGGCATGAGCTACCACAGCCAGGGCCATGCTAAGAAATCATTATGGCATTTGTGACCATCCAGCTCAGGGGCTGAACTCAGTGTGTCTCATGCTCCAGGGCAGATCCCCTGCCATGTGACCAATTGGTCACTGTTTCTTCTTCTCTTGCCTCCCATTTGTTTGACTGACTGAATTAATGATTCTGGATGCACTAGCCCAGTCTTTTGGCTACCCTGTCTCTTATTCAATCACAGGACAAAACCGACCAGATTGAACTGGAGGAAGAGACTGGGACCTCATCTTAGAGGAAAATAACAGGAAACAGAGGGAATCATGGAAGATTAGTGGTGGAGGATAGGGGTATATCATCACACAAATTATTTATATAGATTTGATGTCTCAAAGTAACCTGGTGTGATTAATTTGAGCTGAGGGGATTCCATTCCCTCACCCTCACTGGTAGGAGCCAGGCATTCCAGAGTGCACCTCAATTTACAGCAGAAGGAGAAGATACAGGTGAAATGTCTTTAGCCAGGATGTGATTTACTCCAGCAGGGATTCATCCAGTCAGACACAGACTATTTCAGTGGCCATTTACACAGCTCCTGCAATAGTCTTCATTCAGAGCACAGCCTGTCTGATACCAGCAGAGCCTCAGAGATGTGGCCCTGGTGAGCTGGCAGAAGGAGAAGCAGCTCTTTCACAGCTACAAGCTTCTATTTCAGAGGTCTCTTAGATGCTCTTCTAAGGCTTTAGTTCAATAGGGATACCCAAGTACCATCCTGAAGTTGCTGTCCTGATGAGACTGGGCTAAAGGCAGACTTTCCAACCCCAAATTCAGAGACACACAGTGTTGTGGTATCAGTTACCAAAAACACCAGCAAGTCAAGTGTAAGAACAGATCTGAGCTCAGCACACACCTCCTGTACCCTTCCCTGACCTTCTCCTTATAAAACCAGTAATGTGTATAATAAAAATAATTTTTCATTATTTTACAGTGTGGCAAGACCATGAAGAGGTGAAACAGGCATGCTGGAAGGATTAAGGAATGAGCAGACAGGTTCCCAGGTCACAGAAACTATTGGCTTGCTGCCAAGCCACATATTTGCACTGGTTTGTGATGCCTCTGCCATGGGTGAGGCATAACCTCATAACCCTGGTGCATTCTAAAATGAACCCTTATTTCCAGTTACTGTGGTGAAGAATAAAGTGAATCAATTTAATACTTAAAAACAGAATATGAAACTGAGTAGCTCAGACTCACTTCCTTTAAATAAGAGGAAAAAGCCAACAGAAACTTGCAGAGCTAAAACCAGAGTTCATGTTGAATCATTTCTCAGAAATCCAACCACTAGTCAGCATTAAAACATAATGGTCCAAAGAGAAGCTCCTCTGTACATTTATGCTGCCCACAGCAGAGGCTGGTCAGGATCATCACAAGAGGCCAAAGCAGGCATGGGAACAGGTTTGGAGATGGAAACCCCTTTCCCCAAAGCACCCCTGCAGCCTTTCTAAGGGGACACATCTGTGTTTGACTCCCACCCCAGGCCTGCTCAGCACATCCTTCTGGCTGGAGCACTCCCTGAGGGGTCCCAGCCCAGCCCTGAGCCAGCAAGGACAGGGCTCCAACACACCAGGGGGGCTGGAGGGCTCAGGAGCTGCTGCCTGGGTCATGTTTATACAGAGAGGTGTGTTTGCTTCAGATGGAAAAGGCAAACAGAATAAAAGCAGGTGGCAATTGCACTGGCATTTATTATACATTTCAGAAGTAGGTACATTTTGCCAGAAAAAGACAGGGCTTTTGCAGATATGCCTCATCCTTCCTTCCTGTCAAGGAAGGGAAATCACCCTTGCAAACACACTTACTTGTTTTATTTAAACTTCCAAGAAGTCTGGTAGTGTCAGCCAGTCTTTGCTACTCCTATTTCCTATTTTCAGCACAAAATACGTTGTTCTATTGCTCCCAAAACAGCTGTCAGTGCAAACTACAGGTGAACACTTTATTTGCTTACTCCACTAGCACAATCCCAAAAGATGCTCATAAAAAATTAGAAAGCTTAATAATTCATTAACCAAAAAGCACTTTTTGCTGTAGATTCGATGCAGTACTTTAAGGAGACCAGTGAAGGAAAGGCATTCATACTTTATGTTGGGAATGAGGTATTTTATATTGGGGTTGGGCAAGATGGTCTCCAGAGCTCCCTTCCAACTCCAACAATACTGTGATTTTGGCAGTGCAATAATTTTCATGAAGTCTGGCAACATGAAAGCTTCTGTAGCATCAAGCTGATATGCAGAAACAAGTCTGTAAAAGGAAGCAGTAAAAGAACAGAAAAGGAAATCTGTAAGAGAATAGCATTGTTCTTTGGGGAAGACTTCCAGAAGCTGGCAGATACTTTAGTGTACATCCCAGAGAAACTGTTAAAATCTCCAAAATACAAGATGCTATATGGCTACCAGTAGATAAGATGACTTCCTATGTATTTAAAGTAAGATTGAGCTTAAAAAAAAAACTGTAGACTCCAGCCAAAACTCCATATAAATTAAATAGGCTCAGCTTTAATGAGAGATAAGGTATTAAGAAAAAAAAAAGGAGCCAAATCCTTATTGCAAACACTAAGAAAGATAGTTCCTCAAGTTTTCTTCTGCAACCCCCTTCTGCATGTGGGTGCAATATTCAAGAGATAATCACAAAAAGCCGAGCCAGGATTATAAACCAAGACTTTATAGAGGGAAATGGTACATTGGGAAGAAATACAGCAAAAGGAATTTACTGCCACAACTGCCTTGCAATGAACAGACACAAAGACATCAGAAACCCTTAACAGTTTGGGTTACACATGTTCTAATCTCTATCAGCATGTCAACAACTGATAACAGAAAACCAGGATGAGATTCGATATCCTTTGTTTGATGGGACTGGGTTTCCTGCAGGAGATAAGGTTCTGAGAACCCCTCCCCACAGTGCAGGCACAGTTAAAGCTGCCCGACACAACCCCCCTGCAGGCAGGTGTGTTCCACAACATCCTCCTGTTCTAAGGCTGCAACATTTGAACTCTGCCAGCTCCTGGGTATTACAGCTCCACGGATTTCTTCAGAAGTGTAAATTATTTTTTTTGTTAGAAAAAAATACTAATCTCTTCCAGTAATTCCCTAAGAGATCCCAAGCTGCCTTGTCCTGCAGCCACAAGAGTGATATGCATCCAGCTGAACAACAAAGTGCTGTGTAATCAATTGTATTTTATCTGCACGTTGGAGTATCAAACTGTTTATCATCATGGCCCAAGGAAAAAAAAAAAGCTCTCCAAAAAGTACCTCGAGTAATTAGAATGATGCAAGAAGAATCAGAAGCTCAAATATCCCAAAAGCAATTACGAACAGCTATTTTTATGGCAAAAGTTATTTTATGAAAGTCATTATGCAACTGTTATCACAGTTTATCAACCTCTGATGTTCTGTGTGCCTTTGTATGTTCAGACAAGGGAAGAAGACAGTCAGGCTAATTGGAGGGAGCTGCATCCAGAGGAATAATACAGGATAGGAAATGTTCTGTGTGTTTTGTAACACACAGCTCTCTGCTGCCAACAGTATCAGTTCCAGTCCATCAGGATATCAGGGCCAGCACAGCTTCCCAGAGCAGCATTAACTCCTTCTACAGCTGCAGTCAAGAGAGCTACAAACGTGGAAGGCAAGGTTGGATCTTGGTGGAATTCAGATCTGGGAAATTTCTGTTTAATAACTTAAAATGAAAAAGTAGTTTTAAGAAGAAAGTGTAGGGGAGGATTAAGCAATGTCTTGTTATTCGAGGTATTCTTTGAAAAATCCTAAAGGCAGTTGCCACGTGGTCTCTCATACGGAGGTTTCTGGGGAAGGCAAGTTTATCTCTGAGTTTAATAGCACACACAAGACCAAATACTGCTTTAGCTTCACTAAGATGACAGTTTTTAAACAGTTTTTGGATTTCATCCCATCCTTTTCCATGACCTCCACCCTATGATTGTAACATGTACAGACAGGATAACTAATTACCTCTAGAAACATGTTTGTTCAAGGCAACACAGATTGCAGGTCTAAGTTTCAGAAGTATATTTGCTAGTACCTCTCCTCTTTAACTTTCACTTCCATTTAAAGTTCTAAATTCTGGAACTGGAAGTCTTCCTAAATGGTACAGCAGTGCCAAAGCACTCTGACAAGGATGCACTTTCCAATTCAGAAGAAAATTCAGACCTTCAATTCAGAAGAAAAATCTTTCTCTCAAAAAGCTCAGAACATGCATTATTCCACTAATATCAATTATTTTTAATAGTTCACGACACTAATTTTACGAGTTTGGTGTCCTGGTTTTATTAGTCTTCTTCTAATTCCCATTTATATTCATCAGCATTTCACAGCTTCCATTACTTCTGATGTTACAGTTTTCCTTCTTAACTCCTACCTCAACCTTATGCCAATGTACTGACACAGTATAGATGCAATACAAGAGATTTAAATTCCCACTGCAGAGTTAAACCACGTAAACAAGTCCATTTTGATTCAAACACTGACTCAGAATTTGCCTATTTCCTCTTTCAAGGAAGAGCTGCACCTTGAAAAAACAAAGCTGGCTCAGTGTTTGTCAGGGCAGCTCTGTATAATTCTAGTCCGTGTGCCTACACTAGGAGGGTGTTCAAACTATGACACCTGGGCTACAATGCACCCTTGTGCATCATCTTTGACTTGGCAATCTACCATGTTTAACAAAAATAAGCAAATTTGTTCCTTCTTCCACGTGCATATGTGCAATTAATCACCCTGTTCACTGTATGTCTTCCAGAAATTCTGAAGGATAGATACTGTGTGAATTCCAGATCTTGTGCTCAGAACCTAAAGGCAAATTCAGCTTTTCTTCCCCAGTTTTCTCTGCAAAAAGTGTTTTTTTTCCTCCAGAAAAATTAATAAACAAACTGCATTTATATCACAAATTTGCATAAACCCTCTCAGTTTTACAACTCTCTTATACTCCTGGTAAATATTTCTGCTCTCAAAGAGAAGATCATCTGTGGGTAGGATGTACCTGTAGCCAGCCAGATTTTAGCTGAAGGTGGCTGATCTACACACTTCCTCAGGAGCAGCTTCTCCCTTTTTTAAAGCTACTATCTTATAGATCTTCAACTTTCCATGCATATTCCTATTTTGGGAATACATATTTTTACTTGTGACAGAAAATTAGATCTAGTAAAACCCTATTTCTACTTTAAAAATAAAAGCCACAGAACCTAATCAGAAGTGTGTCTGGTGATGCTTTTTCAAAGCATCATTTACTCATTATTTTGTATGGAATGTGTGTGGGGAGACAGTTTGATGTTGAAGTGGGACTTGACTCAGCTTTCAGAAAAATAGGCTTACAGCACTTCATCAAGTCTTTTTAGGGATTAGTTTGTTTCAAATATATCCTTATTTGCATTTCAAGTTACCTAAAAGGAACTGCTATCAGCGTTTCAAAGTGGATAAAGGCAGACACTTGGTTGTGAATCAAGGCATTTGATTGAGGGAGAAAAATATCCATGTAATCAAAGAAAGACACAGAGTCACAACAACAACAGAAATCTGCTGTGCTACAAGTTACTCGGTTATGGCACGGCAGGATTCTTCTTCCCTGCTGAAGGAGGGGATAACAGGGATGTCTCCATGGGACTGAAACCTAAAAAACCAGACTGAAAGGTTCAGATCCACTGTGCAACTTCAGCAGGTTCTCTTTGCCCGTGTGCATCATCTCAAGTCCCTGAATTTTGTCCCAGGAGCTCTGTCACACTGAAAGGAGAGCAGGAGGAAGAAAGCTGGTGCCTGTAGTGTCCCCTTGCCCCATCTTCCCTTCTGACAGGATCTGGAAAGCTTGAGAAGAAAAATATCATATGCAAAAGAACAACCTTCATGTCACGTTTTGAACTCTGGGGTTTGCTGCTGGCTCTGCCCCCAGGAATCCCGGATTCTGTGCAAATTACTCAAGGCAGAAACTCTGTGGTTTCTGGGTTTTTTTCGTTTTATAAAGGTTTGATTTGCAGAATCTGAGCACTGCTAATCACTACAAGAGTTGTCCCTGCAGTTAGAAAAATTGCAAGATGGTTCTGGAAATGTAATCATGCAGTAAAGTATGTACCAGACCTTCATCTGCCCCAGCTGTCCATTCCAAAAGTGAAAGGAATGCCTCTACCTTGTCTAAAAGTGGCATTCCAAAAAGAAATTCTTAAATTTGAATGAGGAATTTGCTCCTGGAAATCATTATTTCCATATTCAGCATGGTGTGGGTACTGCACAGTAAACAGGACATGAGCCTGTGCAAGAAGGATAAAATGAAACACTGGAAAACTGCTCATTTGTTGAGTTCTGAGTATCCTGCACAGAGAATGAAATGAGGCCCTGCAGAAAAGGTGTGTAATTACAGAATTAAAAATCACCTTCTAAGTGCCTTTTCCCATAAGGAGGCCAAACTGAGGTTGGATGGGAACACCTTAATTTTGACATGTTCTAATTTGAACATTTGCCTTAGCAATATAAGAGACAAAATGAACTCTACTGGTTTAAAAGAAGTGCTTTGCACAGCTAAAAACCTGCAGGATGTGGTTAACACCCAGAGCCTGGTGCCAATCAATGGATGGGCTGAGTCCCCCAAAACAGAGCAAGCAGACTAAATCCACCCCCTGAGCACTCACAGAGTGAGCATCTCAGGAGTGGATGGACTCTTCTGTCTATTCATCATTGCTGCAAAAAAAAAGTTTAGTTTCAAAAGAATTTATCTAGAAAAAGGGAAGTGGATCTGGCAAGAGTTTGACATTGCTTAAGGCATGCACAGGTGGATGAAACTGCAGGCCAGGTCAAAGGAAAGAAGAGATTTATGTTGTGTGCAAAGAAAAGGGCAGAAGAAAAATAGCCGCTCGGGCTGGGCTGCACTGAAGTGAATGAAACAGCTGTTCATACAGGGAAGGGATGGTCAGGTAAGACAGGTTGGAAATAATAATCATAGGGCCATCTGCTGCCCTGGGACTTTGCACCCTCAAGGTATGAAACAAATTTTGTCTTCTAGGAGCTCAAGCAGTGTAGCTGTTACAAGCCTGTCAAGTAAACAGTGCCTGAACAGGGCATTGAAGTTCTTGGAGTTTCAGGCAAAAGTTGCTAAACTAGTTTAACTTGCAATGGTGAGTCAAGAGTAAAGGGTGTCCTTTTAACCAGATTTTCTGCTTTAACCAAATGCTCTGTGAGCACAGAGGAAATACAGCACATGAGGTGCCACTACCCTTTGCAGCTTATATGGAAGAATTAACAACCATTTTTTGTCACTTCCTGAGAAAGATCCATTCTCATCTTGATGCTACCTTTCCATTTTTACCAGGACTTTTATTGATAAATGGATTTGACCGAGACCTTGAGATAGCTGGTGCAAGTATTTCCTTGACCTCTACCACTTTGTTTCAGACTTCAGAATGCAGTACAGAAACTATGCTATGAGATAAAAGCATTTTGAATTAATTATTGCTTCCATCCAAATCATCCTTGAGAAGAATGGGAATGTATCCTTCCACCTCCAGAAGTCTGTGTAGCTGTGTAAGCTGTTTTTGAGATCATTATTCATGACCGCTTCACTGGTCAGCCTGTATTCACTGCAGGGAAAGCACAGCAGAGACTTCAGACCTGCAGTGATGCCTTGGATGGTTTACAGCCTGGCCAACTGGTCTTCTGCAGTAAAGCCTGTCCCAGGTTGGAGGCAACAGAACTCTGAGCCCCCTCTCTTGCTTAACTAGTACAACAAAACATCAGGAGGCTGGGTAACAGCTGACAGTCCAAGGGCTTCAGCCTTGGCTTTAAAAGTCCTGGTTTCACCTCTTTCTCATACTCTAATCAACTGGAAAGGTGAAGAGCATAGAGAATCATGGAATTCTTTAAGTTGGAAAAGCACTCTAAGATCATGGAGTTCAACCTTTAACCCAGCCCTGCCAAGCCCACCCCTAAACCATGTCCCCAAGTGCCACATCTACACGTCTTTTAGATCCCTCCAGGAATGGGGACCTTCACTTCCCTGGGCAGCATCTTCCAATGTTCAACAACCCTTTCCCTGAAGAAATTTTTCCTAATATCCAGTTTAAACCTCCTCTGGTGCAACTTGAGGCCATTTCCTCTCATTCTGTCTCCTATTACTCGGGAGAAGAGACCAACCCCCACCTCATTGCAACCTCCTGGCAGGGAGTTGCAGAGTGAGAAGGTCTCCCCTGAGCCTCCTGTTCTCCAGCTGAGCCCCCCCAGCTCCCTCAGCTGCTCCAGACCCTTCCCAGCTCTGTTCCCTTCTCTGGACCTGCTCCAGCCCCTCAATGTCCCTCCTGAGCTGAGGGGCCCAGAACTGCCCCAGCACTGGAGGTGCAGCCCCAGCAGTGCCAGCACAGGGAGGGCACTGCCCTTGTCCTGCTGCCACAGCAGTGCTGGCACAGCCCAGGTACCTTTGGCCTCTTCCCCCTGGGCACACCCAGCTCGTGTCCAGCCACTGTCACCAACACCCCCAGGGCCTTTCCCAGCTTTCCAGCCCCTCTGCCCCAGCCTGGAGCTGCAGGGGGTTGTGGTGACCCAAGGGCAGGACCTGGCACTTGGCCTTGTTGAACCTCATACCACTGCCCTCAGCCCATGGATCCAGCCTGGCCAGATCCCTCTGCAGAGCCCTCCTGCCTTCCAACAGATCCTCAGTGTCATCTGTGAACTCACTGAGGGTGCCCTCGATCCCCTCACCCTGATCATTGACAAAGATATGAAACAGATATTAAACCCCAAAATACCTGGCATCAGGCTGAAATGGCAATTAGAAGAGAAAGGCCAAGAGGTACCTTGGTATTAAATTGAAGAGAGACAACAACTGCACTGGCAGGGAAATGGCCCTCTTGGATACCACTATTTTAAAATCTGGATATCATGCTATTTTTTGGCTGCTCCTGGAGAGCAGCTGTTGAAGCCAGACTGGCTTTTTTGCCTAATCTCCCTGGAAAGGAGCAGATATTTTGATGCTGTTACTAGTGTTATTAAAAGGAGCCTGCCTCTGTATTCCTCAAAAAGAGCTGCAGGAGTATTTTACCATGAACACAACTGACCATAGTAGTGCAGGCACCAAATATCTTTGCATTGGCTCAATGGAAACCAGATTTGTGAGCCTGAAGGACACACTGCAAGAGGCACAGCCATTCTCCAGCTTCCCTGGAAAGGAGCCTTTGGCCAGGACACTGTAAGGGAATAGACTCCAGGACAGGGGCTTTTAAAAGAAATGTGGGCAGAGATGACCTTGCATTTGGATCCCCTGCTGTTTGCAGCCATCACTCAGAAATGGCACTTGTAAAATTATGTGGCATTGTGGCACATTAAGTGCAGCTGAAAAGGAAAGATCATTTATTTAATTTAGTTTATTTATTTAAGTTGACCTGCTGGGATGGGGAGAAATGAAAGAAGGAAATGGGAATGACCTTGCATTAGTGAAGATCACACTCTACTGGAAAAATAGCCAGGGACTTTGCTCTAAGGAAACCTGCAGCTGCTGAGTCCTGCCAATACTAATGACTGTCATTATGCCCATTTGTGAAAAGAAGCCAAATTTTAGATAAATGGAAGTAGTTGGGACAGAGAGAATCATGATGAAATCATAATATGCCAAAGTTAAGACCTAATGTCACCTCAGTATGTCACTTAGCAGGCAGTGCTGAGGCACTGTGGGACACAGCCCAGCCACTGGGACTGAGAGGCAGCTCCAGATGACCCCCAACACCAAACCCAAGAGCACAGCCCAGGCCAGGCCACCACTGCTGGCTCGGGGCTTTTTTGGGGAGGGGGAGATGGATTTTGGGTTGGCTTCTTTTGGTCAACACCACTGGCCAATATCTCCTAAGTGGCCTTTCTCCAGATCAGCTCTGGCGACTCAGCTGACAGAGTTAAAATGTCCTAAATCAGAAATAACTATGGCAAGGACACATCAGTCAGGCCTTATAGGAACTGGGAGATCCATCTCAGCATTACTAGGAAAATTCACTGTTTGGGATAGTCACACACAACTGTAGTTTATAATAAACCCAAAACACAGTGTATATTAATGTTTTAGCATTAACATGGCAAAGCCCTTGGACAGCAGGTTCCTTGAGTAACATCAAATTTTGGACAGTCTTCAAGCTAGAGGCTAAGCCAAAGGCAACAACATTTGCTGTGGGCATCATTTAATACAGATTTTCAGATTTTCTTAGAAACAGAATATAGCAGATGTTTAATTTATTGCATCTGAAAATCTGGAATATATGTGGGAAAGAACTGCAAAGTAATAATTACAAAATAGTGACTGAAGTCACCAAGAGTATTTCCCCCCTAGATTCTCAATCATGAAGCATAAATCTTGGGTAAGCTTTTTCCCTTTTCCATGCAATTTAATGTACTGCCATCACACAGTAGAGAAAAGGCCTCTGGACAATCTACAAGAAACAACCGCTGAGACAAGAAATTAAAAGTTTTAAAACTCCTTGTATATCCTGCATATTTCCACTTGTTAACAATATTTCTGCAGGCAAACCAGTGATAACTCTTGCTTACAAAGTTGCATACTTGCAAGTTAAAAATCTGAAGCCACATAAATTAATTTTTTTCCCATTTTACTCCGTTTTTGCACCACTGGTCCCACACACTAAAGAATGATATTTAAGATATTAATCCAGTTGGAAACCAGGCCAAATCAAGGCTTTTAAGAACTGTAATTGCTGGGATTATAAAAATAATTGGTAAAGTGAGGATTGAAGCTTCCTCAATTTTGATCTCTGATCATATTCACTTTTAAAATATAAATACAGGTTTATACAGAGAACTGTTGGTTTAACACCCCAGAACTCCAAGCAATAGATTGCTAGATGGCAACAATATTAATGTATTACAGGGATTTTTTAATGTCAGAGATCTTTTCATAATAAAACATCCTCCTGGTACTTTGCCTGTGGAGAGATTCTTCTAAGAACCACAGAAGCTGAGGGAACTTGCAGGTCAGTGTATGTGACCAACAAACACAGGACCACACACACAAAAACATTTCACCTACAGCACAGAGATGCATTTTAACTTACTGCTGAGCTTTTACAGCAGAAATCATTTGTGCCACTTCTATGCCAGAGAATTTTTATTTAAATTAATCAAGCAAGAATTTTTATTTAAATTATCATAAAAGAAATAAGTAGCAATATTGAGGGACGATTCACCCCAGCCCTCAATTCCTGAATTTTTTAATGTGTTTTATATATACATATAATTGCAAACCAAATTCTGGACTAGTGACCTTCCCTGAAAGCAGGGATATTCTAGGACTTTTAAAAAATTACTTGATTGTTTAATTTTTGTACCTGTTGCTAGAGCACACAGTCCTTACTGGATTGGATTCCTTTGCTCAGATACCATGTGTATCACAGAGGTTATTTCCAGAGAAATGCCTGACAACATTGCAAATTTGCCTTGCTCACCAGAAACACAAAGGGGGGCTCTGCATTTGGCATTTTTCTCTCCTGTTAGGGGACAGAAAGAAGGAAAAACCCCATGACACACCCCAGACCTGTGCAGAGCAGCCTCCCCCTTGTGCTCTGTGTCCCTGCTTCCCTGGGAAAAGGGAACGTTCTGTAAAGCTCCGTGGAGTGCAAACCCAAGGACACAGCTGTTCCTGCCACTGCCCTCTCCATCACCACGGCTGCTCCCTTCACATGTTTGTAGAGACACAGAACTGAGTTTAGGCTCCCAGGATTAGCTTCTGGAATGAGCACTAAGACACCAGGAAAACAAATTTTTTTCAGCCTGTCTTGATTTTTCACTCCATTCCCATTAGCAGTGACTGAGAGCACATGGACATAAGCAGACAAGAGGCTAAACCACTGCCTGGCTGCTTAAATCTCACCCTGGTGCTGCCTGGGACATGCCATG
Source organism: Manacus vitellinus (assembly GCF_001715985.3). NCBI lineage: Eukaryota > Metazoa > Chordata > Aves > Passeriformes > Pipridae > Manacus > Manacus vitellinus. Next base: position 2,585,996 of record NW_021940637.1, on the reverse strand, counting down.
GCACCATTTATTCTCAATAAGACCACGAGCAGATTACCAGCTCTGTGCCACAGCAATGGATTTGTTCTCCCACTTTTAACACCCATCTTTATAAGGTTATGCTCACAACTGTCCTCTCCAACAAGATTTGCACCACCCAATTTAGAGGGTATGTGAAACAAGTCAATCCCCTCAATACCTTTTGGGAGGGATGGTTATTCCTTGTTCTTGACTGTGACAGTCTAGTCATCATGACAAATTCCCTTTCCCTGTGGGATAATGACTCCCCTGTGGGGGGGATAAGGTGGAGTGACTGAAACAGTAGCTCTGCCTTAGGTTCCTGTGTCAGCTCCAGTAACAAAATCAATTCTCATTCAATCAAGCAGCACTTCCCAAGATCTCCCTTGGAAAACAGATTGTGTCAGTTTGTTTGCTTCCCCACCAACATCTAAACCACAGGCACCACCAGGACAGCTGGAAACAGCCCTTGTCAGCCTAACAGCTACTTAGCATCTGACATATTGCAGTAGAACCCTATTAATAAAATAGCTTTTCAACAGAGCCAGTGAAGCCTGTTTACACTGTATCTGCAGGAGCATTTTTCACTGCGCACGTTGACAAGCAGAAGAGGAACAGAGGACAGCTGATGGCAGTGACTGCTGCAGCCATCTGAGCTGGACTTGCTGCTGAACAGGAACAAAATCTTCAGACTTGCTTTCTCAGTGCAAAGCCAAAGGTGAATTATGGCACAGATGTGACCCCACTGCGAGTCAGCAAGGCTGGAAGTCGTCGGGATCACAGCCCTGCACACCACCTTCCCTACACACCTCAACTCTGCAGAACACAAACAGCTCCTCAAGCAGCTGCAGTGTGAGCTAAGGAATAAATTAGCACCAGTACAAATTATACTGTTTCCAAGTTACTCACCTCCGTTGTCTTATCAGTCTCATTTATATTTCAAGCCTGTATATTGCTTTCCTCAGAAATCAGATTGTCTCTTGCCAATTCCCACGTCAGAGCATGCAAACCACTCCTATAAATCATCTATGGACAGTTTCCCCCAACAAATGGTGTGTTGGACAGGCAGCTGGGTGTGCTACAACCACAGCTGATTAGTCTTCATCTTACTCCCATCTTATGCTCCTCCAGCCCTGAAGCAGTGACATTTTCTCTTGGCTTACCATACGGACCATTAGGAGACACTCAGCTTTGGTGCTCCTCAGCTTTGGTTTATGGTGGGTCTGAACTTATTGGAACTGTCAGCGCCACTGAATATGATATTTATGGCTTTATACTTCAGGCTTACGGAAAAATATCAATTTATGTCAAGTTCTGCCTATCTTATTATTTACATTAATGCATATTCATCTCAACTTGTACAGGAATGCATCAATTTACAGGGGCAAAATTTGTATTTCTTCGCCACAAAAGGTAGAGCATATTGCAAGCTTTCACACTGCAAAATGCAGGAATTTTTTGTGTATGTAGAATCATCATGGTTTGGATACCCTGGTGTGTCTGTATCTACTACAAAATTTTCAGTTCATGGACTAGATCCTTGAATTTCCAGACATTTTTTAGCTCTGTTCTCCAGCTCCTTGCTTTAATTAATTTTGGGGTTCTTGCAGTCAGCTGCCATCAGGAGAAAACAAGAGGCAATCTGGTATTCCTGTGATATATGTCACCATTTATAAAGAATACACACAGTTCCTGTATCCCTAATCATGGCTGATTAGGAAAACAACTCATCACACACCAGAGAGTGCCTTTGCTCACAAACCAAAACATTTTAACTTGCCTCGCCCAGGACATGCTTCCAGACAGCACCTTCCCAATCCTCCTGGCCCGAGGGGTTCCAGCTGGCTGCTTCCCCCTGCCCCAGGCTGCCCACGTGGTTGTGCCAACACAGCGTCTGCAGGGCCAGGCTGGCAGTTGGGCAAGGAGACTGAACCAGGTTAATGAGGATTTTTACAGTATTTCTTTGCTTTGTTCACAAGCAGAGGTGCAGGGACAGTGGTGCTGCCACAGCAGGACAAATGTTGTGGGGAAACATTCAGCAGGGCCATCACTTACTGAAGCCATCAGAGTATTCACACAAGCACAGAATCAATCAGGTTGGAAAAGACCTCTGAGATCAGAGTCCAACCTGTGACCCAACCCCACCCTGTCACCTGGACCAGGGCACTCAGTGCCACATCCAGGCTCTGCTCAAACACCTCCAGGGA
>NW_021940637.1:2581004-2583532 GCF_001715985.3 Manacus vitellinus | reverse complement strand
CTCACAGCACTTGTGCTCCAGTCCCTTCCCCAGCTCCACTGCCCTTCCCTGGACCTGCTCCAGCCCCTCCATGTCCTTCCTGAGCTGAGGGCCCAGAACTGGACACAGCACTCCAGGGGTGGCCTCACCAGTGCTGAGTCCAGGGCAAGAAGCACTTCCCTGCTCCTGCTGCCACACTCTTCCTGATTCAAGCCAGGATCTATTGACCCTCTTGGCCACCTGGGCACACTCTGGCTCCTGTCCAGCTGCTGTCAATCAGCCCCCCCAGGTCCCTTTCTCTCCAGCCACTCTGTCCCAGCCCAGGGGGCTGCCGGGGGTTGTTGTGGCCAAAGGGCAGGACCCAGCACTTGGCCCCGTTAAACTTCATCCCCTTGGAATCAGCCCATCTCTCTAGTTCAGGTCCCTCTACAGAGCCCTCCTGCCTTCCAGCACATCAACACTCCCCCAAACTTGGTGTCTTCTGCAAATTTGCTAATTTGCTAATTGACTGCCCCGGCCCTGGGCACGGCAGGGCCTGGCACATTTGTAACTGCACTATCTGCTGGCAATCCAAACTGCAGAGCAAGGTAGCTGGGGGTGTTCTAGAACATCACTGCCCCTGACCACCATCAGAGCAGCAACTGGATACTGGGAATGCTGGGAATGAAGTCGTGTCCAAAGTGGACAGTAGGAAGTAGAGAAGAGGCAAAAACTGGGAATAGAAAGCAGAAAAATCGTGTAGCAAAAGCAGCAGCAGCCTGTAAGGACCAAGGAAAGATGATTCTTTATAATTAAATAAGGTACAATGTACATGCTGACCCAACTCATATTGAACCACTGCTACTGGAATTCCAGGATTCAGGTTCAGGAAGGCCTCAGGTATAACAGAGCAATCAGTTCCCAGTTCAAACACTAGGCCTGACTCACATTCTTCCTCTCTGCTGTGAAAACAACACCAGAAGTGCAGCTTCAGCTCTCCAACTTGGATCAGCTCTATTGCTGGGGGGACAGTATGGTGGAAAAAAGAAGTTTACCTTTAGTTCAACAACCTTAAGGGCTTCAGCAGCACTGGGAGATGCTCAGGCTCAGCCAGCCATGGAGCAGATGGCTACACCTCCCCTCAGAATCCAGGAGATCACTCTGAACCTGCACTGAAGCCCCAGCACTGCTTTGCACTCCAGTCCCAGCCCAACACCTCCTTTCCCATCCAGCCATAACCACACTGGGGAGAGGCCCAGCATGTCACAGCTGTGGAACCTGGAATGTCTCCCATGCCAGTCGTTTGGAGGTGAGAGATCAGGGGAAATTCTGACAGTGCTTTTTTCAGCTGCAATAGAGTAGAAAATTCAAAATTCTTTCTGAAACACACAAAGCATCAGCTAATATTGAAACCTTTTATGAAATATAAGTAATGCATTTGCTTTACTGTGACAGTGCCACTGCTCTGATGTGCTTGGTGTGCATGCAGGACTTGCTATCTGCACAGAAAGATATGGGGGTTTTGGGGTTTTTTTGGTCAGTTTATCTTGATCACCAGAAACAGGGCAATTATTCACAAAGAAAAGTGCTTATAAAGTTCACCTCCATTTTGAGCAATGAAATCTCCAAAAAAGCGCAGTGTCCCTTTTATACAAAATTCACTGTAACATCCTTTGGAATTAGAAAAGCCACTGTGGGTTTTCAAAAGCTCCTATTCCTATGAGCCCAGTCTGTGTGTGGTCCTGTTTTCACAGATTTGATAGAAAATTAACCAAGATCAAATTGCCACACTCTGCTAATTGGGCTTCATGAAAATTCAACAAAACCAAACCAAACAAACCAGATCTTAATTCCTTAATCCCTGGAAAAGGCACCTTATTGCTGGCTTCTGTCCCGAGGCTAATGCAGGATCCAGCCTGGAAAACCCTTTCTCCAAACTTTCTCCACAGAACATTGTCTCTCTCAGACACTTGTCCTCCTGCTGCTTTATCTGGAGAAGATGGTTCAGATAAAGTGCCCAGAACTGGCAAGTTAATGTGTTTTTTTCCCAGAGAATTTTGCTATAAATTCAGGAACAGAAAAAGGAAATAAGGAGAAAAAAAGGTAGCACTCAACAAACCCCAATCTCCTCAATTGAGATAAATTTTATAAGAAGCTTATTTGTGTTCCTCAGCTGGAAAGCTCCTGGGCAACCCTCTCTCCAACATTACTACAGGACAAAGCACTGCAGGAATTATTTACTGGGTTTATAAACAGTAAGAAAATAGTCCTCAGAGTCAAAAAGAGGGATATTTAAATATTTTCTACATTATATTTACCAAGAAAATAAATGCAGGAGGGCCAACCTAAGTGTAAACAGAGATCACCAATAATACAGCATTCCTAAAGAGTTTCCAGGAATTAATTCATGTGAATTAAGATGGGATTCTTTACTGTATCTCCACTTAAAACCACGGCAGAGGACAGTGTCACTGACAGGTAGGACTGAGAAAATTAGTACTGGCAAGGAAGCAGGAAAACTCTCCTTCAACCCAACATTTATTTCACCAGAATATGGGCATATATATATA
>NW_021940637.1:2571094-2580254 GCF_001715985.3 Manacus vitellinus | reverse complement strand
TGATCTCTTGATGCAAATCTACCTGTGAGTTTGTTCATCTGCTGAGCTGCTTTCCCAAATACACAGAATTTACATTCTAAGAAACATATTTTCTCATCAGAATCACTATGACAAAATAACTACTCAGCAGTTGCCTCTCTAAGGTAATTAAATTTTAAATAAATATGACCAGAAGGAAAGACAACTTTGTGCTTTCTCAGTGTTTCTGGATTTCCTCACATGAGCCACTGCCAAGACATTGTTGTCTAGTATAGAATATAAATAGGAATTTATGTGTAGGAATTTACTACCAAACCAAGGAAAACTTGTTTTTTAAGTAGTTTCATCATCAGGTTTCATTAACAGTATCAGCCCCTCCATAAGCTCGTTTTGAGCAACAAAGTTTGAATTTCTTGGGAGGTGGTTACAGTTTGGTATCACAACTTCTTTCTTAGCCCTGCCAGCACTGACACTTTCTGCTGAACAGGAACACCACTGAAAAACACCTTTCTAGGTGGTCAATAGGAAAAACAAACACTGTGTGCAAAACAAAGAGAAGCCAGGACTGATTGATCAGACTTTCCTGCCCATAATACTCTGTTTGGACAAACAATGGCAACTGGCAGGTCCCATCCATCACTTACATTATATTCACAGTAAACCTTAAATCACTGTCCCTTTGGAAAGAAAGAAAATGGAGACAGAGGAGGACCTGTGGGAAGCAGAAGGGCCTGTAACTGAGGGTCTGCCATGAAAACTTTGGAACTGAAGTCAAGCAGTGGCAAGGGAAGCCCTGGAGCTTCTGAACATCATGTTGGCTCAGTAATGAGCACACCTCTGACACTCTGCACAGGAGAGATGCTCCAAGCTTCCTTGTGAACCACAAATAAGTCTTGGGAAATCTATGCACAATCAGAGCAAAAGCCAATTTTTCTTACAGCATCTGTGAAATAAATGCCTTGTAAAGTGCATTTCAGCAGGTTGGACCAGATGAGAGGGATTATAAATGTTGCTCGCTGGAGCACTGACAATAGTGAGGATGGAAACAAGGAAAACACACACAGCTCAGTTTTGGTTTTTAAAGTTTAAGGCTTTTTTTAAACTTTGTGGAAAATCTTTGGAGGAATTTACTTATCATTATAGAGCTATGATCTTAACTAACTCAATGTAGACTTCAAAATGCACAAAATAAAGAGTTCTGATTTTAAATAAAACCTAAAAACATTCACTGCTTTTCTTTACGGTGCTTCTTAGGAAAATTCTCCAGATGAGCATTATATCTTTTGCAAAAAGGAATAGCTAGCCATCTCCACTTCCTAGGGAGATTAGAACTCTGGTTTAATTTCCAGACTGCTACAGAAATACCTCACAAAGAAGAAAACAAAGTTGAAGCAGTTTGCTATCCCCACAGATGGCCACTCAAATGCTCAAACATCCACACAGGAGAAACACAGCTCCAACCTCTCTAGAATACTGGTGCCTTGAGGGGGATTCAGCATTGTCTCATGTTCTCCATTCCACAGGATCATGAGAAGACTGATACACTCAGAAGACAATTTTTTTTTCTAAAGCTTAATAGGAAAATGTGAGAGGAGCAGGTTGAATCTAAAATCCAGCTCAGATTCACAGCTGTGAGAAAAATCTAATTTCCTGCTCCAGTAACACCTTTTGCACTTTTTCCTCCAGCACCCATTAGGGCAAACCTACAGAGTTTGGGAGGCTTCAAGATACAACCAGAGAAAGAAAAGTTCCATCAGCACATGGCTACCTGGACTGGGAAGACTGGTGCTCTAATCACTGGTTACTGTTCTTTGCTGAGGGAAGAACAGGGAGAAAAGTCTCTTGCTTTGATTGCACTTTTTAACTGAAGGGCAGCAATTCTTCTTCAAATCCATCTGTATCAACGTATTTATGCTTTTAATGATTCTGCTTTCCCTTCCATTAGCAAAATATTCCATTTATGAAAATTGAACCCCACTACTCTTTCCTAAACTTTTTTGCATAATGGTATTTGGAAGGCTAACAAACCAGTGTGGGTAATTTTGAGTTGCTTCAGAGAGGTTTGGCTCAATGCATTGATTCATTCAACTTTGCAAGAGATTCTTAAGTTTTAAACTTTTTTCATTAGGATTGAAAAAACACATTTCAAAAAGCTACAATTCCAAATTTTGTGTGCTGCTGTAATAGGGGACTAGATCTCACCAAGCAATGAGCAGAAGGCCTGGGTAGCAAAGGATTAGATTGTCTTTAAACATATTTATTATTAAAAAAATTAAGTCGAGTTTGACATAATCCAGCTACTCAAGATTTCAGTGAATCCATATGTCTTGATTAAAATGTTTCTCAGCAATTATTATTGTTTTTACAGTGTCCCACAAAAGCTCTTCAAGTAATTGTGACAGAAGTGAGGGGCAAGGTGCACAAACACACATTTGGGATGTTTAGTTTACAAGGCTCAGCCAAAATGGATGTGTGTGAAGGGATTAATATTTCCTGCTGTTTATAAAACATCAAAGGACCAACAAACATCTGTCAGACTTTGTTACTGACACACTTGCACTGTCAATGCAATAACCTGAACAGAGATTTAACTTAACAGTATTTACATTAATTACATTTGATTACTTGACAATTTTAAGCATCAACCACCAGTCAGTTAGAAAAGCACTGCAATCCTGTATGCCAGATGGGAAACCAGAGTGTCTGAGGGTGAGGCTTTAAAAAGCACATAAAAACTCTGCTGCAAGACACCCTCAAAGCTGGACAGTGTCAGCAACTGCACAACAACCCCAAACTAGAGCTGTGATGCCCAGCTCTTCCTTTCTCCATGAAAACCAAATGCCCCAGTGAAGCAGCTGTGGAAGGCATTATTTTGGGCAGTGGCTGCAGTACTGCTGATCAGGTGGCTGAGATCCCTCCAAATGCCCATCCCTGCCAGATGTTCTGCTGCAGAAGTCTGGACTCTCACAGCATTCCCACCTTCCAAGCTCACTTTCCTTTATGCTCCACAATACACTGTTCTTGTCAGCACTTCTTTGGAGGTCTCAGCTCCCTCACCTTCTATGGCATTTAGCTTGTACAGGCTGATAGGGTTGTCAAGGTCATAAACCCCTCCTAATTTCCTGTTCTAACACCATCTCCATGTTCTGACACAGACCATACAGAGCAGTGCCCACCAGCACCAGGCACCTTCATCACTCACACAAATCTTTCAGCATTTACAAGTTTCAACACAGAATTTCCCCTTACCCCACCCTTACAACATTTACTGTAACTTTATGGAACAAATGCAAGACTAGATTGTGCTTCCCCCAATCCCGTTTTAGTCCAGAGTAAGTGCTAAAAATGGGGTTTTGCAATTGTCTTAATTATAAAAGGTTTCCCCCAAGCCCTTATCACCTGTAACAGAATAGGCCTGGTGGAACAGTTGAATAATATATTATCACTTATGCTGTGATCTCCACCTGGAAGCTTAAAGAGAAGCATGTTTTCTTAAGAGAACCTGGTATTAGACACATTCAGCTGTGTTGCAAGGGCAGTGCTGTTCTTCTGCCCTGTATGGCTTTGTATCTCCTGAACTGAATCTATTTCAGGTTCCACTGAAAATGCACAATAAGTCTCTTGACTGAAGTGCTGGAAATTCAGGTGGCCCCAGTTCAGCTCCACGCTGTGCCCTCACACCATTTCCTTTGTATATTTATAAACTTGAAACCTTAAGAGGTCTTTCTTCCCAAAAGTCCTCAGAAAGCATTATAATCTCTTGGCCAGTGGAGAGCTGCCCTGATCCCAAATGTGCAGGCACGCTCACACCTTTGACGGACTTCATCCTGCAAAGCTTTTGTATCAATTTATCTTCACTAGGTAACTGGTGACTGGCCCTAAATCATGCCCTATTTACTGCACACTGGCATCTCTTTGACCAATGTCACTGCAAGGATTTGGAGCTTTAACTGTCCACTTATTGCTCCTCTGGATGTGGATGTATTGGGGGGTTAGTCCATGGCCTGCCTGCCAACAGCCTCTCTGCTAGAATCCCACACTCCCTGCTTTGCTGCCTGCTCTGCTTTTGGGGCATTTTATTGACTCCCCTCTGCCCCTGGCAGCATTATCCATCTGCCTCAGGAGCAGGACCCAGACAGCACATGGAAAAGAAGAGGCAATGAATCCACCTGAACAGTAACCCCTCATATCAGACAGCACGGGAACACTTCAAAACCAGACTATTTCAGCTTCCAGATGAAATATTTTTTAAATTCCTTTCCTAGTATTCAATTCTTCAGTGACAGCAAAAGAAGGAAGCACTGTGGAAAGCTGTCCTTTTCCAATGAAATCTCAGTTCAAAGGAAACTCCCCATCGTTAGCACCAAACTGGGGGTAAAAAAATCTCTGCTAATGCCTCAGCATTTCTAACTTTTGGAATGAAACTGAGCCAACCTAAGAGCTTGCCATCATCCAAAGGGAACATTAACTCCCCTTCTTTCCCTTTCCATCCCCTCTCTGGGTACTCAGCTCACTGTTAATCTGGCAGGAAATTACTCCACCATAGGAAATGCAAATTAAGCCTTTACTAAACTAATCCACTCTGGACAATTATGTTGACTGTGTTAGGTGTTGGTATTGCAGGACTTTATATATAGGCAGGGGATAATATTCAAAGTGTACCTTTCCCAACCATTCCATTGTTTGTCTGAACTCAAAGTCATTTAGACAATGGGTGGTGCTTTAGTTTTTCCCCAGCATTAAATCAGTGCCACTCATCTGAATTTACAAGCAGCCTGGATCTGAACAACCAACATCCATGTTCCCCCCAGAAGTGTTCCACAGCTGTCCTCTGCTCTAGCAAATACAGGCTGTCAGGCACACTCCTGTCTCCAGGACTGTGACCACCAGGGGCAGACACTGTACACATATTCCAGGCAGTGGCACAGGAATTCTGGTGCAATTTGTGCCAAGGGGAGGAACAGAAGGCTGCCTTCTATTCTGCTGAACCAAGACAGAGAGAAACAATCATTTGGTGCAGAGATTCTTTGAGTACTGTGAATGTTGAAAAGAGAGGCAGGTTGTTGATGTGCTGTTGACTTCCCAGTATTGCAGTAACCAAAATCCTAAAGTATATGGGTAACTGAGTAGTCTCCCCAAAAGATGCAGCAGGATAGAGAAATTGTGTACACCCTGGACTGAAGAACAGAAATCACCTGTAAAAACTCCAACTTCCCCTTCTCATGTACATAAAAGGATGGCACATCAGGACAGTCAGCCCAAAACAGGAGCTGCTTAAGGTAGGTCTGTGTTTTGATGCTACAAATCATTTGGTGGCAGTCCCACCCTGAATTCCAACTGCTCAGTTCCACCACTGACACATCTCAGTGGTGTTAAGCCACAAAATCCCTGATCTGATTCAGAGTTTGGTTCGATGGACAGTTGGATTTAGTCAACTGTCAGCAGCCCTGTGAGTACTTGTACATATTGTTATATATCTGTTTTCCCAGACATGCACAGAGTTCTGAAGGCTTGAAACAGATAAGCTGCAACATCATCTCTGCCCTATTTACAGGTACAATTTACATTTAAAATTGCAAAGGTGCAAACAGAAAGGAAACAACTATTAGAGGCAGAACATGTAAGACATCTACAGAGCAAACTTGAAGAATTCACCCAAGTACTTTTGGTTATGACAAAAAATCTCAGTCTAAGGGAAAGTTTTAAAGAAAATCTTATGAGTTAAATATAAATGTGTATGACAGATTAGGCTTTTAAATTCACGAGTACAGATCACAGAGAGCAAATACTGGAGTAGAACGTGATTCTCAAGTCTCTTGGCCTATTCAGGTGTCTCCATTCCACTCCTCATTCTCCATTCCTCTTTTGTTCTAAGCTCCTAAATCATTCAAATTAGTCAGGCAGGTGCCACAGAAATTACTGGAAGGAAATGAGAGGCCATCCAGAATTTGTTACTCAGGTTATCTAAAGTGTGTCAGTGCTACCACAGCCAGCTCAGTTTGCTCTTCATGCCAGTGGAAGCCTTAAATGTTTTAAAACATTTAATTCCCCTACAATGAAAATTGTCTTTTCTCCCATACCACCTCCCAGGAAGATTTTGTCTCATTGAATGCTTTTGACAGTAAAAATACGTGGTCAAATTATTAAACATTTAGGTAGTATTGCTTCCTGTTTTAGGTATTTCTTTCCATAAATTGGGAAAGGAATCTTTAGAAAGCAGAAGCAATAGCAGAATGAACACCTGAGGAAAAGCCACACACACAGAGGAAAGATTTTACTCTAAAACATCACTCACTAATAAATCTGAACACATGGAAATCCACACCAAGTCCTCCAACACTCTGTACAAGTAAGAACTAACATGTGAATGATCATCACAGGGTGTTTTTCCAACACTTCTAAAACGTCAGGCTTGGATCTCCAGTTTGCCAAGCCTCCGATTTCCAGCTCTGTGCTCAGCATTGACCATATGAAGGAGATGATTTTAAACGGAGTATCCAGGCAGGAGGAGGGTGGGCAGGGAAAACAACAGCAGTAAAATACAAAGATTCATTCCCCCACCTTGTGGGTAACCACTGAAACAACAATTTACAGGAGCATCTCTTCATTTGCAACCTACACACATATTCATCTATCAAATGTCACACACATTTCTGCTGCACTACAGTGAGTCAAACTTAAAAAAACCTTTGCAATTAACTCAGAGATGATTCAAGTAATATGCTCTGGTTTATTTTTTTAATTCCACAACAATTTAGAGAATATCTGCTCTTTTGGTGTTTGTCAGTAATCAGTTACTCAAGGTTGGTGTGCTCTGGTAAAGTGTGAAGAAGGTCTTAACAGTGTAATAAAATAAAAAAGTTAGCTGTTAAACTGTTAAAAGTTTCTCATCATACTAAACTTGCATTTTCTCTTGGTTTTTGATTATATACCTTTGTGCTGCTTTTAGTGGTAATTAATTAACCTGCAACAATTCTATGGCATCAGCTGCAGAAATCTTTCTGGCTTCCTTACAGTCAAATGTCACAGGTCTGGAAAAGTCAAGGATACATTTCTTTCCAGCAGGGAAAAGGAAAGCACAGTCAGAGGTGAGGGTGACAAATGGCAGAGGAAGCTTTATAAGCACAACACAGTCCTCATGCATCAACTAAACCAAGGGCAGATTCAGGGCCACATTTATCAGGACCTGCAGAGCTCGGTGATTTACCTATAAAGCTTTGATTACATGGGAGAGGAAAGCAAGTCTTACCTGCTGGGGCCATGTCTGAAATCCCTGGAAGCTCACTGCATTACAGGACATAAGCAGATTCCACATTTGTCAAGTCTTTGCTTTGGACAAGTGTTTTCCAGACTGACCACCTCTGCTGTGCTCACCTCTGACAGCAGCAGTGCAGGAGCAGTGTGGGCACACACAGATCAGCACAGGAACTGGAGGGGTGGTATTTTACCAACACAGAGCATTCCCAGTGTTCCAGCTGCTGACTCCAGGAAAGGGTCTGGGAAAGGCTCTGCCTCGCTGACTGAAATCCAAACAAAAATTTCTCTCCCTTGTTAAAATCCAGCACAGTTACTGTGTTCAAGTACTGCAAGTTGCCTTCAGAACCACGAGACATTTTCCCAGTTACTGATGTCAAGGGAATTTGTAGCAGGATACCAACTTAGCTTTTTACTCAGTTTTTTTTACCTCTTTTTTTGACCATTTTATAGATTTGTCACCATCTTGCTTTCACCTTCCTTCACTCCCAACCTACCATAGAAATATTAGGGGGTTCCTCCCCTCTCCCTTGCCTCCCCTGGCCCCAATGCAATTTGAAGATTACATCAGAATAGATGATGAACAATCTCACTCCATAATAAATAACAAAAGAATATAAAATATTTTCAACTATTTTTTACTTGTTGACCTACAGGAGGGGTTAGGATAGAACAAACTGAATCAAGTTTTAAATTCACACTTTCAATAGGTCAACTTTTTCCCTTCTAGAATTATTTCTCCTTTCATACTTCAGCTCTTCTCTCTCACACAGCTGAGGTGACTGGACTAAGCTTCCACCACAGCTGCTGACAAACACCTTGAAAAATTCCAAACAGGAGCAAATGCAGCACAGAGATAATAAATGCTGAAGTCTGGAGATCTGTGTATTTGCATCACTGTTACTTAGTGATTATTCAAATGAGATCCAGAATCCAAGGGAGGGAATTGCATTAGGATCATTAGTTTACTAAAGAATATTCATTTACCTGGATTTTATTTTAAAATTTTATTTTACAACCAGATGTCTAATCAACCTCCCTCCCCTTCAATGTGGCACCAAGTGTTTTAGTGGGAACTACCCTCTCCCTCCAAAGCCTACCTTTGTGCAGGAAACTTTATAATAGAGATTAAAGCTTTGATTTTTCCAGTGGAACTTGAAGTTGTGTATGTTGATTCTCAAATCCCTCCACTTGTTTCTTATACTAAAACTCCTCTTGAAGTGGTCAGTCCACTGGCATCTATTCCAAATTAAGTCTCCACTCTCAGGTTTCACTACATGTGACTTCATAAGCTGTTGAAAGAATTATTTTGTCAAACAGATGCTGGTTTCAAAAGGTTTCACAAGTCAGTTTACACTTTTAAAATTCCATCCTTTTTATTTTATTTTTAAATACTCTGAGTGACCCAAGATACCCTTATATAAATAATCCTTATTGTCAACCCAAACCCAAAATTAGGATATATACCTACTGTAATCACTATGTTACTACACTACAACAAAGCTTATTTACTGCCAGCAATGAAATAAAAACACTGGTACCTTGATTGTGAAGCTGAATTACCTAACTGATCTCCTCTTTCAACTTCACAATTAATACCCTTTAAAACTATTTATTCTCTTACTCCCTATTCTGTGCCCACAACAAACCAAACAATCTTCCACACTCTGCAAATTGTGAGAAAATGGCTCAATGTGATGGTGAAAGGTGTGAAGTTGGTTTGATGCACAGACTTTTAAGCTGTCACAGGAAACACAGAACCTCATCTTTTGGGTGTTCTCCTCTGGTTTTGGGGGGAGAGGGAGGCATTTCAGATTCCTCATTGGGACAGAATCCCTGAACAGCTGGGCTTGGAGGAGCTCTCCTGACAGTGCACAGGTCCACTCTGACTCAGGCTGCCAACATCTCCAAGGATGGATATTCCACA
>NW_021940637.1:2560226-2569894 GCF_001715985.3 Manacus vitellinus | reverse complement strand
ACTCTTACCCTCTTACCCCTACAGATCATCTACACAGGATTTGATTCTGCAGTTGTTCTTATGCTGGACATCCAGCTAAGGAGCAGACAAGAGACCCTCCCTGTCCCTTATTTCCCTCAGCCAGCACTTCAAGAAAATATACCAGCTTAAGGAAAAGAATGGACAAGGAACAGAGGGAAGAGTTGCCCAAGTCAGAGAGCAAAGCCTCGGTAGAGCCAAGAGTGCTTGCAGCTGGAGAGGAGGCAGCTGGGCCAAAAGCTGCTTCAAAACCAGAAGCAAAGGCAGAAAGACACGTGGTAACATGGAATGGGACACTTAAGGAAAGCACTGGAAACTACTGGTCCCAAACATCCATCTTCATTTAAGCAAGAAGTGGGATTGCCCTCTCATGTCCTCGTGAGTGCTTGAGCCACGTGGTAAAGGAGGTCACTCCTCACTTCAGCTGGGGGTCACCCACACTGCAAAGAATGCATTTCAAAACAAAACCACTGCTTCTTCAGACTGCTTTAAGTAGGAAGTGACTTCTCTGTACCTAATCACAGAAAGTTAGAAAAGAAAATATCTACTGGTTACAATTCAAGCCAGAAAGTTGACCAAAAAAACTGAATCGAGCAGAAGACTGGAGTCAGAAATGTGTCTTCAGAACTGTTTTAAGCTCCAGTTCTCCACCTAAAAATAGGCACGTGGTACTGTCTAGACATGCACAGAGTAAAGTGAAATCTATTTTCAAGTGTGAGTTAAGAGGCAGCACACATCCAAGTGTCCCTGAGATGCCAGAAAACAAGATGCAAGAAATGCTGAGCTGTACAAAGCTCTGCTGCAGTACACTGGGACTCCAGCTATTTTTTCATGGTGTCAGTGACATGTGGCAAATCAACAGCATTTAACACACTTGAGAAGCAACAACACTTCAAACCAGAGCACAAATACTTGCATATAAAAATTTATTGTCTTTCTTTTATACATGGGCTTAAAATACATACAACCCAGACAGGTAATTTATTTAATGTTCGAGCAGAGCTTTGTAGAAAACAGGTGATAGCACAGAATTAAAGGCTGTACCACATTTTCTCCCATGTAGCAAACTGGATTAATAGCCATGTGCATACAACAGCAATAAAATCATGTCTGCAGTGCTCCCTAAAAGTTCTGTGTTCGGCAGCTGAAAAATGCCTTCAGCTTTCTAATTTTGGTGAGCTCACAGGTACAGGTGAAAAGTGCATTTATAGAATCCACCAGCCCTTAAATATAAAGACAGTTTAAAACCCCAGGCCTGGTTCTCCTGTTTACTCCACTTACTGAACAGATCTATGCAAAAATATTGTCATTTTTATTCATCAAGTTCATATATATATATATAGCTATTATCTAGAACAAATGAAATTTAAATAACCAGAAATTATTCTTCCCAAGTGAAGAAAGGGTAAATTTTCACAAGTATTCACAAGGACACTGATAATGTTATTCAAGAGACTGGCAGCAGGAGTTCTTAGTTCACTGATCACTGAACTCAAAACCTGCCTGACTCTGTTACTTCAGTTTGTGCCTCGTGTTAAGAGTGGAACTTGTCTCAATGAAGCTCCTGGGATTATTCACACCATTAAGAACCAGGCATGTACTTGGTGTTTAAATATTGTGCTGAACTGAATGCTAACAGTCCTCAGGAAGAGAAACTGCAACAAAAATGTTGCGTCAGAAGTGGGTTTTAACTTAATGAGATCCTTTCTTCCAGTGGGGCGACCACACATTGGAACAGGGAAGTTAATTACTCTGATTTGAGCTTTGACATCCAATGGTAAACTCAGTGTGCTGCTCCTCCTGGAGAAGTCTGTAAGCTACAGTGATACAACCAAAACCATGTACATGCACATGACAGGTGAAGAATATTTCCATTTTTAAAGTGCATATTTTCATTTACAGTGTGACAACATTCCCAAGTAAGCATTTCCAGACAACAAGAGCCTATTTCTTTCATATATACTCATTCTTACGTTGTCCCAATGCAGCATTTTCTAATACTAAACAGACAGGGATGAAATTATAGTAGGTAAATTGTGCACACTTCTTTCCTAATTTAAGGAGAATGCTGCCTAAAATAGAAGGATTTTTTAATTAGTTTCAGTCATTAACAGAAGTACTTCATTTTGCAAAACACTGGAACCACAAGCACTACAACCTGTCTGTAAACCATAAACTTATAGTGCAAATAAGATAACCACTTTATTGCAGAATCCATTTCCCTGACATAAAAGAAGGGCAGAAAATAAAACTTCAGAGTGGAAAAACATTTTATCAAACATAGTACATTTTGCACTTAAATGCACATTTTAGAATAAGGAAATCCATTGCTTCCCACAGAAACTGAAGTGTTAATGGCTGTTAACTCTGAAAGAAGACCTCAGGCATTTTATCTTTATTTTTTGCCCAGTGCTTCCATGTTGCTTCTAATCAATTTTAGGGAGACAATTGCACCCCAAAGGTCAGACCCCACAAATCCTACCATTATCAAGACATTTGTGGTTTCTTCAACTGCAACGATGCTCTTTTCACCAGCTTCTGCTGATTTCTTGTGGCCTGGGCTTCCTGAATGGCACCACAAATCCACTGTAAAACAATGAGAAACAGAAAATTAAAGCACAACCTGAGGTTTTCTTCCAGAAGATGCTACTAAAACAGCTAATTCAAGAAGTATTAAAATCTACAAACACACAGGCTAGTTTAAGTTACTTAAAGAGAAATAAATTAAGAAAAAACTTCAGTGATATTGTCAATCCACTCTGGATTTTCTAGTAACATTAATGATGTTATTCACAATTAGGTAAACCCTGCTCAGGCAGCACCCCAAGACAAGTGATCTCCTTTCAAAGAGATACACAACTGACATTTCCAATAATTATCTGCTCTGGAGGCTTTCAAAGGCAGGCCATTAAAACAGCAGGCAGGAGCCCCTGTCCAGTGAGCCCACTGGGAACTGCAGCCTGTCCCAGTAACAGCCACACTGTGAGCCAGCAGTCAACGTTTCAACAGCCATTCCACCTCAGGAATATCCTCTAACACACACCTAAGGATGCATTCCTTCTGTCTTGGCTGAATTTTCAGTATTATGGGATCAAAGGGCTTAAATAAATATACTAACCAATGACTGCAACCTACTGGACCCATTAATTGGCACAGGTCAGCTTCTGACATGCTCTGTTCCTCTTGCTACACATTATTTTTAGCAAAAGTTTGAATGCCATAAGAATAAGGCCTTTTGAGGAAAACATTGTATCAGATCAAATGAATCAATGTTTTTTGGTTCCAAAATGGATAGAAAAGTACTGAGAGCCTCCAACTACAGCATTTAGTCTGAGGCAAAGACCTCCAGAAAAGGACTCTGTTCAGGCCAAACCAGGATGAGGTTTGCATTATCTGTAAACCTCAGAGAATAATTCACAACAATTAAAAGAGGTTATAAACGACAGGAGGCACTTTTGATAATATTTCCAATGAAAACCACTTTCAAACTGGATAGTTAGTTGAAATCCAGAAAGGGATGAATTAAAATAGAACCTAACAATAGTTCTACAATTAGAAACAACTTAAAGCAGTGCAACTAAACCAGTCATTTTTATTGAATTCCTGAATAAAAATAATTAGTTAAAAACCCCACATTCCAACTGTCTAACATTAAACACATTGTGCATTATGCATAAAATGTGTATACACAATATTAACATATCTCTAGTCTGAGAAAATGAATGTCAGTGTAACGTGTAAATGCCAAGGGGGGGAACCCAAACCAAACCAAACCACGCCCTGGGGTAGCTCAGATGGTCATTCTGATTTCACCTGAGTAATTCCAGAATTTACCAAAAGCTGAAGTGTTTGAAAGGCTCGTGAGGGCTTTTTTTTTAATCCATAATTTCAACAAAAGTAAAACTCATTTATACAACAATGAATAGTCAAGATTAAGTTAAGCTGGATGGACAAACAACACGCATAATTTCAAACAGTTATGGGTTCCTGATAACTCCTGGAGGCTGGGAAAAGATTCAGAGCACTGAAGAAGGACAAACATCCACCCCTTGTCTGTTCTTTGGGGGAGACAGAACAAGAAGCTGCAGAGATGTTTAACATGATGTTGAAGACATTTATTTCATGTGCATATCAAGGACAGCACTCTCCAGAGAAGGGACAGTTATTTCTGAAGCAAACTCTTCCTATCAATGGCACCAGTGTTAAAAAAGGAGATGCAAGATCAAGGGTAATACTGATAAACTCAAGAAACAGGAATTCACAGAGGGAAAATGGGTAGTGCTGCACTTGAGAACACAAAAATCCGTTTTCAATGCACAGATACCAGCATAAACACAGGAAAAGGAATGTGCAGTTAGGAAATAACACCAAAAAAGGTCATCAAAGACAAGGAAGTGTCCTTCTAGTGTGGCTCATGTGTTTTGTACAGTGCTCCAGCTCTGGCCAGGTCACTGAGACACAGACAAGCTAAAAGGATTTAAACTAGTTGGCTCCAAGTGTGATTTGAAAACACGCCGTAAGAAAAAGCTGAAGGAACTTTTTCAGACAAGACACAATAAAGAAATAATATAGAGTCTTCCAGTAGATAAAGTACCTCAAAATTACAGCCATTTTTTTCCTTCCCAGTCTAACCCATCCTTTTAGAAGGCTTGATCAGTTCAACAGTAGTCATCTGGCCCTGATTCTGATTCCAGCTGCTGACTTGCCACTTACTGGAGCTACAATTTCAATTGTACTTCCAAGATACTGTGAATCCAACTGATCTCACTTCTGGTATCAAGGAGAATTCCTCTTACATCACCTGATACAATACCACAGTAGGACACAGGGTTTCCAAGGTAAATTTTTCTCTTGTTGAAGTACCCTGGAGTTTATATAAACTGATAGATCAGCTTGACTGAGTTACCTACGAGATCCAACAGCCCCAGAACAAGAGCTCATGAACAGATCAGCCTCCCCAGCACCAACAGGAACAAACATTTAGAGATAAAGGGCAGAAAAATCAGGTGGGGAGGGAGGAATCTAATTAAACCTTTTCACACAAGGTCCATTTACTGGCTTAGTCCAGTGATCTTGGAATAATGAGGACACAGCAGAATTCAGAGGAATGTTGAATCCTAGAGACTACAGGGAATCTAATACAACCTAGTACTTCAGATATTGGAAATTCCTTCAGATATTAAATTCCTTTAATGAGCTTTAACATACAAAACCTAAGACTATGCAACTTCACCCTTAAATTATTATTGCATAAACCTCTTGAACGCTTTGGCCTATCTTGCTTCATCATTCTCCTGATTTAACTCCTTTTTCAACATGAAACTATGAGAAATGGTTCATTAAGGGGTCTCTGAACATTGCCATCTTTTTACATGCTGAGTTTAACAGCTGTTAACAACATCATAAGGAAAGAAGAAGAATGGGGGAAAAAAAAAAGAATATACCCTTGCTGTCGTTTCGTCCTGAAGCTGAACTGCCTTTACACATTCATGACCTGTACTGTCCTTTCTGTGGAACATCCTTTGATCCTGCTGCAGAGGGGAACAAAAAAGTGCTTCAGATGACTCACAAAACAAGAATGCAGAATCTGGTACTTAAATGGCCTGAATGTCAACTTCGGGTTAGATTTAAACGTGGTCTCTGTCCAACCCAATCTGGACTTTCAAGAAATTTTACATAAATCCTGTCATACAGTCCCTTAGTTAGAAGTTAGAACCATAAATAAGTTAAGAGCATGTTTGGACTTTTAACTAGTGTTAAATAGAAGAAATTTTAAGTGCTTTTCTTACCAAAACAGTTAATTTTAAAGTATTTCCTGCATAGGAAGGGCAGCGTGTAAATTCTTCAAATAAGTGATCCCACTCTATTGTTAAATGGCCCAAGATTTCCACTTCTTTCACATAAATCACTCTCCTGTTCAGAAAAACAAAAAAGGTAATGCTCAATTTCTTCCTGGGACTAGAACTTAGCTGGAAAAGTAAAATAAAACATTTAAGAAGGCATTGTCTATGATGATTTAAAGCATCCACTCACAGTGGACTTGTATTTCCTTAATACATTCCCAGACAAGCACTCTGTCTTTAAAACTTGATGATTCTTGTGGGGCCCTTCCAGCTCAGCATATTCTGTGATTCTGTGACATATCTGGAGGTGCAAACAACTAAATCACCCAACTCTCATTCGCTGACACTGCTGCAGCAGGAATTTTGAGGTGTCCTTGTAAAACACACATGGGGATATCTCCATGGGCTTACTATGGATGAGCCTATCTCATACATCCAGGGAAGGTGGAAACTGGTGACATATGGGATGTGGAGATCATAATCCTTTTCCATCATCCAAATGTATTTAAGAAGTTTTGAGTACCCAAACTGCGTAGCCAAGACTGGCAACAGCCTGAATTTTAAAAATTGTCTGATGAGTTAAATATTGATTTTCATGCTGCTACAAAAGCTTAAAAGTTCATTTAGAATATCCTGTAATTAACAAGATTGTAAACATGTGCATTATCAAAGTTTGACTGTTAACACTTACCACAAGGTAATTTGAAAAATTAAAAGCAAAGAGAAAAAAAAGAATATTTCCGTCCCAGTATGATGAAAGGATCACTGATCTCAGAGTAAACTGTTTTCCCAAATTAGTATCCAGCATTGACACCATAACTAAATTACATTTTCCATAAAGGAAACAGAATAAAATATTTTAAAAATCAAGAAAGAAGTAGATAAGGAAAGTACATATGCAGAGAACAGCAATCAGTTTAGACTCAGCCAGATGTCTAATCCCCAAGTTGAAATCATGCCAAGCCCTTAGAAAGCCTTCAAAACTTAATACCTGTTGGTAACAATCAGCTTTGCTCTTCTGCCCCTTGGAAGTGCACAGTGGTATCGATACATCTCTTTTTCCAGCTTTTTGATGTGCAGTTTCTGAAACAGAAACAATTTTGAGGTCGTACAAAGAAAACTCAAAGTGGTGCCTTCAATTCCAAAGCCTTTGGAAAAGTTACCTCACTGAAGCAGTTGTTTAAAGGCAGGCCCAGTGTGAGGCACTGAGAGGTCTGATTGTTCCACTCCCAGGTGGAACTCTGACACTGCAGGAACAGACTATTTCTTCAGCTTTAATTTCCCTTCTGTGTTAATAATTGTTTTGCAATGTTCATTCTGCTGCACCTCGTGCTGCAGACTTGATTCCAGAGGGAAAATCCTGCAATGGTACCTTTAAAAGGAGGCAGCACATGACCCAGATTCTTAGAAAGAAACTATCAAGATGCAAACTCTCAGTGCACCTCAAGCTCAGGTTCTGAAGCACTGGACAGATGTGCCTATTCCACAGCTAAAATATGAGGGTAGACAGAAATGCAGATTAAATTACTTATCATGTTTTGGTTAGGCAACTACAACTCAAGTGACAAACTGACTATAGAAAAAGGTTTGAAATAAAGTACTGAAGTACCCCTAGGATATTTTTTGTCTATTATTTTTGTCTATTATTTTTTGCTTATTAACATTTTTTTTTTCAGATTTCCTATTCTGTTCATGCAGTTTAACTGAAGTATAATGTTTCTGAGCACATGTCACCAGGTCTACAATCCATCAACATAGACCAGCACAGAACAGTCTCACAGTCATCCCTCCATCAGACTCACAATAATACTGGATTAAAGGCAACAAGATTCACACAGAGACACATGAATGTATTTGTGGGAAAGGAATATACACCAAAACATCACGTAGAGAAAGACAAAAGTCTGAAATTAATAATAATAAAAGCCAAAGTGAGTATGAGAAGAAATCTGTGCCAACTACTGGTTCTCCTAACATGCAAAAAATCCTTACAAAACACACATTCCACTTGTAAATAATGTTTAATTAGTAAAAATTAGCAAGGTAGTTACATAGGCATACTATCAATGCATGTTAGCTTTGTACCCTCCCAGTCAATACAACCCCCTTTTTTCTCATACAATATGTTTTCATGAGAAATGTGCAGCTCCTGTGTGGGAAGGTGAGGGCACACAAGGAAGAAAGCCTGGATGCAGAAGGCTTGCACTTCAACACCTAGCAAGTGCCTGCAACTGGATGCCCCAAAATGGGTTTGATATTTTTCAGAGCAAGGTAAGATGACTTCCAGTTCATTTTACAGCTGTTCCTGTGGAATTCAGCCTCTGTATAACAGTAATATCCTCAGGTCGTTTCTGACAAATTAGGAAGGACAAACCAAAGAGGGAGGACTAAAAACTGAGTATGTCTTTAGTTATTTCTTGTAAACAGAAATTCCTTCTGTATTTCCACAGTTGGACCCATAAAACTGGTAAGATGACAACAGGAGTTCCACTTGACTCCACATTTATCTGTGGTCAACCATACAGGCTAAGAACTCTATGTAGTTTAAGTAACCAAAATTGAAAGATCAGCTTACATATGATTCAATTAAAAGAGGATTCAACATTTATTTATATCTGCATTTTATTTTCATATATTTACAAGTTCAACAAATGTCTTAAAGTATCATCATATATCACAAACAGCCCAAAAATCCTTTAAGCCTAAAAGAGGATGAATATTCAAGACTGAAATCAACAGCATAGTGTTTGCCTGGACTTGCTCTCTAGTGATGTGAAATTTTGAAATACATTTGAATTCAGCATTTTTCAGCAATCAAAGTCATAGGGTTGACACCTTCTATAAAAAAATATCCCTTTCTGACCATCTTAAAAATTTCTGAAACTGTACAATGCACATGAAAGGGAAAAAAAAGATGCCAGCAAGACTCCTTATCTCAAAGTGTCTTCAAGACATCAGAACAAAGATGGCAAGACATTATTAAAATGAAAATATGAACTCCCATTTTACACCTGAACCACAGTTGTTTCAAAAACAAGTGAAAAATTTAAGAAATAGAAAACCCACCAGCATGTGAAGACTGGAACTCAAAGGCTGCAATCTGTATTCTGAACCCTTCTGTTGAACATGAAGAAATTAGATATGCCACATATTTAAACAGATTTATTCATAAGCATGTTTCTCTATTCAGGCTCAAAGCTTTGGAGAGCAAGCCTGTTTCTCATCACTTCAGAAACAATCCCGGTAGTATTTTTAGATTTTCCATGCAATATGTTACTAAAGGAAGAGTTCCCTCTGGGGGCTGTGCCTGCAAGATGCAGTATTTCCCAGAGCTATTCCCAATCCACCTGATAGATGCCAGCACAATGGTGGGGCCATTATGGAAAAAGGGGGCTGCACTTGATGGAAATCACTCCAGGATCTGCACACTCTTAAAATTCAGACATCTTTCTCAAAAGCTGTTCTTTTTATGAGCACACCAGAGCACTTTGAAGAAGTTAAGTCATTCTTATTTTACATGGCAGCGAAAGAACCGGTGCACATTTCCCCAGCAGAACAGGGAGACAACCAGAAATAGAATCTGCAGCTCCCTGCATAGGCTGTGCTGCTCTCTGCCACACAACAGCCTCACCACCCTGCCTCAATTATTCATGAGCTGTTCTGCATTCTTTATAAAGCTTTAACTGGGAAATGAAACAAAGTCCTGCCACAGGCAGTGAATAATGGATGAGTGCATCGTGTCAGCCCTGCAGAGCTGGGGAGAGGAGCCTCCTCCCACAGCAAGGCCAAAGCCCACCAGGACAAAGG